>NW_006399779.1:21606310-21619209 GCF_000299155.1 Elephantulus edwardii
ATTTATGATATTATAAGATTAATCACCATTACACTTTGCCCACCATTACTTGGTCTTTTCAGGTACCTGCTGGGTCTTTCCCATTTCCTTGATCCCCTCTACCCAACAAATTGTGTGAGCCTGTGATTATGATTTCTCATTATTTTTCTGAAAATTTGTTTATTTGCTGACATTTTCTATTTTTTTCAAAGGTGTTCCCAATAGCTCATTGAAATATTTTTATAATTGCTTTCAAATATTTTCAGATAATTCTAGTATCTCTGCGCTACCTGGTTCTTGGTAGGTAAAATTATTTTCACCCTGAACTCAAACATCATGGGAATTGTATTTGAAGACTGTGAATATTATTAATTCCACTACTTAAAGCATATGTTTTCTCATTTGCTTTGTGTTCCATAAAATCCTCCATTTATAATGATTCTTAAAATCAATTGTATGTCCTGGTAAGAGAAAAGAAGGTCTTGAAGCAACAGGTGTCGAGGTTAAGGTTCCCATTTAGCCTCTCTTGATACTTCATGATTGATTCCTCTTTATTTGATGGCTAGGATTTGGAGTTCTAACTCTCCACCAGGCTTCTGTTCAGTAGGAGAGGGAGTAGTTCAAAGATGCCAAGTGTCTCATTCAGTGTGTCCACTGAAATCATGGAGGTCACCTCTTTATGACTGGGAAGTGGTAAAAGTACTGACTTTCTACTAGGTCTCTGTGATGCTGTTCTTAGAAGAGTCATGAGGTGAAACGTCTCAGTCCTCTAACCTCACTTCTTTGTCCTCAACCTACCAGAATAGCTAAAGTACTTTCCTACTAACTGTTAAGTACAAAATTCTACTCTTCTCAAGCTTTACTGACATGGATTGATGAATCCCACCCCCTTTTTTCTTCTGTTATGTTCAACTGGAAAAGAACACTTACTAACTAAAGTTTTTAGTCTTGCTTGAATGTTGTTTCTAAGTTTTCTTAATTGTTTGGGTATTTGTTTTGCATTGTTAGTACCCACAGGTATTACTGTATTGCCGTATTCTTCAGATCCAAGTATGGGCTTGTTGTTATGTGCCATTGGGTCATGACTGATCATACACTGAATTTTCAGATGGTACAAATTGCAGGGGAGGAATTGTTCATCTTTATCCTATGCAACAGCTGGTAAACTCAAACAGCCTACCTTTGGATTGGCAGTACAAGTCCTTACACATTAGACCACCAGAACTCCATGCATAAAAAAAGAAATCTAGGGTTTTAGTTAATGGTGTCATTTCATAGACCTGAAATGTCAAGCATGCCTGCCTTCTCTCTACGCTTCAGAGTATGTTTGTTTTTCTTTTCTACTCAACACTCACTGTTTCTAGTTTTACCTAAAAAGAAGGAATGTGGAAAAATGAAAAACAACTTTTTACTCAATCTTACAGAAGACAAAAGTCTCTGCTTTTCTTGTATTTTATGACTTGAAGATAAGACCACTTCCTTTGGGAATTTCATCAGCCATCCAGCTTCCCTCAATAGTGATACTCCACTCTCAACAGTCTCTTGGGCACTTTTAGTGCAATTTATTTTGGTCACATGTATGTCCAAGCTAGGCAGCCTAGAGTATGCGACTTCTGATGGTAAAAGCTGGATTTTAACCCTTCCTGGATTTTCTATTATGACTAGTATAATAGCTTGCATACAGCATCCAGTATTTACTAAATAAATAAGTGAATGGATAGAAGGCGTAGTTTCTCAAAATTCTTGTGTCAGGCCACATAGCTTCTAGAAAGCTTTCTATGAATTATCTGAATGGAGACTGTGTCCTAAAATACACTTTAGTGCTAATTCATATGTTCTTCTAACATCACATCAAATAGTCACCATTGCGTTTTCTTCCCCTGCTAGATATTGAAGACATATATTGACCTTTCTGTCTGAAGTTTCAGGTAGAAACTCTTGGTCATAGATTAACAAGTGCATAAAATCAGAGAACATGTTGATTTTGGCTCACAGATTATTTCAAGCACTTAACACAGTCTTCACAAGTATATGGTATATGAACATGACATTTTTGAGAAAATGAATTAAAGAGATACATAGAAAGGTAACAGGAATTCAACACATTGTGAATGATCGTTAAGTATCTGCTGCCCATTTTACGTGAAAAATCTGTCCAATTCTACTTTCTGAAAAAATGTCAAATTTGTCTCTGAGGATGTCAACATTTATGAATCACGTTTTTCCAATTATGATAACATTGCTTTTGACACAATTTTTGTCATGAATCACTTAAAAGCTGACTAGAAAACTTCTTCCTGGGGTGGCCTATACAAGGCTTATTCAAGTGTCTTAAAGAATTTTATTGTGTATCTATATAATTTATGATGCAGGGTGGAATGAAAAAGGAAAGAGCTTTATTTCATGTGATAAATGTCAGAAAACTGTACCTGAAGGGATCCGTTGGAGGCCAATATAGAAAAATGGCTTTACTTACGAGTCCCGTGAAGGACCAATCCCATTGCTATTCCCTTAATAATTCACTCACACTTTGAAATTTATTCCTCAGTGTTTTGTCTTAGAATCTTAAATTCATATCTAAAGCTCAAAAAATGGTATCAGTAAAATCCTCTAGAAAAGTTAATTCAAGCACTTTAAGTTTTGCACTGTTAAATTATTTAACCTGTTCTTTTCATGCCAGTTTGTATGACTGAATGAGGCTGATGGAGAGAGCTGTAAGGCAGGAATATTTCATTCTATACACACAGTTCCAAGGAGAGACAGCAAGTGACAAAATGCTGCAGTTGGAAAAGAAAAAGATTCCTCTGAAATCACAAATGTCAGGAAAATAGAGACAGATTTTGTTCCCCAAACATAATCCATTGACAGTGATTCCATTATATGAAATTGAGGTAAGACCTTGGTGTTTGACATCTGCTCCAGAGGTCATATTTTAGGAGGTCTATCTTAAACTCCTAGGATGGATGAAATATAGATGTTTTGATATCATCATAATCTTTATAAAGTAGGTATCCTAAGGGGTTCTATAAAGTTGGGAAATATGAATCATAGGTGATAAGATAAAGACGACATTCCCCAAAGAATCATATATACAGATGTAACATTATATCCCAAGTACAAAAACTTTGTAGGGAAAAAAGGAGAATCAGTCTAAAATTTGTATTTCATCAGGGTTAATTTTAAAAAGAGTTAATGAAGGATAGTATTTAACAATCAGATTATATCATCATCATCGTTTATATTCTACAAGAAAAATGCAGTCAAATGTCAGGGATGTGTCCTATCTCGATATCTTTTCAATCTAAAGGCACAACAGATTATCCAGGAGGCTGGGGTCTATGAGGAGGAATGTGATATCAGGATTGGAGAAAGACTCATCGACAATTTGCATTATGCAGACAACACATCTTTGCTTGATGAAACTGAGGAGGGCCTGAAGTACTTACTGCAGAAGGTCAGCTGCAACCTTCAATATGGATTGAAACTCAACATCAAGAAAACAAAGATTCTCACCACTGGACTGATTGGCAGCATCATGATAGATGATGAAGAGATTGATTGTTAACAGCTTCAGTTTGCTTAGGTCCACAGGCAATACTCTTGACACCAGCAGCCAGGAAATTAAAAGACATATTACACTGGGAAAGTCTGCTGTCAGGGACCTCGCCAGAGTACTGAAGAGCAATGATGTCAGTCTAGAGACTAAGGTGCACATGATCCAGGCCGTAGTCTTTACAATCACTTGCTGTGCATCAGAAAGCTGAAAAATGACTAGGGATGATAGAAGAAAAAGTGATGCCTTTGAGCTATGGTGCTGGAAAGAGAATTGAATATACTATAGACTGCTAGGAGAACAAACAGGTTCATCCTAGAGAGGGTGAAGCCAGACTACTCTTTGGAGGCAAGGATTCTGAAGCTTTGTCTGACATACTTTGGGCATTACAAAGAAGGAAAAATCCTTGGACAAGGACATCATGCTTGGAAGGGTGGAGGAACAGTGCAAGAGGGGAAGATCCCCTGTGAGATGGATTGATTCAGTGACTGGATAATGAGGGTAGGTTTTAAGGGACAATAACGTTGGCATAGGATAGAACAGAGTTCAAAGCTGTTGTACATAGGCTCGCTATGAGTCACAAGTGACTCAATGGCACATAACAACAAAACAACATTATGGTAGGATCTTTTGAAGTTTTTTTGATAGTTGTCCATTTGAAAATATAAGTTGGATTCAAAAAAGGACATCGTACTTAGAGTTACATTGCTAATATTAGATGGACCTTACCTGAAAGCTAAAAATATCAGAAAGATATCTTCCTTCATTTTATTGATCACACAAATATATCCAGTGAGGTAAATAATAAAAAAAATTATTAATAACATTGGGAAAAATAGGAATTTCAGGTAACTTAATTGTGCTTATGTGGAACCTGTACATAGACTAAGAAGCAGTCATTTGAACAGAACAATAGTTTATGGGTTAAAATCAAGAAAGTGCATGTCAGTATTGTATCTTTTGACTATATTTCTTGGTATCAAAAATCAGAAGATCAAGAGATGAACTGCACTGGAAAAATATGCTGTCAGAGGAACCTCTTCAGAGTACTGAGAAGCAATGATGTCAATCTCAAGACTAAGATGCACCTAATCTATAGTCTTCGCAATTGCTTGCAAAGAAATTGTAATCAGAGAGCTGGACAACGACCAAAAATTACAGAAGTGGTGCCTTTGAGTTGTAGTATGTTTGAACATACAATGGACAGCCAAAAGAACAAACAGCAGTTCTGTCTTGGAGAAGGTGAAACCAAGTTTCTCCTTGGAGGCTAGGCTTTTGAAGCTCTGTCTCACATACTTTGAGCACATGACCAGGAGAAACCAGTCCTTGGAAAAGGACATCATACTTGGACAGGTGGAGAGACAGTGCAAGAGTGGAAGACCCTGAATGAGATAGAGTGACACAGTAACTGAGGTAATAGGGATAGAAGTGTCAGAGTCAGTGAGACTGGCCCAGAATAAGGCAGGCTTCAGAGATGTTGTATATAGGCTTGCTATGAATTGCATGTGACTTGACGGCATATAACAACAACAACAACAACAAGTTGAGCAACAAATTGGAGAAGTTGGACAATGTGAAGAATATTGTAGCTTCGGATTTGAAGGAAGACATATGGAGATGATACAACCTTCTTGGCAGAAAATGAGAACACTTAAAGCTCTTTCTATTGATAATACTGAAAGGCTATAGACTCAAGTGTGGATTATATACCTCAACATAAAGAAAAGACAACTTATCACAACTGTTGTACTAATAAGCAACATCAATGTAAGTGGAAAATGTTTGAAGTTGTCAAGGATCTAATTTTACATAGAACATAATCAATAAATATCCAAGAAGGCAGTACTTAAGAAATCAAAGGGTCATGCCAACAATACCTAATTATGTATTCCTTTTATACAGTTCTCTCCCTGTTTGTTTCAATATTGTGTAGATTATTTATCCTCTCTTCTCTCAGTTTCCCTCCAGCCCCCATGTCAGTCCAGAATAAGAGCTGCATAGTAAAGTGGTCGTGGGGGTGGGAGGTGGGGGTGGAACTGTATAACAATGAAAGAACTTTTTTCCCAAAGGAAAAAAGTGATCTGGGGTGGGGGAGGGAAGACAGGAAGGAAAATGAGCAACAATGAACGACTGCAAACCCAAGTTCTTTATAAACTTTCATTAAAATATCAATTTAAAAAAAAGAAAGGAAAAAAGAAATCAAAGAGTGTATTTTATTGGTAAATCTGCTGTTAAGGATTTCTAAAGTGCTAGAGAGTAAGGATGCAGTTTGAAGACTAAGGTGCATTTGATCCAGTAAGGGTATTTTTCATCCCCTCATATGCATATAAAATTTGGACAAGAAAGTAAATAAATATGGAAGAACTGATGACTTTGAATTATAAAGTTAGCAAAGAATACTGAATACACTGTATACTAGTAAAAACACCCCCAAACCTTTCTGTGAAGAGTAAAACAAAAATGCTCTTTAAAAGCAAACTTGGCTAAGGGATAGTCTCACAAATTTTATGAAGATCCTATGTTCCATACAGAAAAGCATCTTGCTTATAAGATGCTTTTAAAAAGCATCTGACAAAAGACCATGCTCTTGGTAGATGCAGTGAAGTTGACTATCATTCACAGCAACTCTGTACAACCCAGAACAATAGATCTAAACCCTGCACCATCCTCACAATTCCTGAGATGCTCAAGCCCACTGTTACAGTCACATCTCCTTGAGAGTCTTCCTCTCTTTCTCTGACCCTCCACTTTTCCCAGCTAAGATTCAGTGAGATGTACTGAAACAGTGACTACAACAATGGACTTAACCACAGCAGAGATCGTGAGAAAAGCCCAGGATGGGGCGGTGTTTCTTCTGTTGTACAGGGGGTCATCGTGAGCCAGAGCTGACTTGACAGCATCTTCCAGCAACAAAGGGGAGCTCTGGTGGCTTAGTCCATTTGCTAACCCAAAAGCAGTGTCTCTTTGGCAGTTGAGTTTCAACGGGCAGTCTCCTCCCTTATAATTTATAGCCTACTGAAAACCAACTGGAGGGTCAGCTATGACTCAGTTTCTGCTTAACAGCAGTGAATTGAATTGCATTTCTCCAATATCAATAATATTCCTCTATGCAAACAGTACACTTAATTATGAAGGATATTTTAAGATTTGTTCAGTGTGTGTTTACTATTTTTTTAAATAATTTTAATGAACATTTACAGAGAATTTGGATTTCCATTCATTCGTTGCTGCACTTCTCTACCCGCCCAGCCCTCACCCCCCAACCCCCAGTTCACTCCTCTCTTTCAAAAGCAAAATGTAGAAATCAAGAGACGAATTGCATGGGAAAGCCATCTGCCAGCGACCTCTCCAGAGTACTGAAGAGCAACAAGGTCCTTATGGAGACTAAGGTACACTTGATCCAGGCCATAGCCTTTTGCAATTGCTTATTATGTGTCAGACATCAGGACAATGAACAGGGATGAAAGAAAGAGAATTGATGCCTTTGATCTGTGGCATGTTGAATTGACTTCCAAAAAACCCAAACAGGTTTGTCCTAGAGAGGGTGAAGCTAGGCTGTTTGTTGGAGGCAAAGATTCTTACTCAGGCTTTGTTTGACATATTTTGTGCCTGTTGCAAGGAGGGACCAGTCCTTGGAGAGGGACATCATGATTGGAAGGGTTGAGGGACAGAAAAAAAGAGGAAGACCATGAGATGGATTGATATGGTGACTGGGGGAATGAGGGTAGATGTGGCACAGACAGTAAAGTTGGCACAGGACAGAGCAGTTTCAGTGCTGCAGTACACAGGGTCACTATGAGTCTCAAGTGACTCGATGGCACATAACAAAAACAGTATTCATTAAGTCAGAGCAGTAAAATAAAAGCATTACCGTAGTCCTCTATTAATGATGTGGGAATTAAACTAGGAAACTCTTCCATGTCAAGAACTTTCATTTTTAATGGAACCTCTGATATTGACTTGGTAGCAGACAAAAAGTTCATCAATGAAAGTGATCTATTTAGTTGGAACAAAATATTATCTATGACTTTCTGAACTTTCCATGAATCCATGGCCATTCATAAAATGTAAAAAAAAAAAGTCTGAGACAGTGTTATAGCTTTTAATATAATTCACTGAGCAGGTATTGTTTATACTGTATCCTCTTATTTCGAGAGAAAGTATTTTTTTTCCTTACTTGATAAATCATAGCAAAGCAAAACAAATTTCCAAAAGCATACACCTTTAAGGAGACAGTCCTGTGGAACAGTTGATGAGTTTGAGTGAGAGACATTTAGGTTACAATCCAAAACTTAATCAAAAGTGCCACCAAGGTCCCTAAAGCAAAGCAGTGGCTAACAAAGCCATTAGCTTCTAAAATCTAGAATATATAAGGACTTTATTTTAGATTTCTATAACTAGGATCAGTGTAGTAAAAATTGATACTCTGAAAAACAGCACAATAACTCACTCAGCCTGAATGGGATAAAGAGTAGCTCACCACATAACTGATTTATTTAAGCATTGCTTTTTTGAATTATTATGCTAAGTCCATGATTGCTTGTTAATGATGTGGTCATTAACTAGAAAAAACTATGGAAGATTAAAATATAGTCATAAAATACATGGACACTATAATTTTCTCCACTTACCAGTTACTTCTGAAGTCTGAATCATAAGGCTCTTTAGATAAGCATTATTTTTCCAATCTTTTAATTACCTTAATGGCAATACTTTAAGTTATTCACCTTTTGATCTTTAGTGGTGTGTAATCATGACTTTGTTGTCTTGATCATGACTAAGCATGTAGTTTTTAATGTACAAAATGTATTCATGAAGCCAAATCACTCTGATCTATCTGACTGTGTATTACAGAAAAGCTACAAGTTACTTGTATCCCTTCAGTCATTATTTTGGAGCTTTTGCTGCAGAAGGACTGTGCCTTTCAATATGGATTGCAACACAACATCAAGAAAGCAAAGATTCTCACCTCCATGATAATTGGCAGTATCATGATGGAGAAAACATTGAAGTTACTAATAATTTCATCTTGCTCAGCTCCACAATCTACACTCTTGGCACCATCAGTTAGGAAACCAAAAGATGTGTTTCATTAGGAATATCTGCTGTCAAGGACCTCTCTAGAATGCTAAAGAATAACAGTGATGGTCTAGAGACTAAGGTGTGCCCAATCCAGGCCATAGTTGTCTCAATTGCTTGCTATTACTCTGAGAGCTGGACAGTGATACACGATGACAGAAGAATAATTATTGCCTTTGAGTTGTCATGCTGGAAAAAAGTACTGGACAAACCATGGACTGTCAAGAGAACAGTTAAAGTGTGAAGCCCGTTTGCTCTTGAGAGGGAATGATCTTTAAACTCCATCTCACATGCTTTGGGCATGTTGCCAGGAGAGAGCAGTCCTTGGAGAAGGACATCAAGCTCAGAAACATAGAAGTCAACACAGAAGGGGAAGAACCTAACTGAGATGATTGACACAGTGACTGTGGCAATGGGATCAGATGTGTCAAAGATACTAATGTTACCTCAGGATAGGGCAAGGTTCAGAGCCATTGTTGATAGGGTCACTCTGAGTCATAATCAACTGGACGGTGCATAAAAACAAAACCACCTTGGAACAACAAGACTATCTTCTACAGTTTAAAAGTAGTTTGTCTTTGAGGTCTCCTGAGTAAGCCTCATGGTAATCCAATGAGTGATTGAGCAACACAAAATTAATATAAAAATTCTGATTCTTACTATAGCCAATGACTCTATTTTGCTAAAAAAAAAAACCAAAAAAAAAACCACTCTAACAAACCCAGAAAACAAACTGGGGAATGAGGATACATCAACAGTGTTTGTACAATGGGATACTTTCTTAATGAATTTTCTAATATTCATCTTTTTTCAGAAAGTAAGCTTTATGGTCTAATACATATACTGTCTATCCAAATAATAATTTAAAATACAGGAAGACTGAAATGGGATAATAGTTGAACCTCACTTTCTACAGAAGAACCAGTTCATCTTGACTCTGAGTTTACTAACCCCTGAGCTAAGAGCCAATTAGATGCACATTCACACCCATTTCTGAAGTGAGACCTAAGCCTAAATTATGGAAGGCATCTATTCTGAGGAAGGATGCAACTGGTATAAGATCCTGAGGGGGGAAATATCAAAGTATAATGACTGAAAGAAGACTACTCCATCAAAGTGTAACTACTTTTCCTGTTGAAGTTTTTAAGATATCCAGAAAAATTCAACTGGGCTTTCTGTCCAGATTTATCCTCATCCATTCTATATCTCTTTCTCTCTATGCTTAAGACCAAGTTAAATAGAAATTGATAGCCAAGAAGGTTTAGAAGGATTTACAATCCCAGGAACAGTGCCTGTCTCAGTCTGCTAAAACACTTCAAGCATTTGTGTGTTTAAATTTATGTGAGAGAAACACTAGGCTCCCTGATGAGTCTTGGCTCTCTGGTTGGGTATTAAGACAATCCTTTTCCTTGATAGAGATGAGACCCGGCAAAGAATTATGAAATTACTTTGAACTCCTTCTCAAAAGAAGACAGGGAAATTGGGAGATTAGCTCTGACATGAGTAACCATAAATTATTTGTAAAATATGAAAGAAGATGCCTGTTTTACTGTCAAAGCACTGCCTAATCATTTGGTGCAATGGCAGAGTTACAAAGCCTTGGCACTAAGCATTTTTAATTCTTCTACAGTGAAACCAGTGTTTTATTTTGTTTTTAAAAGTAATTTTATTATCTAAATAATATACGTCAACTAAGATTTATAAAATGAAGGAAAGTTGGAAAAAATGTTCATTCAAAAAAATGCACCCACTACTTTAAGTCTTTGAGTAGGTGCAATCAGTGTGTTCCTTAGAGGCAAGGATGAGAAAACTTTGTCTCACATAGTTTGAGTTTGTTGTTAGGAAGGGTCAGTCTTGGGAAAAAGATACCATATTGGAAAAGGTGAAGACTCAGAGAAAGAAAGCAAGACCCTCAAATAGATTGGCCCAATGACTATAACATTGGCTTTGGACATATCGGAAATTGGGAGGATGGTGAAGAATAGGACAAGGTCTAAATCTGTTGTTCATAGGATTAATGTTCATCACACTGGACTTGATGATTCCACCAGCTGCTCTGTGGGGGAAAGATGGCCAATTTCTTCCCATGTGCTTTTCTTGCTTCTGAGAATCCACTGGAGGGCCAGCGCAGACTTGAATGTACATAACAATAACATACAGATGACCATAAATGATCCAGAACTGAATCTCTAGTGGATTCTCAGAAGCAATAAATTGAAAGGGAGGAGATTGTGGAGCAGCTGGTAGATTTGAACTGCATACGTTCAGGTTGGCAGTGCATTTCCTAACCACTAGGCAACCAGAGCTCTCTGTATGTATTGAGTTTGTTGTTGTTGTTGTTGTTGATTGTCTTCGAGTCAAGTATGACTCATAGCAAACCTATGAATAAAAGGCCTGAAGCCCTTCTACAACTATCAACATTTATCAAAATTCATAGTCTCCAGAGGCACGTTGTTTAGGAAGTGGATGCCACTCCTGCTTCCAAATTTCAATTTAAGTACACTTAAAGTTGAATTTAAGTACATATATAAAATGTTGTCCTGTTTGTGTTACGTGCTGTCAAGCCAACAACAGCTCATAGTGACCCTGTGAATAGTAACTTAATTCTGCCTATTCTGAGCCAACCTCACCATCTCTGACACATCCTTCCCCCATTGCCATGTCGCTGTGTCAATCTGTCTCATCCAGGATCTTCCTCTCTTGCACTGTCCCTCTACCCTTCCAAGCACACCTGACCTAGCATTTATGATGTTACTAAAAAAGTCATAAATATTTTAGAGACTTCATTTTTAAAAAACAGAACTTTACTAAGGTTCTACTATTTAAAAGTAATACTGTATTTCCCATGATTTATACTGTCGACTAAAATACCAGTATGTCTTTTACATAAGTTTTCCCATCACTGTACAAATATACCAAACAGTATAAGATGTACAACATGTATAATGGGTATGCTTTTTACTGGCATGAGAATGCATGAATAAAAAGAGCTGCAATGCAGGGATTGACAAAGAGGATTTTTTGCTTCTGTTCAGTAGCCTAGATTCATTTGAAATGTTGTTAAAAGGTAGCAGTTAAAATAATTTATTTTTACTTTAATGAGTTCTCAGTAGAAAGGCTGAAAAGTCAAGAACTCCCTGAAAAGTAATAGAATCATTTTATTTGTGAAATAACTTCCATACCAGCGTAATACTTTGTGCATTTTATCAAGACATTATTAGGCATTTTGCAGTCCACTTGACTCTCTCTGGCTCATTTCTCTGAATGGAGTGGCATACAGATACAGACTCAACCCTCACTTTTCAATGTTTTCTGCTTAAGACAAATAGAACCCAGCTTCTCTTGGTCTTTTTTTTTTATCATGAGTAAGACCTATTGTTCGCAGTCTTTATTATAAGAATATATATGCTTTGCAATTGAAACACAGGCCATCAGAAATGAAGAAAAACAATTGCTGAGAACAAATTACTTGAATTGTTCTTGGATTCACACTTGTGTTATTTTGTGTCCTCATCTGAGTGTGTCAGGGTTCTATTTTTTCAACACCCTTAGACAATTTGTTTGCTTCAGAAATGAAAATGAAAAGGATTTGAAATACTTGATGAAGCTTAAAGAGTATGGCTTTCCATATGCATTAAATTTCAACATAAAGAAAACAAAAATTCTCACAACTCAACCAATAAGCAATATAATTGAAAATTGGATAAAAGTTTGAAATTGTCAAGGATTTCCTTTTGTTTGGATCCCTAACCAATGTCCACTGGAGCAGAACTCAAGAAGTCAGACAATTATTAACTGGGCAAATATGTTGCAAAAGTCCTTTTTTTACGTGTACAAAACTACACACAGTTCTTTGAGAACGAAGATGCTTCTGAACCATACCTGTTGGACCATTGCTAATGGTCTTCTATGCATGTGAAAAGTTGACAGTGAAAATGGGAAAATTGAAGAAAAATTGATGTGTTTGAATTATGATGTAAAAGAATTGTGTTGTTGTTGTTGTTAAGTGCCGTCGAGTTGTAGGCGACTCATAGCGACCCTATGAAGAAGAGCCCTCGACGCTTGGGTGCCTTTCATCCTCTCTCCAGGTTCATAGGGTTTCCCGAGGCAAGCTATTATGGAAGTGGATGCCACTCCTCCTTCCAAATTTGTTTTAATCAGGGAGCTTCACCCCAATCTCTGTCCACATTGAGCTGTTGTTGTTATGTGCCGTGAAGTTGTTTGCGACTCATAGCAACCCTATGCACAACAGCCCTAAACCCTACTCTATCCTGTGCCAATCGCATTG
>NW_006399779.1:21621589-21623015 GCF_000299155.1 Elephantulus edwardii
TCTGCCTGTAAGAGTTGGTAGAAATCATCTATTTCTTCTTCTTTGGCTCTGGTTGTTGGTGCATATATCTGAATGATAGTGGTATTCACTGGGTTTCCTTGTAAGCGTATGGATATAATCCTATCACTCACAATGTTGTACTTCAAGATGGACCTAGAAGTTTCTTTTTTGACTATGAAAGCAACTCCATTTTTCCTCACCTTTTTTTTTCTCACCTTTTCATCTCCAGAATATTATATAATATGATCATCTGACTCGAAATGCCCCATACCAGTCCATTTCATCTCTCCAATGCCTAGTATGTCAATATTTATGCCAACTGTTAATGCATTTGACACATCAGTGTCACAGTGTTCAGCCTCACAGCAACCACAAGTGACCGTGGTACAGCAACTGTACACCAGGGCTATACGACCTAGAGGAATGTCTGAACAAATACAATGAAAGACAGGCCCAAGGGGGCTGGATTAAAAGTCACCTGCCTTTGGCTTGGTAACATTGCTTGGTATCCACTGGGCCAGCTGATGTCTCTTTCTTTGCTGATATTATTGTTTTTAAGTGCCATCGAGTCACAAGTGACTCATAGCTACCCTTTTCTCCCCTCTTCCCCTTTTGGGCTTGAAGCCCCCTGCTGACTTAAACCCTAGGCCAAGCCTGGCTTGCCTAGAGAGCCTGGTTGCCAGAGAGAGCATGGTGCTGTGTGTGCGGGTGTTGTGGCAGTTTTTGGATATGAAGGACTCCTCTGCCTCCAGGAGCCAGGCAAGCCAGGCTTGGCCTAGGGATTAAGGTGGCAGGGGGCTTCAGGCCCAAAAGGGGAAGTGGGGAGAGAAGGCGGCCATGTTCTCCCAGGTTTGCTCTGCCCAGGGCTTGCTGTAGAAGAATAGTGAGTATACTACGGCGTACTAGCGGAATGAAAAAACAAAACAAACAAACAAAAAACCACTTAAAAGAGACACTGTCAGAAGTCTTTTTAGAAATGAGGATGACAAATGTCATGTATTTTGGACATATTATCAGGGAGGAAGGACTAATTCCTGGAGTAGCACATCATGCCTGACATAGCAAAGATTGAGAAGAAGTACAGCATCAAGCCTTGTGCCAACAAGAAAGTTGTATTTTTTTTAATGGGATACCATGAGTCAATACAGACCCAAAAGCTCCTAAGAACCATATTTTTCTGTGGGGGCTAAGAGTGTCTACCTTTTTTTGTAGTTTGAGGCATTTTGGGGGCAATAAAATGTTGGTGTTGTTACATGACGTCGAGTCACTTGCAACTCAGTGACTGTATGTACAATAGCCCTAAACTTTGCTCTATCTTATTGTCTCTTTTTTTTTCTATAATTATATTTTATTAATTTTCATAAACATTTACAGAGATTTTGGGCTTCCACTCATTCATTGTTGCACTATTCTCTCTACCCTCCTC
>NW_006399779.1:21626180-21666069 GCF_000299155.1 Elephantulus edwardii
AGGATGGGTGTGTCAGAGGCAATGCGATTGGCACAGGATAGAGCAGGGTTTAGGGCTGTTGTACATAGGGTCGCTATGAGTTGCAAATGACTCGATGGCATGTAACAACAACAATGATAATCAGAACAAAACAGGGTTTAATCCTGCATCGTCTTCATAATCTTTGTTGTGTTTGAGACCATGGCTGTAGCCACCTTACTGATTCTTCTCCTAAAGGATCTTCCTCTCTTATGGAGCCAGTAGGTAATATCATGAAAGATAGAGGGGAAAAACTTGATGTTTTTAATGATTTGACTTTACTTGGACCCAGAGCTTACAACTCATGGTAACAGCAGTTAAGAACTCAGAAGATATGTTTGTATTGTATTGGAAAAAATGCTGTCAAGGGTCTCTCCAATGTGCCAAAGAGCAATGATGGCCATTTAAAGATTGAAATGCACCTGATCAAAGCTATGATTTCTTCTAAGCTATTATCTTTTGAATTGGTTTCTATTTATCTGAAAGGTGAACAGTATACAAGGATGATGGGAAAAGAATTCATTCCCTTCAGTAACAGTATTGGCAAAGAGTATTGCTTATCTCGTGGACTGAATAAACAAGTCCATGTTGAAGGAAGTGAAACCTTATTGCTCCTTCGATGCAAAGACAGTATAATTCTCTCATATACTTTAGGCGTGTTGTCAAGAGAAGGTAGTCCTCAGAAGACATTGTACTGGGAAAGGTGATGCGTCAGTGAAATAGAGGAAGACTTTCAACAAGACAGATTGGCCCAGTTACTATAAAAATGGGCCCCAGCATATCAGTAATGATGACAATGGTGCTGGGTTCTCATCTGTGGTTAACAGGGTCACTATAAGATGTAAACTCACGGTGGACAGTGTTTGGTGGAGCTCCCTGATTCAAACAAGCTTGGAAGCAGGAGCGGCATCCACTTCTGAAATGGCTTACCTCCAGAAACCCTATGAACAGTGCTCAGGTCTTTCATTCATAGGGTCACTATGAGTCTTCTATGACTCGACGGCACCTAACAACACAATAACATAAGTTGCAATTGACTTCATGGTACCTAATAACAACACATAAAGAAACAATGTTCAAGAAGAAAGAATGCATTTAAATGAGGTAAAACAGCAATGAGAAGGAAGGAGATCATGATGCCAATCTGCTAGAGATTATGGGTAGGAATTTCCAAAGGAGGAATATGCTGCTTAATTTTACACGTCAATTCGACCAGCAAATCACATCCTAGCCCTTGATCAAGTGCTAGACTAGATGTTTCTAGAAATACATTTTGTGGATGTGATTAACATTTATAATCTACTGACTTCCACTAAAATTGACCCTAGAGAACACGGGTGGAATTCATTCAACCAGTTAAAGGACTTAAGAGCAAAAAGAGTGTTAACAACTAAGGTTTCCTAGAGAAGAAAATGTTTTGCCTCAAAGCTGTAACATAGAAAGCCTGGCAAAGCTGTTGGCCTTCTGGCCTGGCATATGAATTGTAGATTCAATATTATAATACCAACTCCTTCCTGAGTGTCCAGACTATCAGTCAAACCTATGAGTTTAAGACTTGTCACCCTCCATCCCACATAATCATATGCGCTAACTACTTAAAGGTATAGGCTCTCCAATCATCTCTTTTTATGTAGAGAATCCTGATGAATTAAAGGATCTAGGTAGGTCAAAGGAAAGTAAGCCTGAGGAACTTAGAAGTCTCAACGAGTAAATCAACTTAGATAGGCTTGTTGACTGGGCCTAGGAGTTTTGGTATGAAACTCTGGCATCTATTAAAGGAGTTAGCAAAGACTGACTCTAAATAATCTACCACTAGATCAAATTTTGACCAAGAAAGGTTATCAAAAGTCAACAGAAGCCTTGAGAATGAAAAAGACATAATGCTCTCGAGACCAAAGGGCATAGCAAGATGAGAGATCTGAGATGACTACATGTGACAGAAATCCAAGCACATCGGTATGAAAGGGAATTTGGAGCATGTTATAGAAATTTGATGTAGTGAAAATGCACAGAAGGGAATAACAATTTAATTGGGTTGCTCTTAACAAAATCTTTTACAACTCTTCTGGTGTGTCACAAAAGTAGTAACATCAGACTGTTTAGCACATAAACTACCATCTCTAGGAGGCAGCGCAATGATGGATGGAAGCATTTCACCTCAGTAATGATGAACCAGCAAAGTGATCTTGCAAACAGTAGCTGTTTTCCCCTTCACAAATCCATTTGTTTTCCCGGTGCTGGAAATAATATTGTAAATAGAATTCAACGGGGTGGGATGCACTGCAGATTTAACACCTCCACAACCGCCTGATGACTTTCTTCCGTGGTAAAATACACAGGACCTTTTGAAAAGCTTTTGATATTGTTCATCACTGCATGCTGAGGGGCAGAAAAGCCCATTGCAACCATGCAATGTAGAGAGCTGCTCTTTGATATTAAACACAAGGTTAACTCAAAGTCTTGTTTTGACCCTGTTACCTACTGGAAGTTGGCCTATTGCTTAATGACCTTACAATTTAGTTTTAAAACTAGAATGGTGAGGAAACATTGAAAGAGTAAATACCTTTTCTTTCAGGTTTTTATCTAAATACAATATTCATAAAGGAAGGGGTGCATACTGAATAGTGTGAGTAAATCGGTAGCTATCAAGTTGACTGTGCCTCGTGGTGACCCTGTGCGTACAGAGGAGAGCTGGGCTCTGCAGGGATTTTAGTGATTGGTGTTCTGAAATAGGAATAATGGGCTTTTCACATCAAGCATTTCTGACTCTATTCAAACCTCCAACCTGTGGGTTAATTGCAAGGATGTTAACAGCTCACAACATTGAAGAGATGAAGGTCTCCATTAAATTTTATAACTCAACAAAACTTACCAACTGAAAACATCTGCACAACTGACATTCAGATTAAGAAAGAGACCCCAGGACAAAAGCACTGTTGTATCACCCCTGCCCACTCACCATCACTTCCGCCAAGGGAAATAATTTTTACTGACTACTCCAAATACACTATTCTTTTCTACAATTAATCTTTATAGAAACAGAATTGCGTTGTGAGTACAATTTTGATATTGGTTACTTTTGCTGAAGCCAATTGTCATATTTATACCTGTGGTTGCAATTGTGAAAGTTTTTTGATAAAAAATTGTTACAGTTCCTATAACAAGCTGATAGAAGAACATACACATGTAAATATTAAAAATTTCATAAAAGATCACATTAGGGATGTTTCCTATCTCTATAACTTTTCAATTAATATGTGTAACAGACCCCTTGAGAGGCAGGACTTTATGAGGAGAAATGTGACATTAAGACTGGAAGAAGACTCATCAAAATGTGTAATGTGTAGATGGCAACCTTGCTTGCCAAAACTGAGAGGGACCTGAAGTGCTTGCTGTAGAAAGTCAAGGATTGTAGTCTTCAATTTGGATTGAAGCCTCCACATCAAGAAGACAAAGATTCTTACCACTAGGCCAGCTGGCAGCACCATATAGATGAACAAGAGATTGAAATTATTAACAGTTACAGCTTGCTCGGCTCCACAATCAACACTCTTGGCACTAGCAGTCAGGAAATTAAAAGACTCATTTCAGTGGGAAATGTGCTGTCAGAGACCTCTCCAGATTACTGAGCAGCAACGATGTCAGTCTAGAGACTAAGTTGCGCCTGATCCAGGCCATTGTCTTTGAAATTACTTGCTATGTATGCGGCAGAGGACTGGACAATAATTAAGGATGTCAGAAGAATATATGCCTTTGAATTGTGGTGCTGGAGAAGAGCAATGAACATACCGTAGACCACCAAGAAATCAAACAAGTCTGTCTTGCTAAATTTCTCCTTGGAGGCTAGAATGTTGAAGCTCTGTCTTTTGGCACATGGCCAGGAGGGACCAGTTCTTGGAGAAGGACTTCATGGTCGAAAGAGTGGAAGGATAGCACAAGAGAGGAAGAACCCAGATGAGATGGATTGATACAGTAACTAGGTCAGTGGGAGAAAGTGTGTGGGAGTCAGTGAGACTAGCTCGGGATAGGGCAGGCTTCTGAGCTGTTGTACACGGGGTTGCTATGAGCTGCAGGTGACTCAACAGCGCACAACAACTACAACAACAGTTTGTGTTGTTACAATAAATAATGAGACTTGAAAATAAAGAAAAACCACAAATTTGAACCTAAAAAGAACACATTTTCATCAAAAGAATTGTGATAGGACAAGTATTATTGGATAAATTTCTCAAGAATGGGGCAAAAAGATTTTTCATTTTTTATATAAAGATGAGAGTAAACAAGACTATAAAGAACAAGGTGTAGCAACATGAGATTAAAGGATGGCATATTTAGATATTAGATCAAAGACTTTGATGCTGAAGCTTATCTATGTTAAGCCTGGGTGCTCAAGGCAGTTTGATTTAGTTTGACAGAGGATCAGAGTTTGTGGACATGGATGAGACTCTAATTTAAGCATAGGTTAAAGAGCATTTGGGTCTGATTGATGACTGGGGACAAAAAAACTGTTCAATTAATTATCTGTGAAGCGAAGCAAGGAGTTTTGAGATGTGTGTGCCTGGCCTTGTGTAGGTAAATAACAATATCACTGTGTTTTATGCATGTCTCAGAGGAAAAATATCTTTATCTGCAGAAGCTGTTTCCCAAAACACAAAACTGGGACATTTCTCAGCCTTTGATCATTTTCAGAACAATACTGAATTCAAGACCACTGTTGTCCATGCAGTTCAACTCGTGGCAACCTTCCATTGAATGTCTGAAGCTGTGCATCTTAAAAGGAGAAGACTGCCCATCTTTCTCCTGAGGAGGTGCCAGTGGATTTGAACTTGTGGAGACACTGGGACTTTGGTTAACCGTAGCACAGCACCCGTTAAGATTCTCAACAGAGGATCACTAGGAGTTAGAATAAATTCAATGACAGTAAGTGATTTTGAGTGTCAAAAGACTCAGTTAAATTCAACATCATTAATAGTATTGAGAAGGAAGGAGGCAGCTGCCCACCTTAACAGCGAGGAAGGGGAGACTTCTTATACTAATTAGTAATAATTATGAGTACTGAATAGCAATGATATCAGGCTGGAGACTAAGGTGCACCTGATCCAGGCTATATAGTCTTCACAGTCACGTGCTATGCATCAGAGGTGGACAGTGACTAGGGATGATAGAGAATTGATGCCTTTGAGCTGTGGTGCTGGAGAAGTGTTGAATATAGCATGGACTGCTAAAAGAGTAAACAGGTTTATCCTGGAGAAGGTGAAGCTGGAATGCTCCTTGGAGTCAAGGATTCTGATGCTTCGTCTGACATACTTTGGGCATGTTTGCAAGGAGGGACTGGTCCTTGGAGAGGGACATCATGTTTGGGAGAATTGAGGGAGGGTGCAGGAGAGGAAGTCCCTCGATGAGATGAATCAATTCTGAGAGTGGAGTGGCGGGAATGAGTGTGTTTGAGAGAGCGACGTTGGCACAGGCACAGAATAGAAGGGCATTCAGGGCTCTTGTACATAGGGTTGCTTTGAGTAGCAAACGACTCAATGGCACCCAACAAAAACAACACAATAATTGGAAAGTAAAAAAAAAAATAAAAAATCTTAAAAATGCCTGGAGTTGGTTCAGCCCCCTGGTCACCTTTCATCAGCTTTCAGAATCAGTGAATTGCAGTGCAAGAACACTGCTCGCCTTCCTTCCTCAGAGCAGCTAGGAGGTTCCAACCATCAGAGATGCTCAGCTTTTGTATTAGCGGCACAACTCGTTAAGGGCTGCACCCCAGAGCTCCCTAAAATGAGAATGTACTGTGATTAATAATTATTAATAACAATGAATGGAGACTGCTCTTCTTTTTTCTCTCCCATGGAGTTTCTGGTTGATTTGAGTTCATGGAGATGGTTGGCCTTTTAGTGAGGAGGGCAACAGGATTGTGCCACCAGGGTAGCTTTGAAAATAATTAATAATAATAAATATTAGTATTAATATTATTATTATTAATAATAAAATTGGGTTTTTTAATCTTTTTATTAATTTTAATGACAATTTACAGAGATTTTGGATTTCCGTTCATTCATTGTTGCAACAATAATGTTTTAAAACAGTAACATTAGCTCAAGATCACTCAAACTATGCCATAATTGCCAATGTCAAAAACTCATTGCCATGGCTGCATAACTGGCTCAAGCTCAGAATGGTCCTTCATTTGGTATATGACACTGTAAACTGCAAAGGAAGAGATTGTTCATCCTTCGCCCCAGAGTCGCTCGTCGATTCGAACTGCCAGAGAAGTGCAGTCGAGATAGCATACAACTCCCTGAGGACCACAATGTGCTCTAAGTGGACAAGACAGCCTCTAAGAATAAACTTTTCACCTAATCTCTGTTCCTCCTTAAGGTAAATGTAAGTAGAGTGGTTTAATCCATATGTGTGAGCCCAATCTACACTGCAGGACCCTGGCATTTAAAGATATAGTACACATTTATCACAATTGTCACTTGCCATTAATTGACATTCCCTTTACGAATCTGTTCAAAAAATAATTAGGATTTTATGCTGCAGTAAATATGCTTGTTCATCCATTAGTGCAAAGCAAAAGATTAATTGCATTACAATGGGAATCGGGACGACAATACTCGGAGCCACAATGATAACAGTGACAGCTGGGCTGCCCACAGTATTTTGCTCTGATAAGCTTCAAAAACAAGTGTAGATGGGAAAATAATTAAATCCTTGACAAGGCAGCACCAGCCTCATTTTCCCTCTTTTATGCATTCAGTTTACTAATGCCAAACAGAAAGATTCTCATTGCAAATTAGAAAAGGGCTTCCTCACTATCTCCAAACGCCCTCCTTCAGCATCAGTAATGAGCTGGGTGGTTATACATCTCACTTTTATTTAACCTCCTAAAATTTGGTTTGCAAACTTATTGCAGATTCTCAATGAGTTTAAGAAGAAAGCAGGGTTGACCCAGTCTGGTCTCTTCAACTATTAACAGAAAGCTCAATAGACAGAATGAGTTTCATGGAGATGGTATCAATGCCCCATATTTGTTGTCATTAATCATTGGCTGTTGTCGTGTTAAAATTCTTAATAATTTTTAACAAGATATCGTGCAATTACATTTTTCACTAGATGCCATAAGTCTATAGTCAGTCCTGCCATTAGTTCTAAGAAATGGTTTAATTTCTCTTTCTACACTCACAGAGAAGAAATTAATTAACACATATCATCATCATATTCTCATTACCATCATTGCTGAATCTCACCTAAAGTAAATGAAAATAAACAAGATTTTTAAAATATTTTTCTGAAGTTCTCTGGTCAATTTAAAAAAGAAATTGGTATTATTTCAATGGAAGAGGCTGTAAGTATTTTTGTGGCTTTCTTTTAATTACTTTTTTAAAAACAGAACCTCTGAAAACTGATGAGTTATACTTATCTTCTGATGATCTCCTTACTATAGATATTTCTCTAAGATCCTAAATAAATGTGTCATCATTCCAGTAAAAATGAGAGTTAACACTTCTAATGTTAGGTGGAAATTCATACAATTCAAGAAAACATCTATACAATCGTTCCTATATTGATCAAGATTCTGAATGCCCTTCTCCCCACCCCAACTGATTTTTCTCAAAGAAGATACATTTAAGATAGAACTCAGTGCAAAGCTTCATTCCTGAAGGTCCAATCAGGATGTCAACAAAAGTCTGAGACCTTCCTTCTTACACTTCCACAATAAGAAGTAGCAGATGGCTATCATTGTAGCCAATATGTTGAGATGGCCTCATTAATGAATTATATGTCATGGTAACTTCAATGATTGCATTAAGTTCTTTGAAGTCTCCTAAAATATTGGCCCATTAAAGAAGTGTCTGGTGGTATCTACTAGTCTATTGTGATTTTGGCCATAAGGAGCTGCACTGCTAACCGAAAGACCACCCTTGTTTGGTGGTTTGAGTCTACTAGCTGCTCCAAGGGACAGAGGTGGATAATTTCCTCATGTGCAATGTATAATCTTAGAAACTGGAAGTTCAATTATAAGTAAAATTTCACTGGATTGTAGTTATAGAGAGAGAGAGATTTTCCTAGACAGTGGCCAGAGATTCCTTCAATGTGTTTTATTTTCATTTTTTTCAAAGGTCTTTATGCTTTCTGAGTCTTTTAATCATGTTGGCACTTTTTTCCCCTCTTCAGGTTGGAGAGTAAAAGAGAGGCTTTGTTATTGACAGGGGCAAAGGGTCGAAAAAATAGGTCAGATATTGCAATGGAATAAGACAGCCTGCTTAAGGGGAAGGGAAATACAAATTAACTGCTGAAGACCAGGATCTGTTTTAGCCCTGGAAGCAGCTGTGAATAATTAGGGCCCAAAGGCCTTCATAAAGGTTATAAGTCTTGTTATTGTGGGTAACTAAATCTGCTTGAGTAATTTTCATTTCACTATCGCAATTATGGGGTTTTAACTCACTAGGTAGCTGATTTTGTGGCATGTACATATTCAATGTGTTGGGCAAAATGAGTTTTTAGAACTCCCCACTGGACCACTTCAAAGCAACGATCATAAATCTTTAGTAAAAGGAGGCTGATTCTGAGGAGAAGCAGGTGTGGGGGTGAGAATGGAAGGTTGGGAGGAAGCGAGTAAATGTTCCATCCATAGTGGACCTGCAAATATAATAGAACATAAGAAAGCAATACCATTTATTAGGTTGTAAAGTAACATAATAAAATAATAATACCTAATAAAAATATAACACATTATATGCTATGTCATAAATATTCAAAAATACACTATTTACTATTATTATATTGAAGAAGAATTAATGTTTTTTGAGTTGTGATATTGGAGAAGAGAACTGAATATCCCATATGAAGGAAACAGCTAAAGGACCTGGAAGTAGACAATAAGAAGACAGAGGCTCTAGGGAATCACATTGAACAACATCTGGTACAGAGATGTTACCTTTGTTGTTATTATTGCTGTTAGTTACAGTCAAGTTGACTACACAACTCATAGTGGAACTATGACAAATAGATCAGAGACATGCTTACTCATGCATCATCTCTAAATCTCCACTAGGCTCAAGCCTACTCTTGCCGTCACCGTATAAATCCACCACTTTCCCCCCCACTATCTTGCTACCTTTCCCAGCATAATGTTTTGTTTCCTCCTCCCGCCCCCCGCCCCACCTCCCAAGGACTAGCACCTTCTGACAACATGCCCAAAGCACCTGAAATGAAATTTCACCATCCTTACCTCTATGGAGCACGCTACTTGCACTTTATTAATTCAAGACCGGATTGTTAGTACTTTAGGCAGTATATGGTATATTCTCATTGATGGAATGCCGATTTACATGTTTCAAATGACAGATGCAGCCCTGGACATGTTCACCAAATGCCAGGAAATTTGAAGGACAGATGTCTGACTGGGCCACTGGAAAAGAACTTTCTCTATGCCTATTTCCTAAAAAGGTGATTCAACAGAATGTGGAAATTGCAAACAACATCATTAATATCACTTGTAAACAAAATACTGCTGAAGATCAGTCAAAAATGGCTAGAACGGTGCATAGACAAGGAACTTGCAGATGTTCAGGCTAGATGTAGAAGAGAAGATAGCACCAAGATTATCATTACTGATAACAGATGGATCCTAGCTGAAAGCAAAAGAATACTTGAAGAACATCTGCTTGTGCTCTATTGACTATTAAAAGGCATTTACTGAATGGATCATAACAAATTATGGCTAATATTGAGAAGAATGGGGATGCCAGAACACTTAATTGTGCCTATGCAAAGAAGACTATACCTTAACCAAGAAGGTGTTCTATGAACAGACATTGTTTAAAAGTAAGAAAGTCATGTGTCAGGGTTGTTATTTATATCACCATAACTATTCCATATTCTAACCATACTGATTCAATATGTATGCTGAGGAAATTATTTGAAATGCTGGACTTAATGAAGAATATGGCATCAGGACTGGAAGAAGACTCATCTAATCTTCACTATGCAGATGACACAATCTTGCTAGCTAAAATGAGGAGTACTTGAAACACTTGCTGCAGAAGATCACAGACTACAGCTTTCAGTATGAATTACATTTTAACATTAAGAAAATAAAAATTCTAACTACTGAATGAAAGGCAACATCATGGCTGGAGAATAAGCTGAAAATGTTAATGACTTCCTCTTACTTGGATCTACAATCAATACAGTAGGTATTGGCAGTCAGATCAGGAGACATATTGCACTAGGAAAGTTGAAAGGGAAGGACCTCACCAAATTATTGAGGAGCAATGATGTTAGTTTGAGAACTACGGTGCTTTTGATTCATGGTCTTTTCAACCACTTGCTATGCTGCTAGGAGCTGAACAAGGAATTAAGATGACAGAAGAAGAATTGATGTATTTGAACTGTGGTGTTGGAGAAGAGTACTGAATATCCTATGGACTGACAAAAGAACAGACAGGTAGGTCTTGGAGAAGGTACAGCCAGAGTGTTGTTTTGAAACAAGAATTGTGAAGTTTCATCTTACATACTTCTGGCATGTTGTTAAGAAAGGCTATTCCTTGGAGCAGGACACTATGCTTGGGATGGTAAAAGACAGGAAGACCCTCTACCAAATGAATTGGCACAGTAACTGAAACAGTGGGCATGAGTGTATCAGAGATTGTGAGGTTGGAACAGGTCAGGAAAGAGTTCAGAGCCAATGTTTCTATGACCACTATGAGTTGTACTCAACTTGATACCTAATAACAACTATTCCAACACCACTGTTTAAAAGTATGTTGTTCTTTGTAAATCTTTATTTACTGTTAAATTTCAGATGCATATAAACAAATTAAAATAGTGTGGCTTGGATCAAGCTCACCTTAATCTTTAAAATTCTATCTCTGCTCTTTAGCATGTTATTGAGGTACATATCAGTAGATTTTCCCAATGCAACACATTTTTTTATTATCTTAACTGCTGCTATCATAGGTATTGATTGTGGATTCAAATGAATCAGTGACCACTTTAGTCTTTCTCCATCTATCATGGTATAATACCTATAGTTCCAGTGAAGGTTTCTGTTTTCTTGATGACTTAGATGTACTCTTTCCTGAAACTGTAGTCTTCGATTTTCTTCAGTAGGTGCTTTAAATCTTATTCCCTTGTTTTAAATCTACATATTGCAGGTTGTTGAGGAGTCTTCCTCCAATCCCGATGTCATATTCTTTTTTATAAAGTCTAGCTTCTTGAATGATTTGCTCAGCATATGGAGTGAACAGGAGAAAGGATACAACTCTGGCATTCAACTGTACTAATTTTATACCAAGCAGTCAGTGTTCCCTTGTTCTGTTCAGAAAATTGATTCATGGTCAATTCTATGCACAGGTTTCACATGAACACAATTTACTGTTCTGGAATTCTTAGTCTTCTCAATGTTATAGATAATGTTATGATCCACACAGTCAAATATCTAAGCATAATAAAGAAAATGTAAAGAAGCAAATCTCTCCTATTCTCTTCTTTCAGTCAAGATTTATCTAGCATTAGCAATGATATTCCTCATTCTATGGCTTCTTCTTGCTGAAAGTGAGGAGGACTTGAAGCATGTGTTGCTTCAAGTCAAAGAATACAGCCTTCAATATGGATTGCATCCCCATGTCAAGAAAACAGTTTCTTAGCACTGGATTGGTAGGCAACATCATGATAGATGGAGAATAGAGTAAAATTGTGAATACTTCATCTTATTTGAATCCACAATTAACACCAAAGGTATCAGCAGTCAGGAAACCAAGAGACATATTTCACTGGGAAAGTCTGTAGTTAGAGACCTCTTCAAATTATTGAGGACCAATGATGTCAATTTGAGAACTAAAGTGCACCCAAATCAAGTCATGGTATTTCTGATTATTTGTTATGCTTCTGAGAGCTAGACAATGAATAAGGTTGACAGAAGAATTGATGTCTTTGAACATCCCGCTGACTACTAAAAGAACTAATAAATATTTCTTGAAGAGGGTGCAGCCAGGGTGCTTTTTGGAAGCAAAGATGATAAAGCTCCAGCTCACAAACTTTGGGCATGTTGGTAGGAGGGGCTATTTTTTTGGAAAGGTACATGATGCTCAGAAAGGCAGAGAGGGTCATGGAAGGAAAGGAACACTCTTAACCAGGTGAATTCACAGTGACTGTCACAATGGGCTTTTTTAATGTGTCAGGCACAGGATAGGACAGGGCTCAGATCTGTTGTAAATAGGATCAAATTGGGTCCTATTCAAGTAAAAAGCACCTAACAAAACAACATGACCTTTTCTAAATCCAATTTGAATTTCTAGAAGGTCTTGACTGACATAATAAACATCCTTTACAAGTTTTCATCAATATTTTACTTGCATGAGATATTAATATTGTTTGATAATCTTTGCACTCTGTTGTAACACTCTTTATGGGAATAAATATGGATCTCTCCTAATTAGTTGGCTAATTGGCTATTTTCCAAATATCTTGGCATAGTATGATGGGCAAATCCAGGGCTTCATCAGTTTATTAAAATAGCTCACTTACTATTTCACCAGTTTTTAGGACTTAGTATTTGTCAATGCCTTTAGTGCAGCTTGAATCTCTTCTGTCAGTACATACAGTTTTTTTGCTGGTTTTTTTTTTGTCAAATTTTTGCTTCTTCCTGAAAGGGTTCTGTGTTGATAAATTATTTTTTGGTACAATGACTCTGTGACTTCTTTACATATTCTTTTTATACTTCCTGCGCTATTCAATATTTTCCTCATAATATCTTTTAATACCACAACTTAAGGCTTGAATTTCTGTTCTTTCATTTTTAGAAAGACTGAATAAGTTCTTTTCTTTTAATCCTCTCATTCCAATCTTTGTAAATATCATTACAATATTTTCATTGTCTTCTAGAGCTTCCATGTGAAACCTTCAGATCCACTCTCTCATTTCAGGATTTATCCCACATGACTTTGTGGCATGAATGTGATAGTGGAGTGTTCTGAGTAAGGCTGCCAAGTGAGAAGGAAGGGACCAAATCTTAGCTGGTGCCCAACTAAAGATATGCTTAACTTTTAAGTAGATATGTCAGCAATTAAACTGTTGTTGTTAAGTACCATTGATTCAACTATGGACAACACAACCCAATGAACAGAAGATCTTAACCTTACCCTTAGTGGTTAAACAATTGTGAGGTTATTTATTAACTGCCACCAAGTAGACTTATGGTGACTCTATAAACAATAAATCTGAATCTTCCCTATCTTGTGCACCCTCATCATCTCTGATTTGATCCCTTTGTTACAGTCACTTTGTCAATTCATCTCTTTGAGGTTCTTACTCTTTTATTGATCCTCTATCTTTCCCAGCATGATGTCCTTCTCCAAGCACCAGCCATTTCTAACAACATGACCAAAATATGTAAGACAAAGCTTCGCTATCTTTGCCTCCACAGAGCACCCTGCTGCACTTTCCACAAGACATCTTTGTTTGCTCATTTGGCTGTCTATAGGATATTCAGTACTTTCCTCCAACAACTCAAAGTCATTGATCTTTGTTATTCTTAGTCATTGTCCAACTTTTGGATATATTTTGAAAAGACTACAACTTCAATCAGATACACTTTAGTCTTTAAATTTATATCATTGCTCTTTAACATAGTAGAAAGGTGTTTGACATCAGATTTACCTAATGAAATATGTCTTTTAATGTTAATAATAAAAAGTGATTAAATAAGACTCACTTAACAAAATCAGGTTCAGGTCAGAGAGAAATAAAATCTTAGGCTGAAGTAGACACTTCATTTAACTCACAGTTGAACAGAAATAGGATAGGGTTAATGTCCCCAACCCTGCGATACTCCCAAGAGAATTGAAAGAAATATAGAATAGCAGCTAAGCACTCAAATACTAGTAATAGCCACATTTGGACAATTGCCATTATTAATTTACTAACTTTAGTAAGTTATTTAAATTTCGGAAGCTCAGATGACATCAACTCCAAAAATGAGATGACAATAATAAAGAATATTTTTTTTCATTTGAGTGAAAGGTAAAAATTTGCAAGTCACATTAGTTTTTCAGAAATCATTGCTAAGCATTAATTACCATTTATTGTTGTAATTACTTTTTATGGTTTTAAAGCAAACCCTATTGTATACCTTCATCTATCTTCTCTGTTCTTTTTGTTTTTCTTTCTTCCTCTTTGCTTTCACCTCCACTCATCCAATTTAATTCATAAGGCATATCCTGTTCCAGATTGTTAAGTGCAATATACCTAATATTTGATTGTCTATTCATTTCATTGCAATTTCCATCCACTTATTCCAGGAGAGAAATAATATATACATTCTTTTCCTATATTCTCATGTTCTTTTCTCCTGCCCTTCCTCATAACCAGGCTGTTTTTTCTAACAGTATTTATCCTTTTGTGACTGAGATATTTTACTCAGTAAAGTGTCTTCCAGACTCATCCATGTTATGTGGTGTTTCCTGAGTTCATTGTTTTTTACTACTTCGTGATATTTCATTGTGTGACTATATCACAATTTCTTTATTCATTGCTTTGTTCATAAAGACTTGGGCTGATTCCCTCTCTCTGGCTATTGTGAATAATGCTGCAGTAAGCGTGAGTGTGTATACACCTGCTTGTTTCATAGGTCTGATTTCTTTAGGGCATACTTCTAGTTGTGAGAAAGCTAGATTGAACAGTATTCTATTCTTAACTTTCGAAGGAAGTCTCATTGTCTTCCATTGTAGTTGTACCATTTTACATTCTCACCAACAATGTGTGAGAATTACAATCTTTCTGTATTCTCCCCAACAATTGTTACTTTCCGTCTTATTGAGCTTTGCTATTATTGTTGTTGTTGTGAGATAACATCTCATTGCTATTTTGATTTGCATCTCTCGGATAGTCATTTTGAGTATTTCTACACGTTTCGGCCAACTAAATATATTCTTAGATGAAGAGTCTTTTCATATCTTCTGCCCATTTTGTTAATTGGCTGTTAGTCTTTTTCTTGTTGCCGGAGTGTCTTATAAATTTTAGATATGAGTCCCTTATCACTTTTGTACATGTCAAATATATTTTCCAATGAGTGGGCTTCTTTTTTACCCTACTGGAAAATTTTTTAATGCAAACAAGAATTTGATTTTTAGAAGGCCTTATTCATATATTTTATCCTTTGCTAGTTGTAGATATTTTTGTTATGTTTGAAACTCAATTGAGGCCAATAGGTTAGGGCTTCCAGATGTATTACTTCCCCCCCCCCCGCCTCTGATAATCTTCATAGTTTTTTTGTTTTATCCTCTATGTCCCTAGTCAACCTTGAGTTGATTTTTGTGTATGGTGTGAGGTGTAGATCTTACTTCAGTTTTCTACAGATGGATGCTCTATTTTGCCAGCACCATTTGTCAAAAAAACTGTCATTTCCCACTGAATGGATTTCATCTGCTTGTCAAAGTTCAGCTAAACAAAGGTAGATGGGTTGGTTTATGGGCTCTTGGTTCTATTCTTTGGTTTATGAGTCTATTGCTGTCCCGATACCACAATAGCTAACCACAATATGAAATTTTAGGAACAAATCTAACTAGAAAACACAAAGGAATGGAGGTGGAAGGAGTGCACAAATAATGAACACTGCACTGGAACAGATGAGGTGAAGGACCGTCTGAATGGAGTGTGTGGTTAGGCATTACAGGTATGACAACAACCTGGAACAAGAGGTATATTACAAAGCAAATTGGGGAGAGGGAAGGGAGGAAGAGGGAGAAAAATGTGCATCAATGAATGAATGAAAACTCAACCTTTCTGTAAACTTTTGTTAAAATCACAATGAAAAAGAAACAAAAGAAGACCTAAATAAATGGAAGTGAATATACCATTTTCATGGATAGAAAGATGTAATATTGTGAAAATGACAATTCTACCAAAATCAGTCTACAAGTTCAATGCAATCCTAATACAAATACTAATGTCATTCTTCCAGGAACTGAAAAGGCTATTTCCAATTTTATCTGGAAAAAAAAAGAGATCTCAATAAGCAAAATACTAATGGAAAAGTAAAACAAAGTGGGAAGCATCACAATCACTAAATTCAACACCTACTAACTACACAGCCATAGTAATAAGGACTATTTTTCCATGCCTATTGTAAGGATGAAGAAAATATGCCTACCATTCTTTGCATAGTGTTTAGTATAAGATAGTATTCTACAATATTATGTTGTTATTATGTTTATTGTTTTACGAAAATTTGAATGTCATATAATCACAAGGTTCTAAATCTGTGAAATTTGAGACAGAACATACTTATCATAATATTAACATTTCCCATAAATATCTCTATAATTTTCCATAAATATTTCTATCTGCAGTGGTACAAAGCAAGAGTATGGGACCTATCTGGACATAGACAACTCTGATAACAAACACAGTAAGTCATCTGTTCATTTCCATCCCATTCTATTCACCTTTTGTTGTTGTTGATTGCCTTCGAGTCGAGTCATAAAGACCCTATGAACAAAAGGCCTGGTAAAAACAAATGGGCAGGTATAAGATGTGTATGATTCATACGTATTTATTAAATATTCCATGATATTTTTATTCAACACTGACTCTTTGTATGCTGACTGTCTGTGGTACTAATTATACAGACTAGGTTAAAATAGTGAGTTAATCTTTTCATCACAGTATCTTTTCTAGTCTAATGTGCACATTCCCTTATTAATACATCTGTTAAATTCCTGGAGGTCAAGGATTACTGCTTTATATTTCCTCTTATTCATCCCTAACACATAATTAGCATATTCTGGAAACATTCGAAGACATATTGAATTTTAATTCCTCTACACTTCTCTTATACTGCTTACTTTTTTTATACTGTTCCCAGCTGAATCTCAACTACGTCTTCAAAATACCATTTCCTCATTAATACACTGTGCACTGTTAATGCTCTCATCAATGTTAGTTCATAGTTACTTCTTATTGTACACTGTCTCTAAATCCCAGAGTCATCAAGTATTTTTCTTTTGTGCTTTTCTTTTCACTACTAAATGTTGAGACTTTAAAAATCTTCGTAAATTATTCAGTGTTTGGTCTGTTTTGATATCTATGTTTTGGTTTATCACAATGTGCTCAAGCTATAAAAATCTCTGCTTTCATCATTTGGGCAAAGTTTTTATTATTCAAAGAGTATGATGCTCATTTTTTAATCAGGATATTTCACCTTTTAAAATTAATTAAACTTTTTAATCATTATTTCTTGTCACATAAGTCTCAAACCAAGCTTGATTAGTTATTTGCTACACAATTACTTAGAAAAACTGAGGTTTGATTATAAGAAGCAAACCTGTAAATAGCATTTTTAACATATTTTTAAATTTTATTTTTAATTGTGATTTTAATGAAAATTTACAGAAAAGTTAGATTTTTTATTCACTCATTGTTATACATTTTCCTCACTATCCCTCCCAGTTCACTTTAAAAAAAATCATTTATTGTTGCATAATTTCCTCCCTCCCCAAATCACACCCCTGCAATCCACTTTGCTATATACCTTTTTAATACAAATATTGTTGTTGTTATGTGCTGTCAAGTCCCTTGCAACTCATAGTGACCCTGCGTCAACAGCTCTGAACCTTGCTCTATATCCTGAGCCAACCTTGTCTCTGGCACACCTACTCCAATAACTGAGTCAATACATCTCATCCAGGGTCTTCCTCTCTTGCCCTGTCCCTCCACCCTCCCAAGCCTGATGTCCCTCTCCTTCCCTTCCCTTCCCTTCCCTTCCCTTCCCTTTCCTTCCCTTCCCTTAACACACCCAAAGTCAGTTTTATCCATGTTAAATTAGAAAAAAATAAGGATATAATTTAAAATAAAAATTTCCTCTCTAGAGCCAACCATACTCTTAACTCCTTTTGTCATTTTTATTTTTTACTGAATTTAGTAAAGTTGCAAAACTTGTTCAGAGAATTTTCATACACCCTTCAACTTGATTCACACAATGATAGCATTTTCACAATCTTACTACAGTGACTAGAACCACAGAATCACCATAGATAAAATGCTAGTAAATTGGCTGCAATGCCTTCCCCCTCGCTCCCAGTTACCTTTGTTTTTTTTGCAGACTACGCAAAGGTCATTTCAGACTAGGGATTTAAACTTGCTGAAATAACAGAGAAAAGGCACTATTTCTCTGAATGCAAGCTCATCTAAAGAATTGAGAGAACTCCTGGACTTTTTACCTTTTTTCTCATTCACTTATTCAGTAATGGTTTACTTCTAATCAGCTAGGTTCCTGACATTGTTTTAGACCCTGAAGTACTTCTGCATACAAATGAAGTCCCTACATTGATGAAGTTTGTATTCTAGAAAGAAAGGCAGCAATGAAATGAGAATTTATTGTATTACAGTATTAAAAGGTAAGAAATAGAAATAATTGAGAAGGTTAATGAAAAAGAAAATGACCAGGAAAGAGAGTAGGGTTAGAGGAGACGTCTCTCATCCTGAAACATCCCCGCTGGGATGTGGGTAAACCTTGTGAATGAATATCTGGGCACAGGTTCCCAGGAAAGAAAAGCTCATGTAGAGGGGAAAACCTTTAACACAATGAAGAAGTGAAATGAAGAAAGTTGTGGTTTGATTCGGAGAAGGAAAGCAAAAAAGAAATAAGGTGTTTGATATGGCTTACTATCAGATCTGGTACAATATACCCACGTTACTGAACACAAGGGATTTTTACCCCCGTGTAATTTCTTGTCAATCAGATAGACAGATTGCAATATCTCCAAAGCATTTTATTTTAGTTGTGGGAGGGCACATGGGAGATTATCCATCCTTCTCCCACAGAGCAGCTGCTGGCCTCAAATTACTTGCCTTTGGGATTGTAGTACAGCCTTCTTGCCACTAGACCACCAGAGCTTAAGTTAGGTATTAATCAACATAACATATTGCCATCTCTAGGTCAAAGTCAGAGGGTTCGTACATTCCAAAGGTTAGGATAGTTTATATACAGTGTATAGTAACCAGCTTAAAATACATACGTTTCTATATGACTGAGAAAAATACAGGTTCAAAAGATAAATGCTAGTGCAAGGAAAAGATATTTCTTTTTCCAGTAAACAGACAGTTTAAGATAATCTGCTTGACTGTGTTGTTGTTGTTGTTGTTGTTGTGTACCATAGAGTCAAAACCAAACCATAGCTGACCCTCCAGAGGGTTTTCAGAGGCAGTTAATCGCACAGAAGGGGATTGTCCATCCTTCTCCTGCACAGCTATTGGTGCTAGAGCTGCTGCATGCCTTGGGCATTGCAGCACAGCTTCTTGCCATTAGGCCACCAGAGCTCCCTTGCCTGACTCTGTTGTTGTTATGTGCCATCGAGTCAACTGTGTCTCATAATGGCCCTATGTACAACAGCTCTAAACCCTGCTCTGTCCTGTGCCAATCTCACTGTCTCCAACACACCCAACCCCATTACCCCAGTCCTGAATCAATCCCCCTCATAGAGGGTCTTCCTCTCCTGTATTGTCCCTCCAGCTTCCCAAGCATGATATCCTTCTCCAAGGACTGGTCCCTCCTTGCAACATGTCCTAGGTATGTCAGATGAAGCCTCAGAATCCTTACCTCCAAGGAGCAGCCTGATTTAACACTCTCCAGGATGAAGCTGTTTATTTTCTTAACAGTCCATGGTATACTCAATACTCTTCTCCAGCACCACAGCTCAAAGGCGTCAATTCTCCTTCTATCCTCCCTAGTCATTGTCCAACTCTCTGATGCATAACAAGTGATTGCAAAGACCATGGCCTGTATCAGGAACACCTTAGTCTCCAGAGGGATGCCATTGCTCATCAGTACTTTGGAGAGGTCTCTAACAGCAGACTTTCCCATCGCAATACATTTTTTAATTCCCTGGCTGCTGGTGCAAAGAGTGTTGACTGTGGAGCCAAGCAAACTAATGCCACTAACAATATCAGTCTCTTTACCATCCATCCTGATGATGCCAATTGGCCCAGTTGTGAGAATTTTTGTCTTCTTGATATTGAGCTTCAATCCATTTTGAAGGCTGCAGTCCTTTTGTGGACTTTGTGTGTTTGGTCCAGGAGTCTGCACTGACTCTTAATCTGAGCTTTCTCTACAGATACAGTGTTCCTGAAGTGACATGCCTTCTACAGTTTCATCTTTCTGCAGTATAGAAAATGTCTTGGGCCTAAAAGCTCTAGTGGTCTAGTGACAAGAAGTTGTGTGACAATTCTGGAGGCATGCACTTTAAACCCATCAGCTGCTCCATTGGAGAAGGATGGGCAATCTCCTCCAGTGAGATAAACTGCCTCTGAAAACCCACGATAGGGTCAACTATAGTCTGAGTCTCACTCTATGGTGCATAACAACAACAAAAACATAATAGATAATATATCATTATGGAAAGTCAAAGCTTTATCTATCTACATATATATAAATTCATATATGTCATTTTTATTGGAATATCTTCTAGTCAGTTGTCCAGGTGGTTGTCCTCCAGATTTCTTGGCACAACTTGGTGAGCACACCCAGGAGAGCATCTGTTTGTTGAAATATGTCAATTGGTATGCTGTCAACTCCTGGGGTCTTGTATTTTTTGCCAATTCTTTTAGAGATGCTTGAACTTCATCCTTCATTACCACAGGCTCTTGCTCATCTGTTGTTTCATGAAATTCCGTGTCTGTCAATTCCTTTTGGTACAATGATTCTGCATGCTCTTTCCATCTTCTTTTAATGCTTCCTGGATCATTTAATTTTCTGTTCAAATCATCCTTAAGTATTGGAACTCAAGGCTTGAATTTGTTCTTCAATTCCTTCAGTTTAAGAAATTCTGAGCAAGTTCAGCCCCTTTGATTTTCTGACTCCAGCTCTTTGCACATTTCATTATAATAATTTGTCTTGCCATGGTACCCTTTGAAATCTTCTGTTCAGCTCCTTAATATCTAGACTAGAAGAGATCTATATTTGTTGCCAAATTGTTGAAAATTAGCCAAAATCAACTGAAACAGTACATAAACAGAGAACTGCCAGAAATGCAGGCTGGGTTTAGAAGAGGTCATGGTAGTAGGGATATTATAGCTAATGTTATATGGATCTTGGCTGAAAGCAAGGAGTACCGGAGGAATGTCTATCTTGACGATATGGACTGATTCAGTGACTGGGGTAATATAGTAAGTGTGTCAGATACAATAAGACTGGCACAGGATAGAACAGGATAGAGTTTACAGCTGTTGTACATAGGGTCGTTATGAGTTGTAAGCAACCGACGGCACATTACAGCAACAACAACAACCACCAATTTTGTATTAGGAGTCATTCAAATGATTACAACTCATGGTGATACTATGAATAATGTTTTTGTTGTTATATGCTGTCAAATTGCTTGCAACTCACAGCTATCCTATGTACAATAGTTCTGAACTTTTTCCCATTCAGAGCCAATCTTATAATTGCCAACAGACCTAACCCCATTTCTCCAGTCACTGAGTCAACAATCTCATTTTGGGTATTTCTCTCCTACACTGTCCCTCCTCCGTTATAAGCATGATGTTCTTCTCCAAATACTGGTCCCCTCTGGCCACATGCCCAACATATGTGAGAAGAAGCTTCAAAATCCTTGCCTCCAGGGAGCAGTTTGATTTCACCCTCTGCAGGACAGACCCGCTTATTCTCCTGGTAGTCCATGGTATATTCAAGATTCTTTTCCAGCACCAAAACTCAAAGGCACTGATTCCTCTTCTATCATCCTTAGTTATTTCCCAGCTCTCTAATGTGTAGCAAATAATTACAAAGACCATGGCCTGGGTCAGGTACACTGTAGTCTCTAGACCAACATTGTTCTTCAACACTTCAGAGAGGTCTGTGACAGTGGATTTTTCCTAACGCAAGTTGTCTTTTGATTTCCTAATTGCTGATGCCAAGAGTGTTGACTGTGGATCAAAGCAAGCTGAAATTGTCGAACGAAGCCAGCGGAAATAATCTCAATCTCTTCTTCGTTTCATGGCACTGCCAATTGGCCCTGTGATGAGAATCTTTGAGATACAAAGACAGAATACATCCCACACTCTTTTCCTAATTTTAAGCCATGCAGTGTATAAAGATTTACAACTTTGAAAATCTGGTGGAATGGCAGGGGCAGGGTGGTTTTGGAAGGGAAGGTAGGGGCAGAGATTGCAATATTTCTAGGAGTAGAACTAGAAATCCTTTTCCCAAAGAGTCACTGGGTGGGTTTGCCCTGTCGTTTGGTTAGCTGACAAGCTTTCTACCACCGTGGTTCCTTCTGGTATACAGTTAGTATATGACTGCATCAAATCTCTCGTCTCTTTCACTTTCTGACCCCCTAGTGACTGCATTATATAGTAAATTAGAAAGTCAGAGAGTACGCTTTATACAATTCATAGAAGGAAGTCAGCCAGCTTATAGAGCAAGACAGAGTACAGACAGCTAAATAAATAAACGAGAGAATCCAGCACAAGCTTTAAATTCATATTCTGACCCTCAAGTTGCTATGTAATCTTGATCATGTCATTTGTTAATTCACAGTCACCGTGTTTTCATCTGTAAAAGGAATCTCTTATAAGACCTTTATTATGGCATTATAAGGATTCAATAAAATGGTATATGCAGAGTAGTTAGCACAATATAAAACAACTAATAGTTTGCTAGGTGCTTGCGTGAACTTCTACAAGGTTTTGACCATGCTTTGGTATTTCCGATGGCAAATCCTATTATGTGTTGAATAATTAAATTAATGCTATCAGCAACTTTGAAATGTCTTCTGTGACATGTTCTCTGTACCTGTTATGAATGTCTTCTGTATATCAACCATGGCACTGTGCTGAAAGGTATAAAAATGACGAGAAAAAAAGAACATCTTTCCTTTCTCAGTGAAAATAAGAACAAATTCCATTCAGATGCCATTTGTAATTTGGAGAGAAATTCAAAATAGTTGCTACACAGGGCTCTGGAATATTCTTAGTAAACTAACTAATGATATAATTACTATTGTTATGCAATGCATTACATTTTAAAAAATAGAAGTTTAAAAGAACTAAGCACTGGTGGCCTAGTGGCAAGAAGCTGTGCTGCAATCCCAAAGACATGCGGTTCGAGACCACCAGCTGCTCTGCAGAAGTATGGGCAATCTCTCCTCCCAAGTGATGAAATGTCTCTGTAAACCTGCTAGGAGGGTCAGTCTGACTCTACGATACACAACAACAACAACAACAACAACAGTACACTTAAAGATTCTTTGGGCCAAAGATTTAGAAAGAATAAGAGATGACTTTTCATTACTCTGTATTTCATTCAAAAACATGAATTCTTGACGTGACTGGATGACTGGCAGCTAACCTCAACTTGAATGAAATAGATCCTTGTTGAGATTTCAGTTGTGGTTACTGTTCATAACATTTCCTGTGACCTTCCACGCGACTTGGGTTTCCTCAAAGTATGACAGGTTCATTCTGGATGCTCAGAAGTCCAGAAGGAAATGTCTCAAATTGGGAAGGGTTCAGAGTAACACATTTTTGGTGCTCACAAGTCTACTCAAAACTAGGGGAGGAAACACAGAAGCTTATTGCTCAAGAAGTACTAAGAGGGTTGGAGGAAGGGATAATTCCCATATGAAGAAAATGGGAAATATCTGGCTGGAACCAGAAAAGATGGGGCGATGAGGGGCATAATCCAATTAGCATTGGTTTTATAGAACACAACGTGTAAGAATGATTATATTAAAAACAATGTGAATGAAAGAAAATGTGAAACACTATGTATACCAAGTTTGTATGCAAACTACTATAAATTATTTTTTTAATTTGTAAAAAATAATCCAAAAGATGGGAAATTTTTCTGCAGCTATATTTGTAAACTATAAACTGAGTGTACTATTAGGACTTGGTTAGTAATATTATTTTGTTAACCTCTATTTCAGTGATTAGCAGAATTAAATGTAAATTACTTGTAAAATAAAGCTCATTGCCATCAAGTTGAAACCGACTCATAACTGACCTTCCAACAGGTTTTAAGAGTTTGTGGATCACACAGTAAGAGACTGCCCATCTATATCTCACAGAGCAGCTGATGGATCCAAGACCAAGGGACCAATCCTGGGAGAAAGACATCATGGTACGGAAGACAGAGAGTCAGTGAAAGGGAGACTCTCAAGTCATTGACACATAACAACAGTGCACTTAAACATGGTACAGATTATTAGGATAGTACAGGATATAGGGCAGGGTTCTGATCTGTTGTTCATAGAGCCATTAAAAGTTATAGCTCACTTTATGGTAAGGCATTATGCTGCAAACCTAAAGGTACACAGTTCAAATCCACCAACTGCTTCATGAGAGAAAGCAGCAATCTCCTCTCCTGCAGTATATTGCCTCTGAAACATGTTGGAGAGCCTGTGTGAGTTGGTTCTGACTCTACAGAACGTAATAATAGCAATAACAAATATCTGTATGTACCATATAGCTTGTATTCAATAAATATTAGGCTCTATTTGCATAAAACCAGGTACCATTGCAAAACATATGTAACATCTCTTAGAATTGAAGCCGAGTGTTAGTCCATAAGATATATGAAGTCAGACGTAACAGGTAAAGTTATTCCCATAAAAGATGGAGCAACAAAAGGAAGAAGTAGGCTTTTTTTTATATATATGAGAAAAGTTAAAGATACTTTAACAAAGTCAGTATCCTGAAAAAAACGAAGAAACTTGTTAATCTCTTATGGGTAGTCCAAATGTAAAGGACTCATTCAGAAGCACAGCCCTTTCCTCATTGTCAGTTATGGATGCGAATTCTTTCCCAAGCTTTGCGTCTTAGATTCCTTAGGCAATGTAGTAGTCTGTAAGACCAAAACAGGACACAAAGTAGTTGGGTTCTGAAAGACTAATAAAATGACGTGGATGCAAAGAGACTCAATGACTTCTGACCCATGCCAGAAAGTAACATTCACTGTCTCTGCTTGTATTCTGTTGTCAAGAATTAGACCCTTCAATTGACTGCAAAGACAGTGGCAAATGCAATCAAGCTGTATATCCTGGTGAGCACTTTTTACGTCCAGGATAAGAAACAATGGCCCACAGATGAAAGTCCTGGTGAATCAAAAGACTAAAAGTAAATTCATAAGTAAAATGATGGGAAGAGTATGAGGAGAGGAAGCATAAATCACAACTAAAAAAGTAAGAAGGATTTAGATTATGAAGTTTACTGTCCACTGAGTTAAAAAGTTTGCATTCTTCAGGCAATGAGAAATCAGGGGAAGAGTTCCACAAGAGAAACCTCACCAGAAGTATGATTTTAGTGTGAAGAATAGATTGGGAATGGTGAATATTTGAAGCCCTGGAAAGGAAACATGAATCTCTTACAATAGCTGCAATCCCAATTCTTCGGTACTTCTTAACATGACAAAGTCTGTGCACGAAGTATTGTCTTATTTGTTCTCTGTACATATTTTCTACGTGTGTTCTGTGCCTTTTATATAAACAGTTGTTGTTATTGTGGTGGTTGTTGTTTGTTAAGTGTGGTCTAGTAATAAGTACTAATTAACTGACTTTGCTTTATCTGAAATAATGGCTGTATTTCAAAATCTACATTTATTATCTTTGAATTTTTCTTTAAAAAATCCTGCACCCTAATTTTAACATTTGACAATAATATCATTAAAATTATATAAAAGTTGTACAACTGTGCAACAATGAATGGAAACCCAAAATCTCTGTAAATGTTTATGAAAATTAATAAAATATAATTATAGGGGAAAAAAAAGTTGTACAACTATTACCTAGAAAATGACCACCCAGAAATACATGTGCTTAAGAAAATTGCATCCATTTTATCTGCATTTATTTCATATGAATAAATCAATAGATTTCAGTCAGCCTGGAATTTTCCACTGAATTAATTTCTTGCTATTCATCAACTATTTTGGTCATCTGCAAACATTAAAGAAACCACTGTCATTGTGTGCTGTTGAGTCAGAACCAATCCATTATTGACCCTCCAGAAGGTTTTCAGAAACAGTAAATCACGAGGTAGGAGATTGTTCAGCCTTCTCCTGTGGAGCAGGTGGTGGATTTGAACGGTGCACATCTTGGATTGCAGAGCAGACTCTGACCACTAGGCCACCAAAGTCCCATAAAAAACCATTAGGTAAACAAAATTACAGTGACACAGCTATCAAGAATTAATAATTGTCTATGAAATCATTGGAAAAAAATAATGTAGGCTTGTTTTTTGGTGGCTTAGGTGATAAATGCTCGGGGGCTTGACCAAATTCACAACTAGACATTAAGATAGACAGTCAAAGAACTGGAGATTTGTATAAAGTAGCAGGAACAAATCTGGGATTTTCCATCAGTTGTCAATTTAATCTGGGAAAGACACCTAACTTCTGAGTAATGCTCATTTTTTGTGAAATAGGACTAATTAATTATATTAAGTCATTACACATCAGCCATTCTACACCAGCTTGTTATATTGTGGTGGTTTTCATGTTGTTAAGAATTGAAAGGTAGGTCATCAGCACTTCAAAAATCAGTCGACTCATCCATGGTGGACAGAGTCTAGTAGAGTTTCTAAACCAACACTGACTGGAAAGACCTGGCTATTGACTATCTACAACTTTGTCAGTGAAAACTGTTGTTGTTGTTGTGTACCACAGAGTCAGAACAAACCCATAGCTGACCCTCCAGCAGGTTTTCAGAGGCAGTTAATCACAGGGGAGGAGATTATCCATCCTTCTCCCATGGAGCAGGTGGTAGCCTCAAACCACATGCCTTTGGGATTATAGTGCAGCTTCTTGCCACTAGGCCACCAGAGCTTCCTAAAATTTTATGTTGCATAGTTCAATATATTACTAAAAGGTGAAGCTCCTGCGCTGGGAGAGACTACACATTAGTGGAATCAACAATCACGCAGATGATACAAGACTGAATAACGTTCTTCCCTATCATACACCAGGTCACCCTGAGTCAGAGCCTACTTACTTGAGAAAACTCACAATGGGTCTACAGTCTATTTAGACATAAAGATTAAGTAACAAAATAAGAATGTCATTATGCACTTCCTCGTAGAATCCCACTTCACTCACAGAAACTATCCCTCTGTTTTCTGGTATTTGATTAGTAGCCAAGTTCTTGTAGCCCAAGAGGCACTGTATAAAGTACATTAAAATAAATCATTAAGGGAGCTCTGGTGGCCTGGTGGCAAGAAAATGCACTGTAATCCCAAAGGCACTCAGTTCGAATCCACCAGATGCTCTGCTAGAGAAAGAGGGGCAATCTCCTCCTGCGCCAGTTGACAGTACACAACAAGAGAAAAAAACAAAACAAAACAAAAAAGAAAAAGACATTTTAAAAAATACATCATTAGCCAAAGGACAGAAAATTGTGTCTTTGCACTGAGAACCATAAGTCAATGTGGGAAGAAAACACTTCCTAGAAATGCAAAGTCTAATAGAATTTTAATTTATGAGGTAGTACTAATCTAAAATTAGGCAATGAGACAGAAAATTGAAGAACAATACTTCTAAATTTTAGGAAATAAAATCCAATACAAAATCAATACAAGTTTGAAGCCCATTTATAGAAATACCTCAGAATAACAAACTTGGTAAATGGCTAAGGGTAAGATACGTACTTTTATTTCTCCCTCTGGAGTGGATTAGTTTTGAAATAAATGTAGAATGGTATTCAAGATCTGTCCTAGATAATATGTCAAAAAGCCTAGAGGATAACAGAAATGCTCTAATTGGAGACAGCAGGAAAGTACAAAGAATTCGAGGTTTAGTAGTAAAGTCTGATGAATTAAAATGCTAGCATGTATATTTAAAAATATGGTCTTCAGCATTTAGCAACGCTTTGGCACTGATGGTTATAAATGATACTTTTTGAGAATAGTCTTCGGCATATTTAGTATCTTACCCATATATCTTTATAATTTTTTTAGGTAACTTTTCTCTGTTACAGCATTTAAATTCCATACGTTTTATCATCTTACATTCAAAGTATAGGGCTAAATAAGCACTAAGTGGTATATAAGCAGAAAGATAACTGTGTCTTTTTCATCATGCTGATTAGTTGGACCACAGAGACGATCTTATCAGGTTAATTTTGTTTCTAGTTAAGACTAGACCAACATTGAAATAAGACTTAACCATTTCAGAATGTATAAAACTGATTTTAAAAATATCTTTGGAGAGGGATGTGTATTATAATTACATAAAGGAAGATGTTATTAATTCTATAGTAAATATTTGTATAAGTATCTTAGCAGAGACAGCATCTAAACTGCCCTTGAGAAGGAAGGAGATTCCAGAAATCAAAGTAAAAGCTCTGAGAAAGAAGACATTTTAAGTAAAGGCATGAAGGAAGCATGTGTTTCAGGAGATACCACGGACTCTTCTGTGATTATAACATAGAACATTTTACTGGCTTGAGAATCAGAAAACTACTTTTAAGGGGGAAATAGTTGGCGCTTCCTCTAAAAGCTGAACATAGGAATTCCACATGGCCCAACTATTCCAATACTTGGAATATCCCCTGAGAGCATGAGAACTGAGGCACAAAGCAGAACCTTAATTTTCTTTTAAAATACAGCTTTTTTGAAATAGAATTTACGTGCCACACAGCATAGCCCCTTAAAGTTTATGACTAAATGATTTTTTTATATACTCACAAAGGTTTGCAACCATCACTGCATTTAGTTTTAAAACATTAAAAAAAAAGAAACGATTTACCTGTCTACAGGCACTCCCCATTTGCCTCCATACCAGAAAGAGAGTTGAACCCACTCTGCGAAGGATCTTAACTTACTGCTACACTGGATGGTTGTTGTGTACCGTCAAGTCACAACTGACCCATAGCTGACCCTCCAGCGGATTTTCAGAGGCAGTTAATCGCACAGGACATGGCCCAGACTTCTCCCGCAGATTAGCAGTGCAAAAATGTCAAAGATTTTTTAATAATAGTGTGACATGATCATTCTTGAGTGTGAAGATTGTTCTTTCAGTGGTGGGTAATAAGTGAAGGAAGCAACTTAATGAGGACTGTTGATACTCTTTTCTCATATTCTTTAAGCCTATCCTACATCTGTAAACTCAAGAGCACATTTTTATGTTGGTCTTTGAATTACATCCCGTGTAGATACCTGACTTTACCACACTTCAGTCAAACCAGTAAACACCTTCTAAGGGACACACTCCTACATCTGACCATTTTCTTGTCCTTTGGTTCTGTAATTCCCTTCAAGCCTGACTTTTAGAACTCGGTAATGATTATCTGATATACTTCTCAGTGTTACCTGTGAGATTAATGCGGTGGGAATTCTTACCTCTGCTTTGAAAGGGGATACTCAGGGATCTGAAATGTTAATGATTCCTCATAAAATACACAATTACTAAAGGTCGGAAACGTGACTGAGTGACTGATCTTCTATCATTAAGATCAGGCTTTTTCAGTGTTTATTCATGCACTCTGGTGGCCTAGTAGCAAGAAACTGCTCTGCAATCAAGGAGGCATGGGGTTTGAGGCCACCAGCCGCTCCATGCGTCAAGGATGGGCAATCTCCTCCTTAAGATTAGCTGCCTCAATCCTGCAGGGGGTCAGTTATGGGTTGGTTCCAACTCTGTGGCACAAAGCAATAACTACTCCCATGTATTTAATAAATAGAAACAAAAATCTGTCCTCTTCACAGAAAGGGTTAGATCTATGTAATACTAGTTAGAATATATGATGGTTACATCCACCACAAAAAATAATAAGAGGCCTGGTTATCTTTTCGTTTAAAGATTACAGCCTAAATAACCCCAGAAGAGCAGCTTTCCCCTGTCACCCTGAGGCAGAAACGATTCCATGTAATGGCATACAATGAATTCACCTTCTTTATACTTGTTTTCAAATGTTTGAGAAAGTTAATATGTGAAGTGTGAAATCAAATTTTGTGAAAATGAACCAAAAAAACCACCACCTAGCTTCAATTCTATATTATTTTCTCTGAACATATTTGCCAAGAAAAGGCATGTGAACATTACAACTAATAATTTGACAATTAAAATCTATAGTAATTATTAAGTGTGACGGTTAAATATTTAGATACATATTGAGACCAATTATTGCTGAAAAAATTGCTAACTTGGCACGTCAGACTACGTTAATTTGTGCAGTGATAAAAAGATTCATTGCGTCTTTCGTGGCTTACATGCTCCACAGGCAGTTGCTCTGCTAACCCAAAGGCCAGGCCTCGCTGGTGGTTCATGTCTTACAATTGCTTCTCAGGAGAATAAAAATCAATCTCCTCCATTGTGACTTACAGTCTTGAAATCCAGTGGAAGGTCAGCCGTGAGGTAATTCTGTCCGCACAACAGTCAAAGTGAGAGAAGATGATCCGAACTACTGCCGAGTCTATCCCAATCAAGCTATTCTCAGCGATTCATTGTATTATTCATAAATCTTATCATTTGTCTGTTCTTGTGTACTGTAGAGTGGGAATCAACACTTAGCTGACCTTCCAGTGAGTTTTCAGAGGCAGTTAATCACAGGGGACAAGACTGGCCATCCTTCTCCAGCAGAGGAGCTAATGCATTTGAAGCATGTGCTTTGGCGATTGCAGTACAGCTTCTTGTCACGAGGTGACCAGTGCTCCCTCAATCATACAATTAGCAACTAATAAGTTATTACACATCATGAAAGCAATTGTCATACACCACCTGTGAGCAAATCTCATAGCATCTATGTGAGCTAAAAAGTTGAAGTTTATAGATATACATATTTCCCTATGTTGTTGGAGTCTCAGGCCTCCCTACTTCAGATCATGATGACATTGAAAGAGCTTAGCCACAAAATATGCATTTCCTCATCCTTCTGGATTCTTGTGGAAGTTCTCTCCTTGGACAAAGGTTATACGAAATTTTATTCCCAATGTAAGTCATTGTCATGGGACCTTGACTTGATATAAATTTGAAATCCCAGAGGGATATATTATTTTTTTTCTAAATGCTTGTTATGCATCAGAGAACTGGACAATGACTAGGGATGATAGAAAGAGAAACGATGCCTTTGAGCTGTGGTGCTGGAGAAGAGTGTTGAATAAACAATGGACTACCAGGAGAACAAACAGGTTCATCCTGGAGAGGGTGAAGCCAGCCTGGTCCTTGGAGGCAAGGATTCTGAGGCTTTGTCTGACATACTTTGGACATGCTGCAAGGAGGGATTCCTTAGAGCGGGATATCATTCTTGGAAGGGTGGAGGGATGAAGAAAGAGAGGGAGACCATCAATGACATGCATTGATACAGTGACTGGGGTAAGGAGGGTAGGTGTGTCAGAGACAGTAAAGTTGGCACAGGACAGAGCAGGTTTCAGGGCTGTTGCAAGTGACTCGACAGCACATAGCAACAAACAACAATGAGCCGTGCAGGTAAAACATAAAGAAAATGAAGATAAATTATCCTATGCAAGTGTTGTACTTTTTTATAAACCTCTCAACTGGATCATTTTTTTAAGGACTTCCAAAAGAACAAGCAAATCTGTTCATTTCGGAGGAATAGCTGGAATGCCCCTTTGAAATGAGACTTTGTAATCAGACTTATTTCGCATACTTTGCACTTGTTACAAAGAGCTAGTTTCTAGAAAAAGGCATCATGTTGTAGTAAGTAGATTGCTGTTTTGTTGATTGCCATCAGGTTGAGCATGACTCATAGCTACCCAATGGACAAATGGCCTGAAGCCTTTCTATAACTATAGTCATTTATCAAATTTCATAGATTGTTCAGAGGCATGTTGTTTAGGAAGTGGCTAGAAAAAGACTTTGAACAAGACAGATTGACATAGGATGGCAACAATGTCATCACGCACAACAGTGTGTATAAAGCTATCCCAAGATTTGGCAACTCTTGTACACAGGGTGATTCTGAATTTTATTTGGCCTACTGATAAGAAACCACATTGCAATCCCAGACACATGCAGTTCAAATCTACCAGGAGCTTGGTGGGAAGAGGATGAGTAATCTCTAGGTGATTAACTGCCTCTGAAAATTTGCTGAAGGGTTAGTTAGGGTCAACTGACAGCACTGTCAATTGACAATGTTCTTTGAACGCTCATGTTGTCATTGTCATGTGTCTTTTAGTTGCCTGAGACTTATATGACCTTATATATAACAGCTCTGAAGCCTGTCCTGTCCTGAGCATAATTACATAAAGAAAAAAATTATTAATTCTCTAGGAAGTTATTTGTAGAAGTATCTTAGCAGAGACAGCATTTATGCTCTGTGAGAAGAGAGAGTCCTTCTTTCTCCCCTTGAGAAAACTGGTGTCCTCAAACCGTCAAAGCAGCTTGGTCTTTGAATTGACAGCACAAATCTGTATGGACTTTCCTCTGCGAGTATTCTATCTACCTCATGTTCTGGATGTGGATCTGGATTCGCATCAAGTCAGCTGTAACACAGAGTGACTTTATAGACAATAGAGATGAAACGTGCCCTTACCTATGCCATCCTCATGATGATCTCGGATAAGCTTGAGCCCGTTGTTAGTCTTTGTGTCCATCCATGTTGTTGACAATTTTCCTCTCTTTCTCTTACCCTCCACCTGCCCCAACATGTCCTTTTCCAAGGATTGCCTTCTCCTGACAACATGATGAAGTTGCAACATCTTTGCATCTAAGGAGTTCCAAAGAACAAACAATATTCAATATTCTCCAGCACTGCAACTCAAAGGCATTGATATCTTCTGACATTGTTATTCACTCTTCAAATTTCATAAGCATTGATTTTGTTGTTGGATGCCGTTAGTGACCTACAACTCACAGAGACCCTATGAACAATAGATCTGAATCTCTTCTACCCTTAGCTAATGTCACTGTCCCTGATAAACCTGTCCCCATTACCCCAGCCACTGAGTAAATCTATCTCACCCAAGGTCTTCCTCTCTGCACTGATCCTCCACCCTTCCCAGCATGAGGTCCTCCTCCAAAGACTGGTCCCTCCTGGCAATATGCACAAAGCATGTAAGATGGAGTTTCGAAATCCTTGACTCCAAGGAGCAACTAGTTTTCACCTTTTCCAGGACAGATTTGTTTGTTCTCTTGGCAGTCCATTGTATAGGTCCAATGCTTTTCTCCAGCACCATAGCTCAAAGGCATCAATCTCCCATCATCCTTAGTCATTATCCATCTTCTGGATTCATAGCAAGTAAATGCGAAGATCAAGGCCTGGATTAGGTGCACCTTTTATCTTTTATTATACTAGTTTATTTTAAAAAATTGAATTGAACAGATTCTTACAATTTCCTTCACTCCCTCACCCATCAAATTGTACAACTCCAGGATTAACTCCCCCTCCTCCTGAACATCCTCATCCCTCTGCTTCCACCTTCTTCCCCAACCCCTGCTGCCTTGGATCCTTATACTCATTCTACAATAATTGTTTTATACAGTATTTGTCCTTGTGGGACTGAGTTAGTTCACTCAGCATAATGCTCTCCAGTCCCTCCCAAGTTAGGTAACAATTTACAAAATCATTGCTTCTGCACACTGCATAGTATTCCACTGTGTGACTATACCATGATTTCTCAATCCATTCATTTGTAGTTGGACATCTGGGCTGTTTCCATGTTCTTGTAATGGTGAATAATGCTGCTCTGAACATTGGTGTACAAGCATCCATTTGTGCCTTAATTCTTATTTTCTCAGGGTACATTCCCAGTAGTGGAATAGCTGGGTCATATGGAATTTCTATGTTCAACTTTTTGAGGAAGCGCCAAACTGCCTTCCAAATTGATTGTACCATTTTATAGTTACACCAACAATGTAAAAAAAGGTAAAGTTGATGAATGAGACATTCTGAAGAGTAAATCCATGTGTACATCAAAAACTTTTCCCAACAGGGTGAAAAGAAAACCTACCTACAGGAAACAAAGATTTGATAATATCATCTCAGACAAGAGTCTCATAACAAGTTTATAGAATACTCCTGGGCCTCCACAAGGAAAAGACTGATGACTCAATTACAAAGTGGGCAAAAGACATGGGAAGAATTTTCACAGAGGACGATATTAGAATGACAAGCAGACACATGAAGAAATGTTCCAAATCACTGGCAATAAGAAAGATGCAAATCAAAACCACAATGAGGTACCATCTCATTCCTGTAACACTGACAAAGTTTAACAAGGCAGCAATGTGGGAGAGGATGTGGTGAGAAAGGAACTCTTATACGTTGTTGGTAGGTGTACCTTTTTAAGACTGTCTATGGCTTAGATAAGGCACATCTTAGTCTTAAAACTGACATCCTTAATCTTTTGCACTGGAGAAGTCCTTGAGAGCAAATTTTCCCAATCCAAGTAAAATTAAATTGTTGACAACTTTAATCTCTCTTAATCTACCATGATGTTGCCTAATTAGTCCAGTGAGGATTTGGATTATTATGATGTTGAGATATCATCTATAGTGAAGACCACAGTCTTTGATTTTCTACAAGTGTTTTAAGTTGTCTTCCCTTTCTGCTAGCAAGGTTGTGTCATCTGGTTAATGCAGATTGTTGATGAATCTCCCTCCAATCTTGAGGCTACATTCTGCTTCATATAATCTAGATTTTCAAATTATTTGTTTAGCTTCTAGACTGAATAGGTATGGAGAGGGGGAAAAAAATACATCCTGATACATACATTTCCTGATTTTAAACTATATGCAAGAGCCTCATGCTCAAGTTCAAGTATCAATTACTATCTCCACATCCAAATTTGTATCAATTGTTAGCAACTCTTTCTCTTTCTCTCTGTCTCTCTACCTCCTTCTCTGTATCACAAACATATCACACACATACACATACACATGCCATGCATGTGTTATTGTTGTTGACTGCCGTCAAAGTCGGGGTTGACTCCTAGTGACTCTATGAACAAAAGACCAAATTCTTTTCCATAGTTGTTGTTTCTCCAAGTTCATAGAGTTTCCAGAAGCATGTGGTTTAGGAAGTGGATGCCACTCCTGCTTCCCAACCTGTTTTACAACTGGGAGCTCCACCAAACACTGTCCACATTGGGAAACAATTACGGTATTTGATACCCCAATGGCACAAGGTTCAGCATCACAGCAAATCCAGTTTACCTCATACAGCGCATTGATTGACAAAGAGTACACCACAAGGGTTCTTTAAACAGACATGTGGAAATAAAATGTTTTACAGTCATCAAGGGTATAAAAGTTTCAATACCTGAAGAAATAGCATTACCAATAACAGATGGCAATAACACTCATAAAGAGCATTACTAATTACAGTACTAGAGAGCTCTAATGGTCTAATGATAAAAACTTATGCTATGAACCTAAAGGCAGGCGGTACAAAATCACCAGCTGTTCTAAGGGAGAAAGATGGCCACCCTCCTCCTGCTTGATTTACAGTCTTTGAAAACCCACTGAAGATTCATCTATGCCACGGTTCCGACTTGATGTCACATAACAAAAACAGTAAGAGCAGTGATGGTTCAGAGGTAAAATTCCCTCCTTCCTTATAGGAGCCCAGTATTTCATCCCTGGCCACTGCACCTCAAGCACGACCATCACCATTCAGTCTTTAGAGGCTTCCATGCATCTATGATGCTGCATGTGTTTCAGTAGAACTTCCATAATATCATAGACTAGAAGGAAAAGCCTGGCAGTCTACTTCTGAAAATCAGAGAAAACATCGTGTAAATAATCAGTGTCCTGATCCACTGTGAACATGGAGTCTGCAGGCGTTACAGGACACTAATGGATGACTATCGATTCAGAGGCATTAAGGAACCTGCCAAAGGCCAAACCACTGCTAGCTGGAAGACAGTTCAGAACTAGATCTGCCGGCTTCCAAAAAATCAAATGGTCTTTTTAACCCAAAGCCATTTACTATTGAGTCCAACTCATAGTAACCTTATGGGACAGAGTTCAACTTCCCTATAATGTTCCCAAAGTTGAAAATGCTTCTTTCCAAAAGCAGACTCTTTATTTTCCTTTTGTGAAGTGGCTGGTATGTTTAAATCCCTGGCTAGCAGCCAAGCACTTTAACCGATGAACTCTTTCACTGACTTTCTGAAAGGATAATTTTAAACACATAACTTCTATCTCAGATATTTGCTTCATTTCTCCTTCACTCCATTACTGTTTTGCCAAACTACTTGAACGAGCTTTTTTTCTTTCCCCTCCCTCACATGTCCACTCCCTTTACCATGCATTCATTTTAGAAACAGCCAAGTGAGTTTATTTTCATTTTGTTCATTTCCTTTTGTGTCACCACCTGTCAGGCCCCTGTGGTCCCCTCCCCTACCCCTTGAAACCCCAAATCTGAACCAAATCCCCAGACTTTCAGCATTCTGACGTGTGGAGCTCAGCAGGGAATACTGCTTATGTGGGCATTTGCTCTAAAGGGAGAGACTTTCATTTGAATAGCCAACTTTATTTCCCGCATGCCTCACTTGGCTCATTACCCAGTAGGAAAAAAAAAAGAGTTCTTCCTTGCACGTTTCGCACTAGGTGATTATGAAAATAATTAAGTGATGTGAATTTCTTAATCAATTTCATGCTGAGAGGATCAGCAAGTTATAACAGAAGGCGAATTTGAAGGAAATTAAAACCCTATCTAGTTTGGACTTTTCTCTGTAGCTGCCAGGCAGTGAGAGATACACAGCATTGTCAGCAAAAAAAAATTAAACAATAGATCAATGTATAAACAACAACACTCAGTAACAGAGGTTGTGAAGTGAGAGCAGTATTTACACACTGTAAAATAGGTTCAGTGATCTAGTGGGAAGGAGCTGAGCTGTCAACCGAAAGGCACCCAATTCTAATTCACCAGTTGCCCCATGAAATAAAAATGGACAGTCTCCTCCATTGCAGTTTATTACCTCTGAAAACCCATGAGAGGGTCAGTTATGAGTTGGTTCTGACTTGACAGTACATAACTACAATATATTACAGGGAAGGAGCCATAATAACGTATTTCTTAAGGAAGGAGCTGCCCTGCTAATCCAAAGGCTGGATCCCTCTGAAAGTCTACAGCATGTTGCTAAGATAAAAGCCACTCATACACCTCCAGTAGTTTAAAATCCACCAGCAGCTCTGTAAGCAAAAGATAAGTAATCTTCTTTTGTGCTATTTATAACCTCAAAAATGCAATGGTTGCTCCGTTAAAAGTTGGTTCTGACTTGATGACAATGAGTTTTATATTGCAGGTAATTTATTCTTCATTTTTCTCATCATTAAATTTTCATTATGAATTCATGTGGTGTTAGGACTTCTGAAAATTACTGCCCCAGCCATTGACTTAGTCCCCTCTGGGAGCATAGTCTCCAGTGACCTCAACTGTAGACACATGGTCCACATTTTGATTAGCATCTTCTGCATCATCAACAGTGATGGGGTCAACATAAAAGGGAGAGCTGCTTACCCTGTGGGGAGACTGTGGCAAGGCACAGCCTGACGGAACACTGGTGATGAGGTCAGAAGAGCTGGCTTGGGACTGCTGTGACACAAGCTTTGCTGGACAATTGAAAAAACCAAGAGTTTGTGTTGCTGAACTGAACCTGAACTTTCATTGTGAGAAAGATAGCCTTTGCCTTCCGCTTGTACCCTCCAACCTATTTCCTTAATAAACCTCATAACTACTGCAGTGAATGTCTTTAATTAGTAGAAGTAAGTGCAATAGTGTGGAGGACTATGTCTTTCTATGGGATCAGTTTTATATACTGGATGTTCTTAATGATGACAGTTATTCTTTGTGGAGTTAGTGGAAGTTAGGCTCAACCTTCTCCACTTTGTCGTTTTATGAGCCTTCTTTGTTTCTTATAATTAGTCATCTCCATACTAATATAACAAATTATGATAATAAATTATAGTTAACAATAGAGAAGAATAAGAATCCCAGAACACTACATTTTACTAATGCAAAACCAATACCCAGACCAAGAGGATGTTATGCAAACAGAGCAAAGAACACCATTGCTGTTGTTGTTGTTAGGTGCTGTTAAGTTGATTATGACTTATAGTGAGTGACCCCATGAACAATAGATTTGAACCCTCTCTTGTTCTGTGCCATGCTCAATATCTCTGACATGCCCATTGCAGTCAATATCTATGTCAGTCCACCTGTGAGTCTTCCTCTGCTTCACTATCTCTCCACCTTTCCAAGCTTGTTGTCCCTTTCTCAACTTCAGTCTCTCCTAGCAACATACCCAAAGTATGTAACATGAAGTTTTATCATCTTTGTCTCCAAAGAGCACTGTCTACACCCTCTCCGAGACATATCAAGCACTCCTATTTCTCATCATAGAATGGCTGGTAGATTTGAACTACTCTCCCTTACAGAATAGAAATAGGGATACACACTCTTTTGCTTAGCAGAAAAACATGTTATGGATTATACCACCAGAGTAGTCCTGGCTCATTCTTTTTTAATGGAATAGATGCCTTGGCAGCACCTGGAGTAACAGCCTAAAATGGTAATGAGTGTGGCATTTTTTGATCAGTGGAGTGTCCCCCTTTCTTACAGAAATTTTCAAAGGCTTACAGAGTCTCATTGATATTTAGTAAAGATGAATGGTTAAGAAATATCATCTGGTCCAGGACTACAGTCTTCAATATGAATTGAAGCTCAACATCAAGAGGACAGATTCTCACCACTGAGCCAATTGACAGCGTCATGATAGAGACTGAAGAGATTGAGATTGTTTAGAGCTTCAGCTTACTTGGCTCCACAATGAACACTTTTGGCACCAGCATCCAGGAAATCAAAAGGCAAATTACACTGGGAAAATCTACTGTCAGGGACCTCTCCAGAGAACTGAAGAGCAACAATGTCGGTCTGGAGCCTAAGGTGCACCTGATCCAGGGCATGGACTTTGCAATTACTTGCTATGCATCAGAGAGCTGGACAATGATTAAGGATGATAGAAGAATGGACGTCTTTGTGTTGAGGTTCTGGAGAAGAGTACTGAGTATACCATGGACTGCTAGGAGAATAAGCATGTTTGTCCTAGAGAAGGTGAAACCAGATTGCTCCTTGGAGACAAGGATTCTGAGGCTTCGTTTGACATACTTTGTGCATGTGGCAAGGAGGGACCTTGAAGAAAGACATCCTGCTTGGAAGGGTGGAGGGACAACACAAAAGAGATGGATGAGATAGAATGACTCAATGACTGGGTAATGGGAGTGGGTGTGCCAGAAACAATAAGGTTGGTTCAAGATAAAACAAGGTTCAGAGCTGTTGGACACAGGGTTCCTATGAGTCACAAGCAACTCAAGGGCATATAACAACATAATAACCTCCATCAACCCCAGCCTTGCTTTCTGTTGTTTCTAAGATTTGCCTCATAAAAATTACCACAGAATCATCTGAAGTTTATATGATTTTCTTCTTTGTGTTAATACTACAAATGTTTTGCTTAGGTGCTATTGATTCCTCTCACGTGTGAAGACCTGATAGACAACATAACGAGTATTACCATGTCTTCATGACTAAGGTGGATCAGGCCATTATGATCCAAAAGATTCTCATTGACAAATTTTCAAAGGTAGCTTGCTTGGACTTCCTAGTCAGCTTAAATTTGGGAAGATCTGCTATAATTTACTTAGTACTATAGCAATCAACAAATGCCCACTGTCTGGACTGCTGAAAAGGTGTGTTTCCCAGGAATTGAATTCAGATATGAAAGAAATCAAAGTTTGCAAGAATTCTACCAACAAACCACCTTTCCTTTTCTTTCTTTCCCTGTTTCTCTCTTTCTCTCTCTCTCCCCTCTTTTCTCCCTTTCCTTTTTCTTTCATTTGTTCTCTTTCGTTCATTCTATCATTCTTTCCTTTATTCCTTCTTTCTCCCCCCCATACACTGTTGTTGTTGTTATGTGT
>NW_006399779.1:21667886-21669426 GCF_000299155.1 Elephantulus edwardii
TGTCAATTCCTGGAGCCTTGTTTTTTGCCAATTACTTTAGAGCTATTTGAACTTCCTCCTTCATCACCATAGGCTCTTGCTCATATGTCATTTCATGAAATTCTTCAGTGTCAGCCAATTCCTTCTGATACAGTGACTCTGTATTCCTTCCATCTTCGCTTAATACTTCCTGGATCATTTAACATCCTACCCAAAGTAAAGAGTAGAGGTGATTTTGGGACTCAATGTTGCATGTTGCTCATGCAAATATCTTACACACACTTATCTCCTTGACTAATGTAACTCCACTGTGGTATGTTGTCATTATGTGCCATTGAGTTGCTTGCCACTCATAGCGACCTTACATACAATAGCCCTAAACTCTGCTCTGTCCTATGCCTATCACACTGACTCTGACACTCCCATCCTGATTACCTCAGTCACTGAATCAATCCACCTCATAGAAGGTCTTCCCCTCCTGTACTGTCCCTTCACCCTACCAAGCATGATGTCCTTGTTCAAGGACCGGTCCCTCCTTACAATATGTCCAGAGTATGCCAGACGAAGCCTCAAGATCCTTGCCTCCAAGGAGCAGCCTGGGTATAACCCTTTCCAGGGTGAATCTCTTTTCTTAGTATCCATGGTACCCTCAATACTCTTCTCCAGCACCACAGCTCAAAGGCATCAATTCTCCTTCTATCCTCCCTAGTCATTGTCTAACTCTGACGTATAACAAGTGATTGCAAATGACATGGCCTGTATCAGATGCCCCTTAGTCTCCAGAGAGACACCATTGCTCTTCCGTACTTTGGAGAGGTTTCTAACAGCAGACTTTCCCATCACGATATGTCTTTTAATTTCATGGCTGCTGGTACCAAGACTGTTGACTGTGGATCCAAGGAAACTAAAGCTGTAAACAATCTCAATCTCTTCCCGATGCTGCCAATTAGTCCAGTGGTGAGAATCTTTGTCTTCTTGACAGCACTTCAGGTCCTCCTCAGTTTCAGCAGGCTGGGTTGTGTCATCTGCATTATGCAGACTGTTAATAGATCTTCCACCAATCCTGATGCCACATTTCTACTCATAGAGCCCAGACTCCTTGATAATCTGTTCTGCATACAAGTTGAAGAGGTATGAAGACTGGACACATCCCTGGCGTACACCCTTCCCAATTTTGAACCATGCAGTGTTTCCTTGCTCTGTTCTGAAGACTGCTTCTTGGTCCAAGTATAGGTTTCGCATTAGAATGATCAAGTGTTCTGCGATTCCCATTCTTCTCATAGTCAGCCACAGTTTGTTATGATCCACAGTCAAATGCCTTGCACAGTCAATGGAACACAGATAGACATTCCTCTGGTGTTCGCTGCATTCAGCTAAGGTCCTTCTATCATTAGCTATACTATCCCTAGTACCACGACCCCTTCTAAACCCAGCCTGGATGATCATATGATATAATACTCCAGAGGTGAACAGGTGAGGAAAAATGGGGTTGCTTTCATAGTTAAAAAAGTCATTTCTAAATTGGTCTTGAAGTACAATATTGTGAGTGACAGGATAATAT
>NW_006399779.1:21669526-21674560 GCF_000299155.1 Elephantulus edwardii
CTAGCAGCTTAACTCAATCCACTACCAGGGTTCTATACAAAGAAATATAGTCTCTTACTATAAAACATTCTGAGACAAGAGGTACTCTGTGAGGCTAATACTTAATCTGCTCAAACAGAGGACACATTGTTACTCCTGGAGAGGCATGCCATGTTCTGGGTTCTAACCAAACAACAGGCTAACACTGACCATACTTTCATACCTATCAGACTTCACATGGTAAAAATCCTTCCACCTCTATGCAAAGCAGTAGTTTTATTAATAATTAATAAAAGATTTAATATGGATAATGATAAAAAAATAGTGAGAATTGCCATATATTAAAACTTTGTATATGAAACCAGGAATCCCTGCATGGTGTGAAGCAGAATTAATGCACTCTGTTTCTAATGAGAAAATTGGAAATTCAAGTCTAACTAGAGGACTTTTGGAAGAAAGGTCTGCCCTCCTAATTCTGAAAAATCAGCCATTGAAGACTGTATGGACCATAATTCTCCTTTGACACAAATGGAAACTCATCAACTTGACAGGGACCAGATTATTTAATATATTATTTTACATGTAGAAAAAAAAATAATGAATATAAAAGAAGAAAATTAATTTGTGCTTTGCATATCCCACCAATGTATTAAAGAAGGGTGAGATAGTCTTCCATAGCAACAATATATAGCTCAATGCTGTCAAGTCAATTTCAACTTTTGTGGCTCTCTATTGGGTTTGAGGGGATAATCAATACGAGAGGAGAATTCCTTATCCTTTGGAGCAACTGGTAGATTTGAACTGTATCAGTCTTGGTTAAGTTAGGAGCTGCATGCTTTACACACTATGCATATTATAATATAATAGCAATTACAATGCAATGCACTACAAAACATGAATAATAAAAAGATGCATAAACATTAACAATATTATTTAAGTTTATTATAATTAGTCACTCAAACTATAAGAGCAGTTCTACAAAAATAATAACATTGTATCTTACAGTTACTTCTCCATTTTAAAATTTAAACAGAAATAAAATTTTCATGAGTAACATACAAATGCAGATATAGAGTCATTCAAATTCTTGTCTTACAAAATCTGTGCTATTGTTGTTTCAAACATTGCCAGAGTCACCAAATCCTGTAGCAAGGGGCTAGAATAATTTTTAACCATGAATAAAATAACTCAAAGAATAGACTTACATGTGACTATGAAGTTGGAGATTGTACTTGACAGGCCACAGGAATTTGCTGTATCATGATGCTAGAGGCTAGAAACCTAAATTCAGAGTGTCAGCAGAGATATATTATCCTCAGAAAACGTTTGTGGGGAGGACCCTGGCTTTCTCGACTCCTCCTACTTCTAGGAGCCACAGATATTCCGTTGGTCCTCATAAAGCTAACACCCATTTATTGTCTATATGTTCTCATATCCTTGTCTTCTTTTCTATTTATCTCTTCTTTATGTTTCTACGGAGACACTTGCCATTGGATTTTATGTTCACTGGGATAATTCAGGATGATTATATCTCAAGCTCTTTTAATATATTTACATCTACAAAGATACCTGACCAACTGTTTGGAAAAGATTAGCACTTTCCACTCCAAAAAATGTAGATCTCACAGAATGTGAAAATTACCAAGCGATATCCTTAATATCATATGCACGTAGAATGTTGATTAAGATACTTGGGACTCTACCACCCAGTGCTATCACACTGCTTGCCACAAGCCTTTGCAATTCTGTAAATGTGTCTGATGTCTCACCACCTGCTGGGATTTTGTCCTCTTGATGGGCTCAGAGTGGTGTTTGATGGATACTGTTGGATATGCTGCAATTCATAGCAACCCTTTGTACACCAGAATTAAGTAAGACATCTTCACCATGTGTTGTGTCTATTATTATAGCTACTGTGCTAATATCTCTCCTGAAAGGTCTTTCTTGTTTGTTTGGCGAGTTTTTGAATTTACCTTCCAATTGAGTAATATGCTTAGAGTGTTTAAATGAAAAAAAAAAAAAAAAAGTCCAAACCCTCAAACAGAATACTATATTCTATGAACTCTATATCCTTCAAAGACGAAGGTGAAATTGTCCTGTTACACTTTGCCCTTGCTACTAGGGTGAGATGGTGTCTCACTGTGGTTTTCATTTACATCTCTTTTATTGCCAGTAATTTTGAGCATTTCTTCAAGAGTCTATTGACCATCCAAATGTCTTCCTTTGTGAAAAGTCTTTCCATGTCTTTTGCCCATTCTGTAATTGTGTTATCAGTCTTTTTTCTTGTGGAGGGCCAATACTATTTTGAACCCCTTCATTATAAAAGCTGAGATGTCATTGTCAAATGTGGGATTTTTTTTGTTGTTTGGGTTTTTGCTTTTGTTTTTGTTTCTTCCCCCCAGTCGGTTGTCTCTTCACCCTATTGGAAAAAGTTTTTGATGCACGTAGGAACTTAATCTTTAGAAGGTCTTATTCATGGATGTGATCCTTTCCTGGTACATGTTTTGGGTATATTTGTCAGCTTATTTATACTATCAGCTAGGCCTTTTAACTCTGGTCCCATTTTGTCTCTTTGGATCTTTATGACTTGGAGTTTTACACCTACATCTCTGACCCAATTTGAATTGATTTTTGTGAATATTGTGAGATGTGGTCCTGCAAACAATGACTGTGGAGAGTTTGGAACTCTTATACACTGATAGTTGGGTTGTAAAATGTTACAATCACTCTGGAAGGCAGTTTGGTGTTTCTTAAAAAGCTAAAGATAGAAATTCCACATGACCCAGTTATTCCACTGCTAGGAATATATGTGGAAAAAATAAGAACTGAGACACAAATGGAGATTTGTACACTTATGTTCATAATAACATTATTCACAATAGCAAGAAAATGGAAATAGTCCCAAATGTCCATCAGTGAATGAATGGACAGAAAAATTGTGGTACATTCACATGATGGAATTGTGTGCAGCACTGAGGAGCAACAATTTCAAAAAATACTCTAAAACATTGGAGAGGCTAGAGAGTATTGTGTTGAGTGAATTAACTCAGTCTCATAAGAACACATGTTACATAAGAGTATTATTGTAAAAATAGAAGGATAACTAGTAAAGTATGTTTAAATGTCTAAAGAGGAAAGGGTAGAGCATAGGAGGGCTGAGGGTGGAGAGGGTTAAGTCATGAATTGGTGAAGTTAAGATGGCCGAGAGAGGGAGTGATTAGGAAAGATCTGATGGAGATTAAAAAAAGATGGAGTAATAATAGTGATCATAGATCAATGGTGGTTAATTTTACAAGACACAATGTAAGGGAGTGATTCTAAGAAACACAATGTGAATGGAGGAATGTGTGAAACACTGTTCATGAATGACGTGCACAATATACAATTTTTTTTATGCAGCTCAATATAAAATAAATTTTTAAAAAAATGAAGATAAAATTAAAATATTCCCAAATAAACAGGGGCTGAAAAGTGTCCCTATCCATCAGACAACACCACCTCCAGAACTGTCCTTTTTTGGGGACTGGCCCTGCTGTCAAACTTGTCCTTCTTCAGGGGCTATTAACCATCTCAAAGCATCTGAGAGAAAGTCTTACCATCCTCACTTTGAAAAAGCATTCTAAAATGTGCAACAATGTATGAATGGAAATACAAAGTCTCTGTAAACTTTGATTAAAATGTTAAAATAATAATTATTATTATGAATAATAATAGTTATTATTATTCATAATAATAATAAAGCATTCTAGCTATACTTCTTCTGAGGGAGATCTGATTTTTCTCTGAACTCACCTTCCTCCCACCCCATCTCTCATTTTCTCTACCTCAGGGTGGAGGATGCCTTTCTCAGTGTGAAAGGAGAGCTGAGAGTGTGAGACAAGTCATGCTTAACCCATTTATGCTTCTTTCTCATGTTTTTCTGTATTCGTACCATTATGTTCCCTTAGGAATGTAAGTTTTGTAAATAAAGAGACTCATTCTTGCTTTGTGTTTCACACCTCTTCCCTAGGGCACACTGCACTTGGGGAACATGGTAGAAAGAATCAAAGTCTTCAGACAGGACTCCTTTGGGTTACTTGCAATGTTTTCCCAGTAGAAGCAGAGCCAGCTCCGTAAGACAGTCTTTTCTCAGTCTCACAAGACTAATACTTTAAAATCCTTTTCTTTAGGCCTTACGTTTCAAATTCAATTCATTCCATTTACCTGAGAAAGCGAACTTCTATGCTTTCTTGGTCCCTGTTAGCTAACATTCAGCTGACCTTGATTTATAATGATCACATAGACAGAAATAAACAGCTCCCTGTCTTCCACTTTACCTATGATTAGTTACAGATTCAACCTCTGCAATTCGTGGGATTTTCATCGGCTGATTTTTCAAAAGTAGGTCATCAAGCCTTTATTCCTAGTTTTTAGTGCTTTTAAAAATTTTATTGAGTGAATGTTTACAAGCCGTATTTCCTTTCCTTTCAATTATTTGCAGACATTTTATTTTATAACAATAATGACAATTGATTAATGTAATTAATTGCAATATTAAATCAAACCCATGTTGAGTATTAATGCTCCCTTTACCCAATTTATGGGTTTCATTAGTATGGAAGCTCCACTGAAATCTTTTCAGCTTCAAAGTCAAATGTAAGCTTCTTAACAGACATATATTAATTCTGTATAAAATACATGACCAAGGGCTGAAGTCTAGGCCACACATTAGCTAATAGTTATCATTATAACCATGTAAAGTTGATGTTGTTATGTACCAGAGCTGCTTGTGACTCATAGCAACCCCATGTATAAGAGCTCTAAATGGTGTTCTATCCTGTGCCAACCTAGCCATCTCAAATGCACTTATTCCCACCACTCCAGTCACATTGATCCATCTCATCAAAGGTCTTCCTCTCCTTCACCGCCCCTCCACTCTGCCAAACATGATGTCCCTCTACAAGGACCATTCCCTCCTTGCGACATGCCCAAAGTATGTCAGACAAAGCTTCAGAATCCTTGACTCCAAGGAGCATTCCGGCTTCACCTTCTCCAGGACAAACCTGTTTGTTCTCC
>NW_006399779.1:21678181-21701587 GCF_000299155.1 Elephantulus edwardii
CAGCTAACAGATGCTACCTTGGATAAACTCACCAAGTTGTACCAAGAAATCTGAAGAACAACCACTTGGCCAACTGACTGGAAGAGATCTATATTTGTTCACATTCTAAAGAAGAGTGACCCAACAGAGTGTGGAAATTATAAGACAATATCATTGATTTCACATGCAAGTAGGATTCTGCTGAAGATTATATGCATATCAGTAGAGAACTGCCAGAAGTCCACTGTCATATAAGACATAAAATATAAAGCACAGCACAGGTTCTCAAAGTTAGTGAGTAATTAATACTTACTTGTTTTCTGGTAACTAAATATAATTTTCATTCCTATTTATTTCTTTTCCTCAATGTTTTTTTTTTCTATTATAAAACACAGACAACACATTTATCAACTCTCTACTCTCATATATATAAAATTAGTGCACAAATTATGCATATACAATGACATCTGTCATTGTATGCTTAAAATCACCAGTATTCTTTAGCAAAATATTTCACCCTGGTGAACAAAACTTCTTATAGAACAATGCTTCTTCCCATCCCCCACCCTTCCGTTCCTGGAGACCACTATCAAATTCAGATTTCCGTATCTTTGCATACTTTAGGTATTTTGCATAGAAAACAAAGCAAATAGCTGATTTAACCCTTAGTTCTGGAACAAATGTTTTTTTAAAATTGCCATTTCCCATGCACAAACACTGCCTCCATACACATAACCTCCCAGCTGCTTTTCATATAATGACTATTGCACCAACATGTTATGCTGTCTATATTCATTCAGTAATAATAAAAAAATATTTATAAAGGGCATCTTTTTAAAGAGAAAAAGTTATTTTTTCCTTTATAAAAGATATTCTGTTAGAATTCACAAGAAACATCTGTGAATTCTTGAAAAGTGAGCTATTAAGCTTCCTCATTTATTCATGGTTCATTATTCATTCACCTCAAAGAGACTGCAATGAGGCCTAAATGAAAATTCTGTTTCTACTCTCAAATTTCAGTTTGCCTTCCACTACAATATCCATCTCTTACTTTTCCTGCACAGCTGCAATTTCCTTCTTTCAACAATTGAATTTATTAGCAAGTTTCTCTATCATGTTGGCCACTGCATTTTCAAAATGCATTTGTCACAATTTTCATTCGTGGCTTCTTTTATCGTGCATATGCTTCGTGGCAAGATCTAAATTTTGTCTTAGAGGGATGGAAAAAAATGAGTTTGCTGTATGGAAAATTTTGGATTAATATGCATATAAAATCTTTGGGGATGGATTGAAAAAGAACCTCCAATCGTCAGGATGGAGAAGGATGAAAAGTACAAGTGTGTAGATTAAATAGGATCCTTAGAATTTACATCAAATAAAGGATATACATAATTCTTCCAAAATCATCTAGGAATTAAGACATAATGTTTATTTGCATTTATAAGAACAGAGAAAATAGAAAGAAAAATAGCATGCATCTTTTATTTAATGCCTTAGTATGAGCCTTATTTTTAAATGTATGCAGCCCTTACTTCATGTCAGCTGTGAATAATATAAATTATCTCTTAATCTCCATGATAATTCTGGGGAATTAATATCAATATCATTAAAATCATCCCTCTTTCACAAAGTTCTGACAAGCTCAGATCCTCGTATAACATGTCAGCTTTGGTAATGTTCAATTTAGTGAAGACTGAACATTTGGAATTTTTGATTCATCTCGTCTCCTTTAAATAATTTGCAAATTCAATGAGGACGGGATCCATAACTTTAGTTTGGTTGGTTCCATGAAGCGCTTCTATTTCTAAGTGTTACATCTGATGCATGCTGTTGATGGTTGGTGCTATAGAATTGACTCTGGACTCACCAAAGACTCAAGCTCAGTGCACTGGTGTTAATTGGACTCCAACTCCATCAGGTTTCTGAGGCTGTAACTCACAGTAGGAATAGACTGCTTGTCGTTCTCCCACCCAGAAGCTAGTTGTTGTTGTTAAGTGCTGTTGAGTCATAGACAATTCATAGTGACCTTATGAACAAAAGACCTGAACACTTGTATAGCTTTCATTGTTTCTCCAGCTTCATAGGGTGTCCGGGGGCAAGCTATTTTGGAAGTGGATGCCACTCCTGCTTCCAACTAGTTTTAAACAGGGACTCCACCAAACACTGTCCATCATGGGTAATCATTATCACATTTGACACATCAGTGTCACAGAGTTCAGCATCACAAAAACCATGAGTTACCTCTGTACAGCAAATGGACAGACCCCCAGTGCTATACCACCTAGAAGAATGTTTGACCAAAAACAATTAAAAACTTGGGCCCTACGGTATTTTAAAACTCCAGCATGCCTAAGTGCTGGAGGACTTTTGGCCAGAGATCCCCAATTCATCTGGCAAGTCCCCACTGCTGACATCCACTTGGGATGAAAAGAAAACCATAAGAGCCCCGAGTATTCCATACGTGTCCCTCCTCAAGACACGAGAGGTCATCCTAAGATCCAGCTTGACCCGAGTTTCACAACACACCAACCCTTAGCCTACAGGCTTGGCAAAACATTTCAGTATTTTACAATTCCTGCACACCCAAATGCTAGCAGACTCTGGGTAAGAGACCCCCAATTCAACTGGCAAGTCCTCTCTGCTGAGTCCAGAAGCTAATAGTAGAGTCAAACCACCAGATACCTAGCCTTGGCTTAGCAGCCTTGTTCACTCCAGGTTCTTTCACCAGAGTGCCCCTTTAGACTCACAGTGACCTAATATAACAATGTAAAATTGTCCCTTGAAGTTTGTAAGGCAAAATATTTACAGAAGCAGATTGTTACACCTTTTCACATAGAATGCCTGATGGTTTAAATGCCTGACATTTTCATTCAAAGCAGAGAATATAGCTATTGAGTCACTATGATTTTTTAACCTGATGAAAATAGGTGCTTACTACGTAATTACTGAATGAATAAACTGGTTTAAAATGTATTAGTATCAGAAAAATGCTAGTACTGGTATTAAGATCTCTTTGTCTAATGGGGGGGGAGTCATCATTTTAATTGCTTTATGGAATTTTTGTTTATTTAATTCTACCTATATCAACTTTCCCTGGATTTCTAGATAGTGTTGCCAAAGACATGACAGATATACCACCCGAACTCTGGACTTCCTGACAGATCCTTTAATAATATTTTACACTGATCCCAGGAAGAATGTTATCAATCATGTCACAGTTTGCTGCTTATCTGCTGTACCTACACTATGCCATTGTTACTCATTTATTTGCCTGATTTGGGTCACAATATTGAGACCCTAGGATCTTTAAAGCAGACCTATTTCAGTAGATGGTGATTTTCCTCCCGCCCCCTGCTGGCACCTATGTGTAGAACAACCATGATAATAACGTTCAGGTTCCTCTGCCCACTCCAAATATTTAGCCCGGGGCCTGACCTTGTCTTCATAAGGCCTGTCCACATCCTTTTAGAGCCCTTGGCCTGACCGCATCCTGACAGGACCCCTATCCCACAACTTCCCATCCTCTCTCAATCTCCTTAACAGCACCTAGAAGAAGAAACTGCTTGTGTGTGCTTACCTGCCATTCTGATCTTCTCTGCACATGGTCACCTGACGTCCCTCTCAGATCTCCTTACTAAAAGCCTATTCTTTACTCGGAGCCAGTTTCTTCCCCCCTCTCAGTTTTTTTTTATTTTCTAACAAACAAAAGTCTTCAAAATTTGACAACAAATATATGTATATGACTACTTAAGTATTTCAGCCGATCATGGCACTGGCTAAAAGGGCACTTCCATTATCTGAGGTCAAACAGCATTAAAGCTTTATAAATTCTGTCCTGGTGATCGATTTCTAAAATATATCACAGGCTCTATCTCCTTTTCCCTATAGCAAAAAGCCGTGATGGCATTCTAAACATGTCAGAAATTAACAATTGGATGGCCTTACCAGAAGGAGTCTTGGTGGCAGAGCGGGTTAGGTGTTCACCTGCTAATAAAAAAAAAAAAATTGGAAGTTTGACCCCACTCAATGGCTCTCTGTGTGGTAATTTGCTTTTATATCAATAGCTGTTAGGTGCCTCTGATTTGACTACACAGTTCAAGACCAGCAGTTGCCCCGTGGGAGGATGGGCAATCTCCTCCTGTGCAGCACATTAACTGCCTCTGAAAACCCACCCTAGGGTCACCTATGGGTCAGTTGCGACTCTCCGGTACAGCATATAACATCATAGTGACTCTGTGATCAACATATCTGAACCTTTCCCTGTCTGTGCCAACCACATGATCTTCAACAGACTTGATTCCGTCGTTCTAGTCACTGTGCCAATTCATCTTGTTGAGGGTCTTCTATTTCTCTGACCCTTCACTTTTCCCAGGGGCTGACTTCTCCTGAAAAGAAGCCTAGAGTGTATGAGACAGTGTGTCATCATCCTTGCTTTTACACAGCACCCTGGTTGCAGTTCCTTCCAGAAAGATTTCGGTTTTTTGGCAGCCTGAATTATATTCAATACCTCTTTATTGGGTCACTCTACAAATTAAAAGTGTCTCAATAGCACTGATGGCAACTTTTGTCAAGTTGAATATAACTTATATTGATCGTATGAACAGCAGATCGGGAATCCTATCCTATCCCGCGCCATGCTCATCGTTTATGACATCCTCGAGCCCATCGCCACAGTGTATCAATCTGTCTCATTGAAAGTCATCTTTGCATTTGCTGACCCTCCACTTTTCCAAGCCTGATGTCCCTCAACAAGGAATAGTACTCTAAAATATTTTTTTTAATTCCAAAAAACTTGGTAAAAAAAAACAAAACAAAACAGCAAAAACAAACCTTCATGTAAAATGAAACCCAAAGCTGGCATACAAAAATGGTTAAGATTTTGCAGTAAGTACTAATCTTGCCCTCCAAAATATTTGGACCTTTGACAGTTCCTTGGTGGCAGTCTTTCACAGAGAATCCCAATATTATCTCTGGATATCTAGGTTCTGGAGAGTTTCCTGACGGACAATATTGTTCACATCATTTCTGGGAGATGTAAGGACTATTTGCACAATTTAACTAATCTCTGCACTTGAAATCTCCTTGTCTTTTCCTATGGCTAATTTTAATCTCAATGTTTTTACTGAAACACACTGTCATTGGGGGTGCTGTTGTCTGCCAACCTCACCTCCTAGAGATCTTTTTTTTTAATTTTTATTTTTTTTACCTCCTAGAGATCTTATGCACAACAGATTGAAACTCTACCCAATTCTGTGGCATTGTTACCATCCCTGCTCCACTTTACCACTGATGCAGCAAATGAACTGATTTAATCTCATTGAGGGTTTTTCTGTCCACATTTTCAAGCATGATGTCCCTTCCACGGATTGACCTCTCCTGAAAACATACCCATCGTGTGGGAAATCAACAGTTACCATCCTTGCCTAAGGAACACATCAACTATGAATGTAATAATTTTTCTAAGTTTTTGTTGACTCATCAACCCTCAAGTTTGGAATTTGTGTTAGAGTGTGAGTGGTCTCTTGGGGAATCCTCAAATTTGTAGTCATGTCAGATGTCAGGATCACCTTGGCACTATAAGCTTGCATTTTCAATCAAGCCTTTTTCATAATACACATAGAATTTCGAGATGGGACAAGAAAAGAAATACACTGGAGTTGTATAATAAGAACCAATAAGAAATAAGATTGAAAGCAGTAATCACTTCCTAAGAAGTTATCTATAGAGAACTAGAACACAATTCACAGATTAATGCAGTGACAATATTTTTAAGATATTCTTTTTACTCTAGCTTGTCAGCTAGATGTTCCTCATTTCTTCATTAATCTCTTACCACTCTTACAATATATGCATATCTTCTACTAAACTAACTCCACAAATGAAAATCTTTCAAGCTCTCTACTGTATGTTATTGCTGTTAGGTGTTTGTTCCAACTCATTGTGAGCCCACATAAAACAGAAGAAAATTCTGCCCATTCCTGCAGCATCCTCGAAAGCATTGCTTGTTCTGAGCCCATTATTGCAGCCACTGAGTCAGTCGATCTATGAGTGCTGCTTCTTCATGCATCTGTTAAATCACAACTATTACTGTCATATCTTCAGTTTACTATCTTTTCTCTCTGCTCTGTATCTCATGCATGCAAAACTCTCTGAGGCAGGGTCTAATGGAGAAAATTCCTGCCTATCTTAAACTATTAATACTGGTGAGAATATACCAAAGGCCACCCTAAGGATACTACTGGACAATCCTTTCAGTGCTATTTCATATATAATATCATGCAAGTTATAAATGTTATTTTAAAAAATTAGCCATATAGCAAAAAAGTAAAGGCAATAAATAGAATAATATATCCGAAACAGAATAAAAATATTTTAATTTTTACCATTTTGTACCAGCTACATATAAAATGTTCAGTTGCCAATATAGTTGTTGGCTACCATATTGAGTACTGCAATATTGATGATAGTTGAGAGCCAGAAAAATTCTACGTTCTAAAAATAAAGTTGCTGGAAAGAAATAAAAGATAAGGGTTATTATAGAAGATTCTGGAGACTAATATATTTACTTATAAGTTTTAGTGCCATCACTAGTTATGTAGCCTTGGGGGGAAAAGCTTTATATATGAGTTTCCTCATGTGTAAGACAAGGTCCGTTATAATATTTTCCTTATTGGGCTATATATCTGTCATAATCATGGCAGGAAGTAAATTATATATTCAAAGGGAAGCTTCATAAAAGACTGTTTACAGAGAGGATGGCTGAGGTTAAGAGATTCAAGAATAGAAAGCACAAGGACTGGGGACCGTGAGGAGATGAATTTTCCCTTTCATTTCCCAATACAGATTTTTATCATTGTTCATTTTATCAAGTTGGCAGCAACTCATGGTGACCTCATGACAGAATGTTGCCTGTATGATCTTCATGATCTGATATGTTGCAATCTATTATTTCCACTATTATGTAATCTATCTCATTGAAGGTTTTTTGCATTTTACTGGCTATTTAATGGTGATGTTTCTTTAGAATGATTGTTCTTTCTTCACAGAAATAAGTAAGCTGAACTCTTGACTTTCTAATTTCCAAAAGACATTCTGGTTTTATTTCTTCTAATACTGGTGTGTTCATTATTCTGGCAATACATGGTGCGGTCAATATTCTTTACTAATACCAAAATTTAGATAGATTTGTTCTTCTGTAAGGGGTTGTTATCATTGGGCTTGGGTTGAGAGTTAATACATTTGAAAGGATATGCATTCTACAAGAAGAGAGAAAGCCCAAGAACAGGATTCAATCTGCCACCTTTCTATTATTAGCCAAACATATAAGCACTGCACCACTAGGGCTTTTTAAATCATTGGTATTATTAAAATTGTTTTGTGTGAGGTCCATACTAAACTGTAACCCAATTAATTATGATCGAGGCGGTGAAGCGGTGAGTGGGTTTGGTACACAGTGTTTCTCAGCTTCTTGTCTGGCATAGTCTCTAACAGAACACAAATAACCAATCAAATCAAACTTCCTGTTCCCTGTGATTCACTAATTAGACAAATGTATTTGGAAGTAGTCCAATTTCAGGGAAACCAATACACTGAAGCATCTTGAATTTGTCAACATGCAACTTGCCAAACACCCAATTTGCCAAATTCTCCAAATACACTTATTTTCCAAAGATATATTTCTTCTTTACTTCCATTTGTTGTATCTACAGGAATTCTTAACATAATGATTTCACAAATTCAAAGAGGTCTGTGGTAGTTAGCAGTCCATATTCAAAACCCTTGTCCCTCAATTTCTCACTATTCTATTTTGTATTATCCCTTCTTTCCGCCCTTCAGTTACTATTTCTTTGCATTTGACTCTTTGTATTTTCCTCCTTTCAGTCTTCCCTGTCCATGTTGAATCTCATTGTTTTATACCTGTACAAAATATCTTTAGTTTGACCAACTTTAGATTAAGAACCACGATCTTTCTTGATTCTGCTCTTTACCCTGGAATAACCGTTATGCGGCCTCTACGGGCTTTCTTGCTCCCTGATGTTAAAAAATGTTAGCCCAATAGGAAGGAAACACAACAAGAAAGTGTAAGAAAGGAACAAGAGGCTGGGATGCTTATTGTCAAGTAGTAGATACAGCTGCCATTAGCAGTGTGCATACAAAGACCACATTTCTAGACTTCACAACTCTTTCAGGCTTTAGGTTTCAGAGACATTGTCTTCCTATTACTCCATCAAGACTAGGGCTGGTTTCTAGTTTGGGGGCCCTAGACTTCCGGCAATCCTCTCTTCTTAGTGATTTTTCTCCGCTCTATTGTTTCTTATCTTTTTGATGCATTTATTATCAGGTGTCCTTGAGTTGTTTCTCAATCATAGCAACCTTACACCATAGAGTAGAGCTGCCCTATGGGGCTGTTGTTGTTGGTGTTAGTTGCCGTCGAGTTGCAGATGACTCATAGCAACCCTATGAATAAAAGGCCTGAGCACTGTTTGTAGAGTCTCTGGAGGCAAGTCATTTCGGAAGTGGATGCCACTCCTGCTTCCAAGCTTGTTTTAATCAGGGAGATCCACCAAACACAGTCCACCATGGGTAATTATTATAGCATTTGACACATCAGTGTTACAGTGTTTAGCATCACAGCAACCATAAGTTATCTCTGTACAGCAATGCACAGACCAGTGGTATATCACCTAGAAGAATGTTTGACACAAAAGCAATGTGAACCCCTACGGGGTTACTAGGGCTTAAATCTTTCCTTAAGTAGTTCGGCAAGCTTTTTATCCCATTAAGTCGTTGGTAGATTTGAACAAACACTCTTTCTGTTAGCAAGTGAGAGCTTAACTCTTGTGCTGCCAGGGGACCTTACTTTCAGCACAGGCTTGTTTGAAATATTTAATTAGAGAGCTGCTGCTGTTAGGTGACTTCAAGGATCACCCATAGTGACCTTATGAACAAGAGATCTGAACCCTGTCCTATCCTGTTCTGACACACAGTCCCCGACACACTGGAACCTATGACTGTAGTCACTGTGTTAGCCCACTTGGTGGAGGGTCTCTTTCTCCTTCACTGTCCTCCCACCTTTCTAAGCAAGATGGTCTTCTCTAAGGAATAGCCTTTCTGAACAACTTGTCCAAAATACGCAAGATGAAGCTTCACCATTTTTGCCTCCAAGGAACACTCTGGTTGTACCTTCTCCAAAGCATGTGTGTTTGTTCTTTTGGCAGTCCAAAGAAATTTCTACAGGGTTTGTTAGGTTTAAAAACCCTCTTCTCCAGCACCACAGTTCAAAGGCATTATTTTTCTACCTTCTCATACTTATGCATTGTTCAGCTATCAGCAGCATAGCAAGTGATTTTAAAGATCATGGTTTAATCAAGTGCACCTAAATCCTCAAATTAACATCATTGCTCCTCAGTAATTTGAAGTTGTCCCTGATGGCAGACTTTCCCAGTGTAGTACATCTCCTGATCTCTTGGGTGCTGATACCATGTATAACACCAGCCATTTGAAACTACTATCAGTTTTCTGGCACAGGGAACTCTCCTGGGATTTCCATTCTTCTCAATGTTAGTCACAACAGTAACACCTAACAACAACATCCGTTTTCTCAAAAGGAAGCATGCAAAAAGCTGCATGTAGAAAAAGGAAAAAAAAAGCAAAACAACACACTCAGAATTTCTTAAGTTGAAAGAACAGAAGAACAAACTCAAGTCTCAAGTTGCAATACTGAAGGATTGTACGGACAAAATCTTGAAGATGCAAGAAGCATCAAAAGATGGGAGGATTACACATAATAACTGTTGCTAAAATAATTTTGTATAGAACCATTTCAGGAAATAACATCAAAATCAATGAAAATGAAAGACGTTTAAGCTGCACTGAAAGCATTGGCAAACCATAAGTCACTGGGGCTTGACTCAATAGCAATTGACAAGTTTCAACAAACAGATATAGCTCTAAATGTGTTCACTATTCGATGCCAAAAAATATGGAAGACAGAGAGAGACCCTTATTTGTTCCCGTTCCCAAATAGGTGATACAATGTAAGGTGGAAATTATCTAACAATATCACTAATATCATAAGTAAAACTTTGATGAAGATCGTTTAAAAATGGCTTGAACAAAACATTGACCTGTAGAAATTAAAGCTGGATTGGAAGAGACCATGGCACCAGGCATATCATCTGCTTATGACCTTGGCTGAAAACTGAGAACACAGGAAAGATGTTTAGTTATGTTTTATGGACCATGCCAAGTCATTTGAATTTGTGGAGCATAATAAACTATGGATGACATTAAGAAGAATAGGAATCCCAGAACACTTAAATGTGCTCATGTGGAATGAAATAGTTGTCCAAATATAAAAAGAGAACACTGCATGGTTTAAAAATCAGGAAAAATATGCTGCACGGTTGTATACTTTCTCCATACATTTTCAGTCTATATGCTGAGCAAACTATGAAGCTGGACTATATGAAGAACATGGCATCAGGACTCATCTACATCTGCTTTGGGCAGATGACACAACTTTGCTTACTGAAAGGGAAGATGACTAGAAAAACTTGCTGTAGGAAACTAAAGAACTACAGCCTTCAATAGGGATTACATCTCAGCAAGAGAAAACAAAAATCTTCACCACTGATCCAATAGGTAACATCATGAAAGAGGGAGAAAACATTAAAGTTGTCAATGATTATTAATAATAATTAATGCCAAAGGTGATAACCGTCAAAAAATCAAAAGATGTGTTGCATTGGAAATGTCTATTGTCAAAGACCTCTCCAAAGTGCTAAAAAGCAAGTCTATCAGTTTAAAAAAACCAAGGTGTATTTGATTCAACCTGTGAAATGATACCTTTGAGCTATGGTGTTAGAGAAGGGTACTGAATATCCCATGCATTGCCAAAAGAACAAACAGATATCTTTTGGCCAAAGTTCACCAGGGTGATCCTCCTTTGAAGCAAAGATATTGAAGCTTTGTCTCACATATTTGAGCATGCTGCTAGGATGGGCTATTTCTCGGAGTGGGACATTATGTTTAAAAAAGTGGAGGGTCAGTGAAAGAGAGGAAGACCCTCAACCAACCAGGTGGATTGACAGGGTGACCACTGTAATGGGCTCTAGTGTGTTGGGAAGTGTGAAGATGGCACAGGATAGGACAGGGTTCAGACCTGGTGCCCACAGGTACTCGACTCAATGGCACATCACCACAATAATATTTCTAAAAGCTGGGAGAAGTAAGGATGAGAGAAGAAGAATCAATGTCTTTGAATTGTAACCTTGGGAAAGAGTTCTGAATATCTCAAGGGCTGCCAAAAGAATAAACAAATCTGTCTTGGAGGAAGTACAGCCACGGTGCTGCTTAGAGGTTACGATAGTGAACTTCATCTCACATACTGTGGGAAGGTTGTTAGGAGAGGCCCGTCCTTGGAAAAGGACATCATTATGGGAAAGGGTAGAGAGAGAAAGAGAAAACCCCTAACAAGAGGGATAAGGATGGCATAGGTAGGGCAAGGTGTAAATCAATTGTGCGTAGGGTCACAGTCAGTGGTAGTTGATGTGATGACACCTAACAACAAAACCAACTACGTCAGTTTTCTCTTGGGTTCTCAGTGAAACTCTTCCTTTAAATACCATCTCCTCTTAACTGCAGTTCAGTGGCCTGCTTTTACTCTCTTCCATGTTCTTCACTCTCTTAGGGGGGCAGTAACTGAGATTCAGGTACAAACTCTTAGCCCTCTCTCTGACCTAGCATCTTATACCTGTATGAGGTGTTCCTGAAGTAGAAAGAGGGGCAAAGGAGGTAGGAGAGGGCAGGGGAAAGTAAAAGGAGTTGTTGTTGTTGTTGTTGTTGTTGTTAAGTGCAGTCATAGACAACTCATAGAAACCCTATGAAAGAAAGACTTGACCACTTGTATAACTTACATTTTTAGTTATTGGAGATGTTCAAAGAGTTTCTGGAGGCAAGTTATTTTGGAAGTGGATGCCACTCCTGCTTCCAAGCTTGTTTTATTTGTGGAGCTCCACCAAACACTGTCCACCATGTGTAGCCATTATCACATGACACATCAGTGTCACAGTGTTCAGCATCACAGCAACCACGAGTAACCTCTGCACAGCAAATGGACAGATCAGTGCTATACCACTTAGAAGACTGTTTGCCCAAAAACAATTAAAACCAGGCCTGAGGGCTACAGATTAAAATCACCCATCCTTTACTTGGTATCAAAACTTTCTCTCTACTAGGTCAAGGGAGTTCTCTCTGTGTTGTTGTTGTTAAGTGCCATCAAGTCTTAGATAATGCATAGGAATGAAAAGTGATGTGAGGAGAGAAAAGCCCGAAGTTCCACACCAGTGGAATGGTGGTACTGGAGGAAGAACCTCACAGTTGCCCCCAGACCGGATCCCTCCTTGAAGAAACTGATAATGTCTAAGGAGACCAGGCCAGAGAATGGATCCTGATAAGGCTCTGAGCCTAATTATAAAAGCCCACACTCCACTCAAGTTAATGAATAGGACTCCTGCTCCAAATTCCAAGTAACTGTTGTTACCTGCTGTCCAGTCAGGTGTCACTCGTAGTGACCCTGTGAACAAAAGATCTGAACCCTGTTCTGTCCTATGTCACCCTCACACTTCCTGACACAGAGGAGCCCATTGCAGCAGTCACCATGTCAACTCACCTGGTTGAGGGTCTTCTACTCCTTTGTCGACCCTCCACCCTTCCCAACATCATGTCCCTCTCCAAGGAATAGCACCAGTACCTCCCTAAAACCCCTAAGGTAACGGTCCTTGATTGTCCTTTGACATTCTCTAAGGGCATAATCACTCGATGTCCCTCTCAGACCATGCAATAAAGGCCTGTTTCTTTCTTGAGACCAGCTTCTTTCTTTAGTTCTCTCACTCACAACTCTTTATTTTTCTATCTAACAGTAACCACAATCCTCCTCTTGCATCCATCTAGTGTGAAATCCTGACAACTAAGTCCTTAGTCCTAATGCAGCATGTAATTTTGCAAAAATTATTTATAGAATTGTTTCCAACAGGGCGAAAGGAAAACCTACCAACTGGGAACAAACATTTGGCAATACCAGCTCAGATAAGAGCCTCATAACAAAAGTTTATAGAATATTCTTGCACTTCCATAAGAAAAAGGCTGATAACCCAATTACAAAATGGGCAAAAGACATGTAAAGAATTTTCACAGAGGAACATATTCAAATGGCCAACAGACATATGAAGAAATACTCCAATCACTGGCAATAAGAGAGATGCAGATCAAAACCACGATGAGATACCATCTCACTCGAGTAGCAGTGGCAAAGTTTCACAGGACAGCAAATAATAAATGTTGGAGAGAATGTGGTGAGATTGGAACTCTTTTACATTGTTGGTGGCATTGTAAAATGGTACAACTCTGGAAGGCAGTTTGTTGCTTCCTCAAGAAGCTGAACATAGAAATCCCATATGACCCAGCTATTCCATTGCTTGGAATATAACCCAAGAAATTGAGAACTGAGGCTCAAATGAAAACTTGTACACCAGTGTTCATAGCAGCATTATTACCCATCACAAGAACATAGAAATAGCCCAGATGTCTAACCACAAATTAATGGATTGAGATGTGTGGTAACATTCATACAATAGAATAAACACTACACAGCATGCAGGAACAATCATTTTGTAAATTACTACCTAACTTGGGAGGAACTAGAGATCATTATGCTGAGTGAAATACCTCAGTCCCACAAGAACAAATACTGTTTAAAACCATTATTGTAGAATGAGTATGAGGATCTAAGGGGTACGAGAGTGAGTGTGTGAGTGAGTGAGTGAGTGTGTGAGTGTGTGTGTGTGTGTGTGTGTGTAAATAGACAAGTGAGGATGGGGGTAGGGTGTTAATCATAGGGTTGCACACGTTGATGGGTGAGTGGGAAGAAGGAAATGGGAAGGGTCTTTTGCATAAAACAATGTATTCAAACTTTGTAAAAAAATCTTGTTAATATTCTAGAATTGAGTTTTGAGCAGTTGATCCATTCATTGTTTGATTATATTGTCAACTCTGTAGCTTTCCCCTTGCTTCTTCCTCTCCTTCTACTTTTAATTCTACAAATAACACTCATGAAAAGACAAAGATTTGCCCTGAACTTGTGAATTGAAAGGATCCATGTTCTCCTAAACATGTGTATTCCTGTTATATTAAACCTTGAAGGACACCTAATCTTAGTGTTCTGCATCTTTAAGAACCATTCACAAGCCTGGCACTCTGTTTACTAGATTCTTAGCTCCCTGGAAAACTGAAATTTGCCTTGGTTGTGTTTCACTTGCATGGAAATGAAGTTATATTTTTAATCTAAGGAAATACAAGCAATTATATACACTAATTTTATGAGCTTGTGTGTTTATGTGTGTGCCTGTGCGGTGGTATGTAGGGTTATTTCTGAATTTGACCCCTTTGAGGAATTCCTTTTTGCTCTATCATATGTGGCCTTGAAATTCTCATACCAAAGATGATTCTCATTCCCAAGATGTGTAGACAACACACGGTGTCTGTTTTGCTGACATTTCTTTCTCTTGGAGTACATGCCATTTTCTCACAGAAGGATTCTGTCAAATGAAGAGCGAAAGTGAAGCAATCTGCTAAGATTTACCAAAAAGTGCATTTCAATAGAGAGACAGAAGCTTCGCAATTTTCTCAAATGTCCATCTTTGAACTTGAATTTGGGCAGGGAAAGATGTGGCTGAACAGACACAACATGCTGAGCCTACAAGAGTGTCCCTTGAACCTGCCCCATTGTTTTCCTAAGTCCTGGAGTGATACAACTAATGGTGAAAGAAAGGTCTGGAGATTTGCTACCATCAAGACTGGTGGTGGTGGTGCTGCTGTTGAATCAATTCTAACACATGGTGACCCTGTATGACAGACCCCACTCACAAACTCATAGTGATCCAGCTCACTGTCCATCAGAATTTCTAGGCTGTAAAATGAATGGGAACAAGTTGTCCATTTTTCTCCATCAGAGCCCCCAGGGGTTTGAACCACCGGAAAAGCATGATCTTTGAGTTAATGGTGCAAGTCCTTACCAATTCTATCACTAAAGCTCCCTTCACGTAGCAGCGTAGTCTACAGTCTTCATCGATACCTCATTACATCTTTCTCCCTCTGCTGAGTTGATGGATGGATTAGAACTGCTGGCCTTGTGCTTAACTCTTGCACTACCAGCTCACTTCTAGGGCTCTCCTTAAAAGTAACAACTACCTACTAGGGCTCCCTATAAGTGTAACACCTAAGAAAGCGCTGCGGCTCAGTTCTACCCTGGAGCACATGGAATCTTAAAAATGAGCCTGGTTGGACTGAGTGGCAAAGGAGAGTCATTTGCATGAAGGACTGCACAGTCAAGAGCTGGCTGCTCTGCTGCTCATCCTGCTCAGGTGTAAGCTCCAGAGACGCTGAGCGTGAATAATTAGCCCTCGGAATGAGAAGGCTCGAATTCAAGAAGCCCTGAAAGATTCTGGTCCCACGCCTGCTGACAGTTTGCATTTACACTCCAGAGAGACTGAATCGGTATCTACAGTTTAACCAGAGCCTCGCATTGATTCTTAGAGGAGGAACAATATTTGGTTAGTTCTGGTGGCCTAGTGACAAGAAGCTGCACTGCAATCCCAGAGGTGCGCGGTTCAAATCCACCACCTACTCTGCTGAAGAAGGAGGAACAATCTCCTCCTGTACCGGTCAGATCCAATTTGATGGTACACACACTAAAAAATGATAAAATTTTTTTTTAAAAAAAAGAGTAGGAACAATATGGATGACTGATGAGTAGGTTCTGATATGAAAGCGGGTGTGTGTGTGTGTGTGTGTGAGAGAGAGAGAGAGGGAGAGAGAGAGAGAGAGAAGGAGAGGGGGAAGGGGAGAGAGAGGGAGAGGGAAAGGGAGAAAGGGAAGGAGAGGGGGAGAGGGGAAGAGAGATGACTTACATATATGAGTCACCAGGGGGTCAAACTGGTTTGAACCCTGGCTATAACTGACGCCAGAGCCTCTGAGGTTGCTAGGATACAAATTCAAAAAACTGAAAATAATAATAAAAATTAAGGCTTCTTACTCACTTGATATTGAAGGCAGGTCTGAAAGTGCTTCTGTTACAGCTGCATCTTTAAAGTCTGCTTACAATAAATAAGAAAGCGGTAAAAGTGGAATAGAAAGGCAATCACCCTAGAGGTCTTGCAAATGTGTGGGTCATTTGAAAGGATAAATCACCGCAAACTGCAGCCTGAATTCAATGCAAAGGTAATCTCATTTGAAGCATTCTCATATCCACAAATGGCCATCTAGCGAGTTGCTTTGCTTAGAAATATGGCAAGAAAGGCCTTGCTCAACATTTTATTCATACAGTAAAATCGGCCAAGCTGTTCCAAGACACTAATCCCTCCGGAGCTCTTTGCCTAGAGTGAGTGCAAATACCTCCCCTACAGCTCTGTGAGCACCTTTTTCACAGAAACAAACTGACCTTTCTGCACACCTTTTCAGCACTCCTTCCTCTCTGCCTTTCATTGAAACAGATGCACGTGACCAAAGGATGCTTATGTAGATATACTTTGTAAGTTTTAGGAGAGTTCCCTTTCAAGAAAGGAAGGCTACATCATTTTCTTAGTTACGGTAGAGTCTATCTACTCACAGGGCCCTCTGCGCAGGTATTCAGCAGGCCTTTCTCCCTCGATGTCTCAGTGAATTTCAAAGTGTTTCTTTTTTTACTAGTTGTCAAGCACTGAACAGCACTAGCAAAAAAAGAAGCAAGAAACGCCACGGTTCTCTCAACACAGGGTGCAATGTATAAGCAGTCTCAGATTTACAAGCAATCAGTTCCTAACTGGGTTTTTATGTTGAATTTCTAGGTAAGTGACAACAGGTGCAAATGGTTTGGTTTCATTTCACTTTCATAGTTTCACTCATTGCCATCAAGTCAGCACTGCCTCACAGCTGACCCTCCAGTGGATTTCGAAGGCTGTAAAGCATACAGGAGGTGATTGCCTTTCACCCTTGTTGCACCAGCTTGACTTTTTGTGGTGGTTATGTGCCACGGAAGCTCCTGCAACTCACAGTGGTCTTATGAACAACAATTGTAAGCAGACACTAATGATTGGATAAGAAAGAAATGGAACAAGTAAATATTGACATATGAAGTATTGGTGAAATGAGATGCATTGGCATAGAACATTTTGAATCAGACAATCATATCATCTACTACAATGAAGATGAAAATGTAAGAGAAAAAGGGGTCGCTTTCATAGTTAAAAAGGTCGTTTCTAGATCCATCTTGAAATACAATGCTGTGGGTGACAGGATAATATTCATATGCATACAGTGAAGACTTATTAATACAACTATCATTCAAATATATACACCAACAACCAAACCCAAAGAGAAGGATATAGTTGATTTCTACCAACTTTTGCAGTCAGAAAGCGATCAAATGTGCAACCATGGTGAATTAATAATAATGGGTGACTGGAATGGCAAAGTTGGGAACCAGGAAGAATGATCAGTAGACAGAAAACATGGACCGGGTGACAGAAATGAAGGTGGAGAAAGAATGATAGAATTCTGCACAATTAATGATTTATTCACTGCAAATACCTTTTATCAGAAACATGAAGGCAGGCTATACACATGGATTTCACCTGAGGATATGCACAGGAATCAGATTGACTGCATCTGTGGAAGGAATCATTGGCACTTTACTTCAGTGGGTAAAAATACATACATACATACATACATACATACATACATACATACATACATACATACATACCACCAAAAAATCCAGGAGTTTTCAAGCTCTAAAAATTGCACCTACAGCAAGTGAAAATGACTGATGAAGAGCAGGACTGACAGCGACTGTAACAATGGGCTTAAGAACAGAAAAGATTAGGAAGACAGTGCAAGACAGAGCAGGGTTTCCTGTGGTTGATAGGTAAGGTTGCTATGAATCAGGACTGGTGCCATGGCACCTAACAAGAGGGGTTGTCTCAATCATTTCCAAGTGAGGATAATTTACATGACATCAAAGGAAAAGTTAGAGTTGTTTGTGATCAAACAAGTCATCTATGGATTACTTACTTGTGTTGCTTTTCCAGACTCGAAATAGCCTCCTGGCCTTTGACAGTGGGCACTGCCCAGTGGTCAAGAGACTAACAAACCCTCTTACATTCCAGCTCTGCTCCTAACGGGCTGCGTTCTCTCAGGCAAGCGGTTTTACCTTTGGGCACTTAATTTCCTCTGTAAAAATGGATAACAAAACAGGTATGTGCAGTGGTGGTTTAATTATTTTCCCCTGAAGATTGAAGGATATAGAACATGTAACACACCTGACATACTAAATTTTGAGATGGTCTTTACTTCTCCTTTTTCTTCCTGTTCACACACCTCCCAACAACCAGCCATCTTCTAATCTCCCCTAGGGTCTAGTTGATAATAGCTTCACTTTGCATATATCCCAGAGATATCTGTAATTTAGCAGGCAAACCTTTGAAGGCAGAAAAGCCCTGAGGCCAAAGCAATGAATTCTAATAGAAAACTTCAGGTTTTTCAATAGGCAGAAGAATAAGAATCTTTTTGAGTATTTTTTTTTTTTTGGTTGTTGTTGCTTCTGGGTTGTGGGGTGGTTTTGGTTTTGTGTTTGTTTTAGTTGGAGAACTTTTCAGAAGGCATCTAGCTAATCCTTTAAAGGTCCCTGCCCTACTTCCCACCTCCCCGTGCCCCCATGGCTAGGCCTGCTTTGTTAAGAATCTCTTTTCTTAACCAAGAAAAACAGAAGATTAATAAGAATACCCATCTTAAAGAGGTGGTATGAGGTTTAAACAAAATTATATCTGCAAAGAAAAAAAAAATCTTTTCAGTAACTCTCTTCCTTATAGTTTAAAACTGTGGCTTCAATTTCCCTAACATCGTTCATTATAAACAACAGTCCCTGAGGTAGTGAATGAGATCCATTCCTAACCCTGTCTTCACATCTTTAAGTGCAATTTGTAAGTGAGTAGAAACAGGTGCAAATGGTTTTAAAGTTAGCTTTATTTTAATGCCAGGGACCTTCAATGATTTAGTAGGTGTTGCACTGTTGACCCGAAGGCCAGGTCTCTCTGGCATTGTGACTCTACCAGCAACTTTAGCAGCTTTCTCGGGAGAAAGATGAGCCTCTATTCCCGTGCAATTTACAACCTCTGATACCTCCATGATAACGACAGAGTTTTTGTACAAGAAGAACCCAGAAAACTTTTTTGATGACTTAAAGTTGCTACAAGTATGGCTGCGGAAAGTGATTATGAAAAGAAAGTTTTGACCCTAGGGGTTGATTGAAAACCTTTCAAAGAGGGTGCACACTGAGCGGACCCCACTACCGCGGCGGGGTACAGGGAAGATGCCGCTGCCGGTCCAGGAGTTTAACCTGCAAGGGGCGGTGGAGCCCATGCAGATTGATGCGGATCCCCAAGAGGACCCGCAGAATGCACCTGACATCAACTATGTGGTGGAGAACTCCACCCTGGATCTGGAGCAGTACGCGGCCAGCTACAGTGGCCTGATGCGCATCAAGCGGCTGCAATTCATTGCTGACCACTGTCCCCCACTGCGGGTAGAGGCCCTAAAGATGGCCCTGGCCTTTGTCCAGAGGACCTTCAATGTGGACATGTGTGAGGAGATCCACTATAAGCTCTCTGAGGCCACTAGGGAGCTGCAGCACGCCCCTGATGCCATCCCTGAGAGTGTGGTGGAGCCCCCGCCCCTGGTCACGGCCTGGGTGGAGGCCACACGTAAGAAAGCACTGCTGAAACTGGAGAAGCTAGACAGAGACCTCAAGAACTTCATGGGCAACGCCATCAAGGAGAGCATCAGGCGTGGTCACGATGACCTGGGTGATCACTACCTTGATTGTGGGGATCTGAGCAATGCCTTCAAGTGCTACTCATGCTCCCATGACCACTGCACCAGGGCCAAGCACATCATCCGCATGTGTCTTAACGTTATCAAGGTCAGCATCTACTTGCAGAACTGGTTCCAGGTTCTGAGCTATGTCAGCAAGGCTGAGTCCACCCTTGAGATCGCCGAGCAGTGCGGAGAGCGAAACAGCCAGACCCAGACCCAGGCCATCCTCACCGAACTAAAGGATTGGCCCAGTTGGCAACCCGCAAGTACAAGCAAGCTGCCAAGTGCTTCCTGCTGGCCTCTTTCAACCACTGCAACTTCCCTGAGCTGCTTTCCCCAAGCAACGTAGCTGTGTATGGGGGCTTGTGTGCCCTGGTCACCTTTGACTGTCAGGAGCTGCAGCGCAATTTCCTCTCCAGCAGCTCCTTCAAGTCGTTCCTGTAACTGGAGCCCCAGGTCCGAGACATCATCTTCACGTTCTACAAGTCCAAGCACGCCTCGTGCCTCAAGATGCTGGACGAGATGAAGGACAACCTGCTCTTGGACATGTACCTGGCCCTCCACGTCAGGACCCTGTATACCCATATCCATAACCGCGCCCTCATCCAGTATGTCAGCCCTTATGCGTCTGTTGACATGCGCAAGATGGCCAACACCACAGTGGCTGCACTCGAGGACGAGCTGACCCAGCTGATCTTGGAGGGGCTCATCAACACTAGGATCGACTCGCACAGCAAGATGTTGCATGCACGTGGTGTGGACCAGCGCAGCACCACCTTGGAGAAATCTCTCTTGATGGTCAAGGAGTTTCAGTGCAGGGCTAAGGCCATGATCCTGCGTGCTGCAGTGCTGCGCAACCAAATACAGGTCAATGTCAACTCTCCTCCCCGAGAAGGGAGTCAGGGGGAACTGACCCCCGCAACAGCCAGGCTCAGATGAGCACCAACAGTTGAGCCGTGACCTGCACAGCTATGTAAGACACCTCCCGGCCCACCCTGCGCGGCCCATGGCCTCTGGAGGAACTGGAGTCATTGCATTTAAGCTCATTAAAGAACAGACTGCAAACTGGAAAAATTAAAAACAAAAAGTGAGTGCACATTTATGTCACATTAAAGTACAAGTAGGAGTTTTCCTTAAATCAAACATTTGTAACGTAAAGAATACATTATATTCATTATTTATTACTTAACTCCATTATTAAATACATATTCTACATAAAATCTCACAAGAAGCAATAAAACAAACTTTCTGCTTGTCTCCCAAAGAGCAAGAAGAATCTAGCAAAGAAGAGGTAACACTTCTAAGTAGATACAACACAATTTAGAAAATTGTTAAGATTTTTATTTCATTTTGGTGAGAATTTTCTATAAAAATCCTCTTGCATTACTGTTTCAATTTGTTTCTAATGTGTTTTTTTTCTTGACTTACAAATTTCCTTAAGAAAGAGCAGATATGCCTATATAAATTTTCTTTTGTGTCTGCAGATCATGGTTTTAAGTACATGTGTGTCTATGTGATAGTTTAGGATTGAAACTTGTTAAATTTCCCATTAAGAATTCAAAAAACAGCTATTTAAAAAAAAACAAAATTTTTACCTGAGCTTTGTTCTAAAATAATGAAACCAGAATATCATAAGGAATATGGAAATAGTAATGAGGAAGAGTGTATTATTTGATTTTAAGATGATTTTTGAAATTTGAAAATTTTGAAATTCGAGTGGGACAGACTTAAGGTCAAATTTTGGTTCCTGTGGACTTGATTTGATTTTCTTCAACTTTGTCTTGAACTTGCTAGTCTGTCTCACAATCAGCACCTAGCCTGGTTTTCACTACTGATATTGAGCTTCTCCAATAAGTCTTTCCACAAATGTAATTTATTTGATTCCTATGCATACCATCAGGTGAGATCCATGTATATAGCCTGCGTTTATGTTTCTTATAAAAGGTATTTGCAATGAATAAATAATTGAATGTGCAGAATTCTATCATTCTGTCTCTAGCCTCATTTCTCTCACCAAGCCCGTGTTTTCCAACTACTGATCCTTCTTCCCTGTTCCCAACTTTTGCATTCCAGTCTCCCATTATTATCAATTTATCTTGATTGCATGTTTTATCAATTTGTGACTGCAAAGGTTGTTAGAAATCTTCCATTTCCTCCTCTTTGGCTCTAGTTGGTGCATATATTTGAATGATAGTGGTATTCACTGGACTTCCTTGTATGCATATGGATATTATCCTGTCACTCACTACATTGAATTTCAGAATAGACCTAGAAATTACTTTTTTAATTATGAAACCAACCCCATTTTTCCTCACCTTTTCACCCCTGGTGTAGTAAATTATATAATCGTCTGATTCAAAATGTCCCATGCCAAGCCATCTCATTTCACCAATATCTAGTATGTCAATATTTATGCATTCCATTTCTTTCTTAGCAATGTCCAATTTTCCTACATTCATGCTTCTCAATTTCCACATTCCAATTACTAGTGTCTCCTTACAGCTGTTTCTCCTTCTCTGTGTTTCCATTTCTAAGATCTGTTTCAACTGCCATGTCATTAGTCCAAGTGATAGTCTAAGTGTGCTTTATTGTACATAGGGTTTTCGAAGGCTTGTCATTTCAGATATGGATGGCCAAACCTTTTTCCTAGTCTGTCTCAATTTTAAAATATATACAATAGTGTCTAACAGACAAGCATTCTACAGAAAAGTGCAGAGGAAAGACATTTACCAGTTAGAAAAATGACCAGCATTCAATGTTGCTGCCCACCCCACTACATGTTTGCTTGAGGTTTTTTTGTTAATTTTTTGTTTTTGTTGTTGTTTTGTTTTTTATCCACCCTTTCCCTACTGCACCACCATCCTTCCCTACACTTGCCTATACCATTCAATACCCTTTTCCCATTACCAGCGCCTGATGCAAATGAGCTCTGGGAGGATATCAAGAAAATCATCCCATGAGAATGCAAAAGATCATTACAAAGGCCAAAGAAGAAGAAAAGACCAAGATGAATGTCAGATGAGATTCTGAGTATTGCATTAGAGCACCAAGAAGCCAAAACTAAAGGAAGAAACCAAGAAATCAAAGAGCTGAACAGAAAATTTCAAAAGGCAGGGTGGGACGACAAAGCAAGATACTATAATGAAATGTGCAGAGAGCTGGAGTCAGAAGATCAAAAGGGCCAAATTCCCTCAGTATTTCTTAAGCTGAAGGAGTTGAAAAACAAATTCAAGCCATGGGTGGCAATAATTAAGGATAGTTTGGGTAAAATGTTAAATGATCCAGGAAGTATCAAAGAAGATGGAAGGAGTACACGGAGTCACTGTATCAGAAGTAATTGGCTGACACAGAGGAATTTCATGAAATAACATATGAGCAAGAGAGCCTATGGTGATGAAGGAGGAAGTTTAAGTTGCTATGAAGGAAGGAATTGGCAAAAAACAAGTCTCCAGGAGTTGACTGTATACCAATTGATTTATTTCAACAAACAGACGCTGTCCTGGATGTGCTCACTAGGTT
>NW_006399779.1:21702542-21708464 GCF_000299155.1 Elephantulus edwardii
TTGAATATACCATGGACTGCTAAGAGAACAAACGGGTTTATCCTAGAGAGGGTGAAACTGGAATGTTCCTTGGAATCAAGGATTCTCAAGCTTTGTCTGACATACTTCGGGCATGCTGCAAGGAGGGACAGGGATATCATGTTTGGGAGAGTGGGGGGACAGCGCAGGAGAGGAAGACTCTTGATGAGATGGATCGATTCTGTGAGTGGAGTGGTGAGAATGCATGTGTTTGAGACGATGAGATTGGCACAAGATAGAACAGCGTTTAGGGCTCTTTTACATATGGTCAGTGTGAGTTGCAATTGGCTCGATGACACATGACAAGAAGATGATTTTAATGTTATTTATTTTAAAGATTTTAATTTTAATTTTACAGACTGAGATAACACATCTAAAATAAATCCCTTGCTATTTCGGGACCTGAGAAAAAACTCACTCAAGTGAATAAAAAGTTCTCCCAAAAGTGATCCTTGATGATTAAAGTATGATTGAAGTACGTTACCATTAAAAAAAACAAAAATTCAAACTCATTGCCATCAAGTCAAAGGTGACTTGCAGCTCACCCTCCAGAAGGTTTTCAGGGGCTATAAATTGAGTGGGTGGAGATTGTCCATTTTTCTCCCATTGAAATGGATTTGATGTGCCTGCCTTTGGGTTGACAGCACATCTCTTACCTCATAGATCAACATATCTATGTTAACCCTTCCCCCCAGACAAAACCTCACCCTGCTTATGAGCTGGTTATGACTCATGGCATAACTCTGTGTGTCAGAATCCCATTGAATAGATTTTCAATAGCTGTGATTTTTCAGAAAGCAGATCACTAGGCCCCTCTTTTGAGGTATGCCTGGGTAGGTTTGAGTTCTCAAACTTTTCATGGGTAGACAAGTGCTTAATTATTTCAAAAGTTACATTTCACTCCCAATAGTGCAAATGTATTTATTCATTCTATATTTACTGAATATCTCTTTCACGTCAGATACTCAGTGATGCGAATCTTTCCGTCCTCTATTTTCTGCAGCCCTTTTAATACATTGCTCACAGTTGAGTCCTTCAATCTATCCCTGTTTAAATGATTGCTCCATTTGGAATCAATAAATCAGAGTTTATGCTATCCCATTATTCTTAAATACTTGTCAGAGTCTTGATCAGTAATACTAGTAGTAATGATAATAATTTATAAGAGCTAACATCTATTAAGTGCTTATTTATATACCAGACACTGAGTGGATGTCAAGGAGAATTAGACTGCTGTGTCAGAATTGTAGAAGGAAATACATGAAGATTTTGAGTTTTAATATAGGCCCTCAAAGAACCATATCAGAAATAATAGCTTTAAAAGCCAGAGGATTTGATTTGTATAAGGCAAGGTGTTCTGAGAAAAGAAAAATCTATTGAGAATTAAAAAGGCAAGCTGTACAGGAACCAGTATAAAGAGCAGATGCTTTAACAATAGATTGAAAAGAGAATAAAGGAAGAATTAAGTTCTAGGAAGACAAGATCAGGATCCGCCACTCTGGTGAGGGAGGAGTGGAAGTGAAGGAGATTATATTTGGAAGTGTAGGACAAAGGAAATAGACCAGGGGTCTTGGAAGAAGCACATAAAGGTATGGTATCAGAGATTATAGACTCCTAGATGTTAACTGTCAGCATAATTAAAAGGCCACATTGCTGATGATGAAGAGCCTATAATTTGATACGTTTATAAGGCTCTGACAAGTCTTTAAAAATGATGGTAAAGAAAACACCCTGATTTATTGAACACTTAATTTACTGAACATTGAAAACTCTATTAGCTTTACATTATGCTACTATTTTCTCGATGAGGTATTCATATCATTTTCTGCAGAAATAGCATCCATGTGTTCTCTGAAACTGAAGAGTACCATGTAGACGGCGTCTCTGAAATATGACCTCCTTTTCAATGCCTCACAGTATCTCTAAACAAAACAGAACACTTAAGATGCTGTAGAGAGAGAGAAGACTCCAATACCTAGAATGAAAACAGATTAGACCTAAGAGAAAATTCACCACCAGAAAACAAACTTAGGCATATGTAAAACAGTATCAGAATTGTGCTAACTTATTAAATATTTGAATGTAATTTCAGATGCAACATGGATATTATAGCATACCTAGACTGTTGTTGTTGTTAAGTGCCTTCGAGTCATAGGCGACTCATAGTGACCATTTGAATGAAATCCCTGAACACTTGTATAACTTTCATCCTTTCTCTAGACACCTAGATTAGAATTAAAAATATTTCCCTCATACGTCAACATTTCTTTTTTTCTTCCTATCTTATGTTTACAGTTTAACCCAAATATGAGAAGGCTGGGGGAAATGGTGCTTTAGGATACAGATTATGCATTTTGCAAAGATGCTTATAAACATACTAAATAGTTGTGCTAAGAAGTCATTCCAAATCACACCATTTTCTCTGTGACCTCTCTCATGACTGAGAAGAATCCGTTATCTTAGAGAGGGAAGGGTAAAAACAATACTGCTATATGGTTAGGCTCCATGGAGTCAGTTTTAACTCAGAACAAAACCACTGTTCCAACAGAAGAAACACTATTGCAAAGTGGAATTCTCATAATTGTTGTTGTCCTTAAATACATTTTTCCAGCCACTATGGAAATCCATTTTAATGAAATTTCTTTTGCACGCTGATTCTCTACCAAGCATAATGTCTTTCTCTAAGATTGGTAAGAGCTGGTAAGAAGTTAAAAATGTGAGACAGTCTTGCCATCCTGGCTTCTAAAGTGCGTTCTGGCTCTGTTTCTTTAAGACACATGCGTTTGTTCTTCTGGCAGTCCCTGTTGTTGTTAGGTGTTGTTAAGTTGAGTAAGACCCCGTGAACAACAGATCGGAACCCTACCCTATCCTGTGCCATCCTCATAACTTCTGACACACTAGAGCCCATTGCAGCAGTCACTGTGTAAATCTATCTGATTGATCATCTTTCTTCCTTTAGCCAACCCTCCACCTTCCCAAGAATGATGGTCCTTTCCAAGGAATAGCCTCTCCTAGCAACATGCCCTAAGTATGTAAGATGAAGTGTTATCATTCTTGCCTCCAAGGAGCACTCTAGCTGCACTTGCTCTAAAACATACCTGTTCTTTTGGCAGTAGGTTAACTCTTCAGCACGCCTCCAATACCACAGTTCAAAGGTGTCAATTCTTCTGTCATCCTTATTCACTGGTAGTCCATATTATATTTAATATTCTTTGCCAACTATATAATCCAAAGGCATTGATTCATCAATCTTCCTTATTCTGTTCTACTTTCGCAAGCATATGAAGCAATTGGAAATATTATACCATGGTTCAAGCTACCTTAATTCTTAAAATTACATCCTTGTTCTTCATTACTTTGAAAGGTTCATTTAAGCAGATTTTCACATGACAATATATAATTTGGTTTCTTGACTACTGTTTCCTTGAGGAAAATGAAATCCTTGACAACTCCAATCTTTTCTCAGTTTTATCACTGTGTTGTTTGTTGGTACAGCTGTCAGAATTTCCATGTCTTTACACTGAGATGTTATCTATATGTAAATCTATGACTTTTAGTCTTTGTCCATAAGTGCTTCACTTCTCCCTCATTTTCTATAAGCAGAGCTGTGCCATCAGCTTATCACAGATTATTAGTATTGTTAGACATGGTCTCGTTGACCACAACTTATATTAGTGGAAGCAAGAGTGGCAACCACTTCCTAAACAACATGCCCCTGGAAACCCTATGAATTTTGAGAAATGGTGGTAGTTATAGAAAGGCTTCAGGTCTTTTGTTCATAGGGTCACTATGAGTCATGCTCAACTTGGCAGTAATCAGCAACAACAACATATTAATGAGTCTTCCTCAAATCCAGATGCCTTGTTTTTTATGTTGTCTAGTTTCTCTGATTATTTGTTCAGTGGGCTGATTAAGTAACGAGATAGTTTCCAAAGCTGGCTGCTGCAGTTTTTAAAACTTCTACGCCGTACGTGTACTCCTATAATGTGATGCTGTAATATATGCTCCTGCAATGGGTTTCTGTTTTGCCCCCACACAGAATTCACATCTAATTTCTTCTCCCTGAAACTAAAGGGGATGTTTGTGGGTAGGTCACAGAAAGCTTGCAGGTATTTTGGAATGCATGTTCTGTGTATTCCTTCTCTCTAAGGCTCCATCCATAATGGCAGGGACAAACCTACTTGATATGGAGAAACTGTGTGAAGATGTCCATTTGGGGATCTCTGCAATTATATCATAGAGGTCCTCTTCCTTTATGCATTTGCCACTTAAAGGTAAAAGTAGAGCAACAGAAAGAGAAAATATAAAAAGTTCAAGCATATAAACAAAGGAGACTGTTTTAAACCAGAAGAAATGGAGTTATCCTTAAATAGACAAAGTAATTGATACTGTCATAATAGAAGAAAGAAGTAATAGAAACAAAGGAGATTCACTTTTCATCACTTATGACTTATGCTGAGTTAAACTTGTACTTACTGACTACATTTGTTTCATTTCCTAGTGGCAAGAAGCTGTGCTGTAATCCCAAAGGCACACAGTTCGAGGCTACCAGCTGCTCCACTGGAGAAGGATGAACAATCTTCTCCTGTGTGATTATCCTCTGAAAACTAAAAGTCAGTTATGGGTTGATTCTGACTCACAGTATATAACAACAACAACAACATGCCCTCTATAATGTATTTATTACATCATTTATTCTTTCATTCATTTAAGAAATCATTAAAATATATCTGAAATGTAATAATAATTTGGAGTTGGTTAGTGGGGTCTAGGATAAGTTGAACAGACGTAGGAGATCCTCAGGGAGCTCACAGTGAGCATATAAGATGAAAAGTCATTGGGAAAACACAAAATCCTGCAACAGATTCTTTGTTGTGTGAATATGTAATATAGAAGAAGAACAGAAGAGGAGACTTTAGCCCCAAATTTGAGAATTAGAAGACAGAAATTTATATAGGTAAGGATTATGATTCTATTTTCTTCCTAAACTATTGTAAATTCTCTGCAAAGCACTACATTAGAAGAGAACATTATTAAGAGTTCGTTATCTTGTTCCTACATGAACATCCACTTCGTACTTCCTAAAGAACAACTTTCCAGATGGATTTCCCATTATGCCTATAGCAGAGCTCAGTTTTACAGTCCAAAGAGGGGAAAAAAGAAAAAAAGAAAGAATGTAACATCCAATAAAGATACTTCTTTACTTCACACAGAGTCAAGAAGCCAGTTTCGCATCTAATGATCACAGGTAAAAGGAAAATTGCATTTTCTATGTTAGGCTTTGTTTTAGACTTGCTATATTTCCTTTAGACAATTGCACTGCTTACTCAAAGGTAGCTCGAATTCATCACGGCCTCTGAAGGAGAAACAAAGACAGCCTCCTCTCATGCCATTGATGGCCTCTGAAGACCAATGGAGGGTCCTCTATGAGTCAGATCCTACAGCTGTGAATCTGAGCGTTTGCAACAAGAACGGCTTACCAAAAATTCGAATTCTTGTGGCAAATAGTCCTAAAGGCCATTTCTCACATCCTTATTTCTATAAACTATGAAATAAGTATTGCTGAAGCTATAAACAAGCTAAGAAAAAACATGGTAAAACCTCACGTATTTCAATTGCCAGCCTTAAATGCCAGGGAATGGTTTGGTTTTTCTGTTTGTTTGTTTGCTCTTCAGCTTTTATTTCTACTCCTTCCTCCACTAGTAAGTAGTTTCATTGTCAGATGGATACTTAACTAGTTGGAACTCATAGAGACCCCTGTATAACAAAGTTGGACCCTGTCCACTCCTGGGCCAAGCTCATAATCATTGCTTTGTTTCAGTCCACCTACACAGCTGCTTTGCAAGTAGATTATAATTGAAAGTGTTCCTTTTTGTTTGCCAACCTTTTTAGCAAGCATTTGGG
>NW_006399779.1:21709383-21712809 GCF_000299155.1 Elephantulus edwardii
CCCAGTGATAGTGCATTTGACTGCATATAATTCAACTTCCATGATTATTTGCTCAGCACATAGGAAAAAAAAATACGGTAAAAGAAAACATTTTATCCTACACACCATTCCTCATTTTATACCACACAGAAGTTTCATCCTGTTCCCTCCTGATGTTCCCTCTTTGTCCATTCACAGGTTCTGCATGAACACAATCAAGTGCTCGAAAATTCTTTGCACTCAGTTTTTAATTAGCTTCAGTATTTTTTATTTGCACTTGAAATTCATAATAATGTTTGATTTTTTCCCCCATTGGGTTGTGTCCCCTTTTTTAGTCATTGGTGCAGATAGGAGTCTCTGGCAGGCAATTAGATAGGGCCTTTTCTCCAAATTTTTTGGGTCAGAGAAGTAAGTTCTTCTACAATTACAACTGTGTGTTGAAATATCTCCATCAGTATTCTGTTAATTTCTTAAGTCTTGCTTTTCATCAGGCCATTAGTACATCTTAGACTTCTTCCTTCAGTGTCATCTATTCTTGGTTATACACTACTTTCTTAATTGTTGTATGTTGATCAATTATTTTGGGTACAATGACACTACATTCCTTCCATTTTATTTTGGTGCTTCCTCTGTTTCTGAAACAGTTTTTCTATAGAATCTTTTACCATTGCAATTCAAGTCTTACATTTTATCTTCACTTCTTTCAAACTTACAGAGTGTGGGTTTTTCTCTTTTGATTTCTAACTATAGGTATTTGCACATTACTTATAAGACTTTACTTTGTTTTCTCAAGATTTCTCAATGAAATCCTCAGTGCAGTTCTTTGTCCTGATTGTTTCTTCCAGTTAGTTAAGCTACTCTCCATTCAATTGCAAGTTTCAAAGTCTCTCCTGCATCTACTTGGTTCTTTTCGTCTTTAGCAATAAACTAGCAACTTAAAAATTGACTGAACTTGCTTTTCTCAAGAAAGTTGACAGATGTTCAACTTGAATGAAGTATTAGTTGACAGTACCATCTATTAAAAGAAAAAAAAAGAAAAACCTAGAAGATACAATGAAGCACCATCTGGTTTTGGTGAATGAGACACCAGCATTTATTTAAAAAATGATATTTAAAGTAAAAATCTGTTACTATGGAGTCTGTTCTGAGTCATGGATAACCAATGTAGAAGAGAAAAAATCTGCTCTGTAATTAACTACACCTTAAATGGCTTTTTGATCTATAAAATAGGTCTTTGACATACCATACTATGAATATTGACTTTTATGTTGTTGTTGTTGTTGTTGCTATGCGCCATAGAGTTGACTACAACTCAGAGCTGCCTATGAAAAATTACTTTGGACCTTACCTTATTCTAGTGTCTTCTATCTCACTGTCCCTAACATACCTGATCCCATTGCCATAGACACTGTATCGAAACATCTCATCCAAGGTCGTCTTCTCCTGCACTGACCCTCTAACCTTTCAAGGATGATGCGTTTCTCCAAAGATAGGTCCTCTTAGCAATGTGCCCAAAGTATGTAAGACAAAGCTTCAAAATTCTTTTCTCCAAAGAGCAACCTGCTTTCACCCTCTCTAAGACAGACCTGCTTGATCTCTTGGCAGTCCATGGTGTACAAGTTCAGTACTCTTCTCCAGTACAAATCAAAAACATCAATTCTTCTTCTGTAATTCTTAATCATTGTCCAGACCTCAGATGCATGGCAAGGAACTGAGAATACTATGCTATGGATCAGAAGCACCTGAGTCTCTAGACTGAAAGCATTGCTCTTTAACACTTTGGAGAGGCCCTTGACAGCAATTTTCCCAATGTAATTCATCTTCTGGTTACCTGACTGCTGATGCCAAGGGTATATGTTGATCTGAGCAAGAATAAAATGTTAACAATCTCAATCTTTTCTCTGTCTCTCATGATACTGTCTATTGGACCAGTGGTGAGGATCTTTGTTTTCTTAATGTTGAGATGCATTCCCTATTGAAGGCTGCAGTCCTTGACTTTCTGAAGCAAATGAAAACATGAAGGGATAAATGAACTCATGTTGATCTTATTAACCGAAATCCTTCATTAACAGTTAAATTATGTAAATATTATATCCATTTTATCAGGTGTTTAAAGACCACAATTAGTTCATTCCCAATTGTTAATGTTTTTTCATCCAATTCATCATATTGTTGTTATGTGCCGTTGAGTCACCTGCAACTCATAGCGACCCTATGTACAACAGCCCTAACCCCTGCGCTCTCTTATTCTAATCTCATTATCTCTGACTCACCTACTCCCATACTCCTAGTCACTGAATCAATCCACCTCATCCAGGGTCTCCACCCTCCCAACCATGACATCCCTCTCCAAGGACTGACTGATCCAGCCTTGAAACATGTCCAAAGTATGTCAGAAGAAACCTCAGAATCCTTTCCTCTAATGAGTAGTCTGGATTTACCCTCTCCAAGATGAATGTGTTTGTTCTCATAGAAGTCCATGGCATATTCAATACTCTCCTCCAGCACCACAGCTTAAAGGCATCAATTCTCCTACCACCTCTAGTCATTGTCCAGCCCTCTGATCCAATTTATCATATCAAAGCAAATCTCTACTGTTGAAAATATATTACAGCATTATGAATTTATTAAAATATTTAATACTGAAGCTAAAATTATATTTTCTAATGCTATATAGTTCAAAAGTTACATAGTTCAAATACCTGCTTGTGTGAGAACGAAGGACAATTTCCTCTGAGGTGATTAAATTGCCTCTGAATACTCACTGGAGGGTCAATTATGGGTTGGTTCTAACTTGATGGTACACAACAGCACCAGTGAAAAATAGTAGTAATTTGCGTGAGTAAATTTTGCAGTAAAAAGCCCAGTCTTACTGAATTTAGAAAATAACAACCTATTTCCCAGATATGCATTTGGAATTTATGTGGTCACTGATAGGGATTACAGTAAAATGGGAATATATTGAAATGAGATGCTGTTGTCACTATGTATACATAAACACATACATATGTTTGTAAATGTATTTATGTAAATTTATATTCACACACACACACACACACACACACACACACATTTAAAGAGAAAGGAGCTCTAGGGGCGAGGATGGATTATGGTGTCAACACAAAGACAGGCAATCCAAACCCACCAGCTGCTCTGCGGGAGGAAGATGGATATTTCCCTACCTTGCAGTTTAGAGTCTCTGAAAAGAAAGTAAGCTGTGAGTTGGATTCAACTCAATAACATATAAGCAAAACCTCAACATCATTTATACACATGATGTAATAACAATATACACACACAGAGCTAGAATGTTGTTCGTTGGTGCTGTCAAGTTGACTATGGCTCATGGTGACCCTATGAATGATAGATCAGAACTTTGGCCTATCCTGTGCCGTCTTCACAATGATATGTCGAAGCTCATTGTTAAAGTTACTGTGTCAGTCCCTC
>NW_006399779.1:21713999-21716054 GCF_000299155.1 Elephantulus edwardii
AATCAGTCCATCTCATTGAGAGTCTTCCTCTCCTGCACTGTCCCTCCACTCTCCCAAGCATGATGTCCCTCTCCAAGGATGGATCCCACCTTGCAATATGTCCAAAGTATGTCAGACGAAGCTTCAGAGTCCTTGCCTTCAAGGAGCAGCGTGGCTTCACCCTCTCCAGGACAAACCTGTTCATTTTCTTAGCAGTCCATGGTATATTCAATACTCTTCTCCAATACCATAGCTGAAAGACATCAGTTCTCTTATTATCCCTAGTCATTGTCCAGCTTCCTGATGCATAGCAAGTAATTGCAAAGACCATGGCCTGTATCAGGAGAACCTTAGTCTCCAGACTGACATGTTTGCTCTTAAGTACTTTGGAGACACCTCTGAATTACTTTGAAAATATATCAAAATATAATAGACTCTCTTTGAATTTATTTTTGTAAGAAAGACTCTAAGTTGGGATTTTTTTCATCCTGTTCAAAATCAGTTGTAACTCTTGTCAATATACTCATCATAGGGGATGATAAAAACCTTTTATGATTTTACGTATGACAATTATTAATAGCAAAAACGCAAACCAGGAATCACTGACATTTATTCACACACACCAAAAAAGACTTAGAAACAGAGAAAAAAAATCTTAAGAGATTGAATGAATGTACATGCTGACTTTAATACTAACATTTTATAATTTAACTTTGCCTGTCTTTCACTTGTGAAGCATCTTGTAGATTTAAACTACCTGCTTTTAGGAGGGCAACACAACTCCTTTACCCATGAGGCCACCAGAGATCAACCTTGCAACCCTTTTGGATCTTGCCTCTGAAAACTCTGTGAACTTAGAGAAATAATGAAAGTTAAATAAGTGTTCCGGTCTTTCATTCATAAGGTCCCTATGAATCCTTTATGACTCAACAGCACTTAACAACAACAACAATCATCAATCAGAATCCACTTGATGCCAGCGGGTTTGGTTGTTCCTGCCATTATAAGCCCATTTGGTTTCTTTCTTAGCTTACTAAGGCAGCATTAATGTAAGATGTGTCTTAAAACAAGCTCTTTTGAGATGTAAAAGAGTATATATATGTAAACCACAAATGGAAGAAAGATAAATGCAAAGCCACATAAAGACTGCCAAACTGCGGAGGAATAGAAGGCTGTTTCAGAATCCATCAAGCCTAATACTTGAAAGAAAACGTACACGTGGGTGTGTGCGTATGCGTACACGTGGGTGTGTGCATATGCGTACACGTGGGTGTGTGCGTATGCGTACACGTGGGTGACTTGAAAATTAGGTATAAAAATATTTATGTCCTGTGACCATTGACTGAATAACACCTGAATTTTACTTGAGCTCGAAGAACATATTCATGTTGGGTCTGGCTTCAATCAATTTGACTGTATTAAGGTTGGTAACCCAGTTGAATCAGGCACCCTGAAAATTAAAAGATACCAAATGCATGACACCACAGTTATGTGTGAGCATGGGCTGATTAGTCACGAATCCATCGGGATGTCTTATTTAAGAGGAAAGAATGGGCGATTTTAGGTGAGATGGTCCTGAAGAAAGAACCAGATGCCAGGTATAGTTCTAGTATAGTAACCCCCACGATTGATGGGCCCGGAGCGAGCAGAGAGGTATAAGGTGGAAGGGTTGTTGGTTTCTCGAAGCTTGGTAATTATGGAAAGATAAAGGTGATGATAAGCATGGTTTGAAGGATATGGGTGGATGTTGGGTTGATTAAGAGGTTAATGTAACTGAATAGGGCTCTAGCAAGGATATTTAATACTAGCTTATATACATGGGGATAATAAATGTATGTACGATTAAACATAGGGATATGTAATATTAATATATGAATGTATATATATAATATGTATGGGGACATACAATATATGCACGATGTACATAGCGTAAAAATAACAGGAAGTAGTTTAATTAGAATGCCAGCTTTGGGTGCTGGAGGTGGGATATATAAACCTTCTTCCTGATGTCCTAAGGAAATTAATTTCCATTGGTGGTTTACAAGACCACAGTAATTGTTATACTATTAGGACTTG
>NW_006399779.1:21716544-21719005 GCF_000299155.1 Elephantulus edwardii
GAAATTAGACCTGCAGGGTTGTTGGATCCTGTTTCGTGTAAGAAGAGTAGGTGGACTATTGCTAGGGCTGCAATTACGAAAGGTAAAATAAAGTGGAAGGCAAAGAAACGGGTCAAAGTAGCTTTATCTACGGAAAAGCCTCCTCAAATTCATTCAACAAGGGTAGTGCCAATATATAGGATTGCTGATAATAGATTGGTGATGACTGTAGCTCCCCAGAATGATATTTGTCCTCATGGTAAGACGTAGCCTATGAAAGCTGTAGCTATAGTAATGAACAGAAGGATTACTCCAATATTTCATGTCTCTAAGAATAAATATGAACCGTAATAGATTCCTCGTCCTACGTGGATGAATAGGCAGATGAAGAATAGTGAAGCTCCGTTTGCGTGTAGGTATCGGATTAATCAGGTATCGGATTACATCTCGGCAGATGTGGGTGACTGATGAGAAAGCTGTTAGGGTGTCTGAGGTGTAGTGTATAGCTAAAAATAGTCCTGTTAGAATTTGGATTATTAAGCATAGTCCAAGTAGTGAACCAAAGCTTCATCATGAGGAAATGTTGGATGGAGTCGGGAGGTCGATGAATGAATCGTTGATGATTTTTAGGAGTGGGTGTGTTTTGCGAATGTTGGTCATTAAGTTCTTATAGTTGAATAACAACGGTGATTTTTCATGTCATTGGTCATGGTATGAAGCCATGTAAGAATAGTAATGACTTATACTGTTTTTTTGTTAAGTGTAATATTTGTTTTAGGGATAGTTGGGGTTTCTTCTAAACCTTCTCCTATTTTTGGAGGCCTGGGTTTAATTTTGAGTGGTGGAGTAGGATGTGGGTTGATTGTTTAGCCCATGCCCTGAGCTTATACTTCAAGCTTTTTAACCTGGGAGAAACTCCTAATCTGGGAATAAAATAGTTTCTATATTGCCAAAGCCACTCACTACAGTACTTCCTTTACAACAGCGCTAGTTTATGAAAACCGTTGTCTTCATGTAGCTTTCCTTACACCCTGCAGAGTTACATTCTCTTCTGGGCATCTGTAATACATTGTACCTACCATTATTAGCCCATCTTTCACGTGAATTTCATATTAAATCTTTATATGTCTGTGTGTTCGAACAAAAGATAGGAACCTTAAGAGACCATGTTTTACTTACCAGTGTATCCCCACTGCCTGACATTAAGACAAACATGGAGTAGATGTTCATTGGCAATTCAGAGAGAGTGTAAATAATTGAACATGCTTTTGGTAAATTATTTACATTTTATTCAAATTCTAACATTTTGAAATGCTCATGGATGCTTTTCTTAAAAGTATTGTCTCCTCTGTTTCTGTATGCCGCAAATCAACCTCAAAACAAAGTAATTCTCAAGGATTGTGTAGCTTGAAAGAGCAACTATTTCCATAGTCCACAAAAACTTGGGCATGATTTGCTGCAGTGGATTTATTATAAAATAACCCAGGACTGAAAGTTATACTGAAAGTCTCTATTAATAAAGATTAGCTAATTTCAGAAATTGGGCCATGGTGTATTTGCTAACATTCTACAGTGTGCCATTCCAAGCAATTAAAACTTAATCTATTAAAATAAATTAAGTGTAGTCAGTGAAGCACCATTCTTGTTCCTCTCTTATGACTTCATATCTATTAGTGAACTGGAAACTACAGCAATCACCTCTGGGCACATCTGTTTTCTATAGTTATGGTATCAAATTCTCACAAATCTACTGAGAATTCAATACATGTTTATTTCTTTAAAGATATGAAGTTTGTAAATCCAAAACCAGTTTCCATGAGCTAACAACAGAGGCTCCTTCGGGAGTCTCTAAAGGATTCTGGGACAATTCCTTTTCCAGTTTCTGGAGACTACCTCATTCATTGTTTCTTTGCCTTTCTTCCATCAACTTCAAAGTCAAGATACATAAGGCCTTCTCACATTGATACTCCGTTACTGGTTCTTCTGTCTCTTCATTTTCCTCTGAAGGAATGTGTTGAGTCAACCCAGATAATACAAGATAAATCTCTTCCTCTCCTCTTTTCTCTCCTCCCCTTTCCTCCTCTCTCCTCCCTTCCCTTCTTCCCCTCCTCTCCTCTCCTTTTTTATGAATTGTAAGGTACTCTCCTCTCCCCTCCCCTCCCCTTTCCTCCCCTCCTCTCCTCTCCCTTTTATAAATTGCATGGGCGTTTACAGAGCTTACTGGTTTCCACTTAATCATTCACGTATTTTGTTGTTTGTTTAATGACATTAGTTATAATAATCATACTATAATCATACTCATCCTTCTTTGTGAGTCTCATTTATATTAATTTTTGATCTTACCCATTCCTGTTTTCTGAGTTTTATTACTTACTAAATGCTGCCCTTTTGTTGTTGTTGTCATGTGCCATCGAGTCACTTGCGACTCATAGTGACCCTATGTACAAGAGCTCTATACACTCTTCTATCCTGTGCCAACCTA
>NW_006399779.1:21719840-21726448 GCF_000299155.1 Elephantulus edwardii
TCATTGCAAATACCTTTTGTAAGAAACACAAACGCAGTCAATACACATGGATCTCACCTGATGGCATGCATAGGATTCCAATAGATTACATTTGTGGAAAGACTCGGTGGAGAAGCTCAATATCAGCAGTGAAAACCAGACCGGGTGCTTATTGTGGGACAGATCACCAACTACTCATATGCAAGTTCAAGCTGAAGTTGAGGAAAATTAAATCAAGTCCAAGGGAACCAAAATTTGATTTTAAGTCTATTCCACTCGAATTTCAAAACCATCTCAGGAACAGGTTTGAGGCCTTGAGCACCAATGAGCGTAGACCAATCCTGTATAGCTGATTATTATCAGAAATGAGGAACTCCTTGTTGTAATTGTCACCATATAGATCTGTTTGTTTGAGTCAAAGTTGAACCACAGGTATAAGGTGTTTTATTCTAGGTTTTGAGGGCATCTGAGAATCCATAGTCTTGAGAGTTTCATTATCAGATCAGTAAATCTAACTATTTTTTGTTTGGTTTTTTTCTTGTCATAACCTGTTAAGTCAGGTCAGAAAGGCACAGGAGGAGATTGCCCATCCTTCTCCAGTAGAGCATGTGGTGGATTTGAACCTTGTGCCTTTGGGATTGCAGCTAACCATTTTTATGTGTTGTTGTTCCATGTGTATTTCCCTTCTGTCTAGGTCCTACTACTGTAATAACACAGGGTTTCTAAGCTCATAAGCAACTTTAATTCCGTCATAAACCTTAATTATCTTCTAAAGAAAACATATTCAAAGCATGTGGAGATAAACAAATGGACATCTCTAGGGAGTTATTATGCTGATGAACACAGAATAAATGAGAGCAGCATGATTTTAGTCTATCTGAAATTGTGAAAACTCCTCCTACTAATACTTAACGTTGTTGTCTTGTACCATTGTGTCAGAACCAACTGATAGCTGACCCCTCCAGTGAGTTTTCAGGAGCAGTTAGTTTGCGTGGGAGGAGAGTGCCCATTTCTATTTCTGGAGCAGCGGGTAGATTTGAAACTCATTCCTTTGGGTTGACAGTACAGCTCTTAACCACTCTGCCACCAGTACTCCTTCAAATATTTAAGGGAAATACTAAAGTGGCCTAGTGGTGAGAAACTGTGCTGCAATCCTGAAGCCACAATGCTTTTATCTATCAGCTGCTCCTTGGGAGAAGCATGGACAATCTCCTCCTGAGCGATTTAAACTGTCTCTGAAAACCTGCTGGAGGGTCAGCTATGGGTCAATTCTGACTCAATGGTACACCACAACAACAAAGGAATAGAGCTTTGCATTACTAGTCAGATTGCACATAGCTAAGAATTACTTAACAAAGAATCCCTCTCTCCCTTGAATGTTTACTACATGTCTACGATGAGTCAGGGCCTGAGACAGGTGGTAAAAAAACAAAACAAAACCACAAACACCTAAGTTCTTGCAACTAGAATCTTCTCATACATAAATTTATAATTAATCAAATAATTATGAAATTACATGACAAATGGGCTATTAAAGATAACATACAAGATGTTTACAGCTTTCCAGTAACTGTGTTATGGAATATTAGTCCTAGGAGTTTTCCATATAAAGACTCCCATGTCAAATATAATGATACATACCCTGTTATGTACTTCTCCCATAACTGACTTAGCTTTCTGATGACTTATGGTGGGTAGATTTACAATGCATAGTAACATATTACATATTCTAAGAATTTCTAAAAAATATGAAAATCTTTTTCTTTTGCTAGATTACATCTTTCCAAACTTATTTGACCAAGCTCCCCCCTTTTTTGTTTGTTTGTTTTGTGGGTTGTTTTAAAATGAGATTTTAAGGAAAGTTTATAGAGAACTTGGATTTCCATTCATTCATTGTTGCACATTTTCCTCTCTGTCCCACTCACTCTCAGTTTGCTTTTCTTTTTAGAAAAAAAAAACAAATTCATTGTTATACAGTCCCATCACCCACTTCACTTCTTCTCTGCAGCTCTTATCCTGGACTCCTGTCATACCAACAATACCTAATCATATATGAAAACCATCTCAGGAACAGGTTTGAGGCCTTGAGCACCAATGAACATAGACCAAATGAGCTCTGGGAGGATATCAAGAAAATCGTCCATGAAGAATGCAAAAGGTCATCACAAACGCTAAAGAAGAAGAAAAGACCAAGATGGATGTCAGATGAGACTCTGAGTATTGCATTAGAGCTCCAAGAAGCCAAAGCTAAAGGAAGAAATCAAGAAATCAAAGAGCTGAATAGAAAATTTCAAAAGGCAGCTCGGGATGACAAAGCAAGATACTATAATTAAATGTGCTGAGAGCTGGAGTCAGAAGATCAAAAGGGCCAGACTCGCTCAGTTTTTCTTAAGCTGAAGGAGTTGAAAAACAAATTCAAGCCACGGGTGGCAATACTTAAGGATAGTTTGGGTACAATGTTAAATGATCCAGGAAGTATCAAAAGAAGATGAAAGGAGTACACAGAGTCACTGTAACAGAAGGAATTGGCTGACACAGAGGAATTTCATGAAATAACATATGAGCAAGAACCTATGGTGATGAAGGAAGAAGTTCAAGTTTCTATGAAGGAATTGGCAAAAAACAAGTCTCCAGGAGTTGAGTGCATACCAATTGATTTATTTCAACAAACAGACACTGCCCTGGATGTGCTCACTAGGTTGTGCTAGGAAATCCGGAGAACAGTCAGCTGGTCAACTGACTGGAAGAGGTTGATATTTGATCCCATTCCAAAGACAGTGACCCAACAGAGTGTGGAAATTATCAAATGATATCATTAATATCACATGCAAGCAAGATTCTCCTGAAAATTACCCAAAAACGTTTGGGACAATATGTCAACAGAGAACTGCCAGATGTGCAGGCTGGATTTAGAAGAGGTCGCGGTACTAGGGATATTATAGCTAATGTAAGGTGGATCTTGGCAGAAAGCAAAGAATACCAGAAGAATGTCTATCTATGCTTCATTGACTATGCAAAGGCTTTTGACTGTGTGGATCACAACAAGCTGTGGCTGACTCTAAGAATGGGAATCCCAGAACATGTGATCGTGTTAGTGCGAAACCTATACTTGGACCAAGAGGCAGTCGTCAAAGCAGAGCAGGGAAACACTGGATGGTTCAAAATCAAGAAAGGGGTCCATCAGGGATGTATTTTGTCTCCATACCTTTTCAATCTGTATGCAAAACAGATCATCTGAGACGTTGGGCTGTAGGAGGAAGAATGTGATGTCAGGATTGGTGGAAGAATCGTCAACAACCTACATTATGTGGATGACACAACCCTGCTCGCTGAGACTGAGGAGGACCTGAAGAGCTTGCTGCAGAAGGTCAAGGACTGCAGTTTTCAATATGGATTGAAGCTCGATATCAAGAAAACAAAGATTCTCACCACTGGGCCAATTGGCAGCATCAGTATGGATGGTGAAGAGATTGAGATAGTTAACAGTTTTAGTTTGCATGGCTCCACAGGCAACGATCTTGGTAACAGCAGCCAGGAAATCAAGAGATGAATTGCATTGGGAAAGTCAGCTGTGAGGGACCTCTCAAGAGTACTGAAGTGCACTGACATCAAGCTGGAGACTAAGGTGAGCCTCATCCAGGCTATAGTCTTTGCAATTACGTGCTATGCATCGGAGAGTTGGGCAGTGAATAGGAATGATAGAAAGAGAATTGATGCCTTTGAGCTGTGGTGCTGGAGAAGAGTGTTGACTATACCATGGACTACTAGGAGAACAAACAGGTTTGTCTTGGAAGCGTGAAGCCAGAATGTTCCCTGGAGTCAAGAATTCTGAAGCTTTGTCTGATATACTTTGGGCATGTTGCAAGGAGGGACTGGTCCTTGGAGAGGGACATCATGTTTGGGAGATTGGAGGGACAGCACAGGAGAGGAAGACCCTTGATGAGATGGATCGATTCTGTGAGTGGAGTGGTGGGAATGAATGTGTTTGAGACAGTGAGGTTGGCACAGGATAGAATGACGTTTAGGGCTCTTGCACATAGGGTGGCTATGAGTCACAAACCACTCAGTGGCACATAACAACAACAACAACAACAAACATATTCCTTTTATATAATTCCCTTCCTCATCTGTTTCAATGCTGTGTACAGTATGTAACCCCTCCTTTCTTAGTTTCCCCCAACCCCATGCCAGTTCTGTTTTATAACAGTGACACTATGCAATATTTGTCCTTATTGACTGAGATATTTCACTCAGCATAATGTCCTCCAGGATCACCCATTTTGTATAATATTTCATGAGTTCATTGTTGGTCAGTGCTTTTTTTTCAGTGGTTTTCCATGGATGAGTATATCACAGCTTCTAAAGCCATTCTTTTGTTGATGTACACTTGAGTTTTATCCAGCTCTTTGCTATTGGGAACAAAGCAGCAATTAACATGAGTGTACATATATATGCTTGGGTGGTAGTTCTGGTTTCTTTAGGGTATATTCCCAGTAGTGGAATTGTTGGATCAAATGGTATTTGTTTTCAACTTTCTGAGAAAGCCCCATACTAACTCTATAATGGTTGCAGCATTTTATACTCCCACCGACAATGAATAAGGGTTCATTTCTCCACAATCTCACCAGCATTTATTGTTTGATGCTCTCCTGAATTTTGCTATTCTTAGTGGGGTGAAATGATATTTCATACTTGTTTTGATTTGCATCTCACTTGGAGCTAGGGATTTTAAATATTTCTTCATGTGTTTGTTCGTCATCTAAATGTCTTCTGTGGTGAAGTGTCTGTTCATATCCTGTGCCTATTTTGCAATTGGTTTGTTGATCTTTATCTTGCTGTGATGCTAGAGTATTCTATAAATCCTAGATAAGTTTCTTATCAGACATGTTATTACCAAATATTTTTTCCCAGTCAATGGTTTCCCTTTTTACTCTGTTGGAGACGTTTTTTCGATGTGCATAGCGATTTGATTCTTAGATGGTCTCATTTATTTATTTTATCGTCTCCTGGTTGTAGGGTTCTTAGAATGCTTGCAAGACTGTTCATGTCATGGATTAGGGCTTCTAGGGTTCCTCCAAGCTTTTATCTAATGCAAGTTATAGTCCTTGGCTTCAGTCCTAGGTCCTTGATCCACAGTGAGGTGGTTTTTGTGTATGGTGTGAGATATGGGTCTTGCTTGAGTTTTCTGCAGATAGTTTTCCAATTTTGACAACACCATGTAGACCATACATAGGCAGATGGGCTGATTTCTGGGTTCTCAATTCTATTCCATTGATCTAGGTGTCTGTCATTGTACCAGTATCACACTATCTTGACCACCATGGCAGTTTAGTAGGATTTGAATTCAGGGAGTGAGATGCCAACTACCATATTTTTCTTATTTTTTTCCTTTTTAAATTTTTTTAATTAATTTTAATGAAAGTTTACAGAGACTTTGAATTTCAATTCAGTCAATGTTGCACTTTTCTCCTGGTCTGTCCCTCCCCAAAATTGGCTCTTTTCTTTGAAAAGTAAAATAAAAATTCTTTCATTGTTATACCATCCCTCCCCTCAAGTCCACTCTGCTGTGTAGCCTTCATTTTGGGCTCCTGTCATGACAATAATGCCTAATCATATATCCCTTTTAAACAGTTATCTCCCCAATCAGTTTCAATGCAGTGTATACATTATTTATCCCCTCTTTCTCTGTCTTCCTTCAACCCCGATGTCAGTCCTGTTTTATAACAGTGTCACTATGTAGTATTTGTCCTTTTGTGACTGAGATATTTCATTCAGCATAATGTCTCTTTTTCAGGAGTACTTTGCTTGTTTGGGGTTTCTTACCATCATTGCAAATGAAATTGGAGATTACCTTTTCCATATCCTTGAAGAATGGACTTGATATTTGCATTGGGATTGCATTGAAGGTGTAAATTGCCTTTGGTAGGATTGTCATTTTCACAATACTGAGTCTTCCTATCCATGAACAAGAGATATTCTTTCATTTCTAAAGGTCTCTTTGCTTCTTGTAGTAATGTTTTGTATTTTTCTTTGAATAGATCCTTTGTGTTTCTAATTAGATTTACTCCTAAGTCTTCTGATTAGCTATTGTCATTGGTATTGTTTTTCTTAGCTCCAGTTCTGTATTTTCTTTGCTACTATAGAGAAATGCAATTGATTTTTGTGTGTTGATCTTGTATCTTGCCACTTTGCTAAATAGGTTAATTATGTTCAGTAGTTTTCTTGCTGAGACTTTAGGGCTTTCTAAGTGTACTATCATATCATCTGCATATAGAGAGAATTTTACCTCCTGTTTTTTAATTTGGATACCTCTTATTTCCTTCTCTTATTGCTACTGCAATATTGAATAGAAGTGATAGTGGTCATATTTGCCTAGTTCCTGTTCTCAAAGGTAGTGCCTTTAATCTCTCTCCTTTGAGACCAATATGGGTTCTCAGGTTTGTATATATACTTTTCACCATGTTGTAAGGAATGATGTCTTTTGATGCCTTTTCTGCATCAATTTAAAGGATCATGTGGTTCTTGTTCTTTGATTTGTTAATATGATGAATGACACTGTTTTTCTAATGTTGAACCATCTTTTGCTACCTTTTATAAATATTACTTGGTCGTGGTGAATTATTTTTTTT
>NW_006399779.1:21727658-21728876 GCF_000299155.1 Elephantulus edwardii
AGGTGAATTCTAGCTCGAACCTCACCTCCCCCACATCCTGAGATAGCACTAAGTTTATTACAAGTATTTAGTATTTGCTTCCCATAGTGGTTTGTCTATTTTATTGACCTTTTCAAAGAACCAACTCCTGGTTTTGTTGATGGTTTCCATTGTTTTTTCTGTTTTCTATTTCACTTATTTCTGCCTTGCTTTAATTTCAGTTTTTTGGTTTTTTTTGAGGATGTTGGGTTTTCTTGGTGTTCTTTTTCCGTTTTTGGAGATGTTAGTTTAGAGAGTCAATGGTCATTTTTTTTCTGTCTTTTGATGTGTTTGCTTATTGCTACACACTGACCTCTGATTACTGATTTGGCTATTTCCCAGAGGTTTTGATAAATTGTGTTTTCATTGTCATTTGTTTCAGGAAACTTTTTTTCACTTTTTATTTCTTCGAGTACCCACCCATTCATATTCAATTAAGGTGTTCAGCCTCCAAATGTAAGGGTTTTTTTGTTTTTTTCTTCTTCTTTATTTTCTTTTTATTAATTTTTAATGTTGTAGTCTTTTGGTCTGAGAAGATGCCTTGTATTATTTCTATGTTTTTAACATTTATTGATGCTTGCCTTATGACTTAAAATGTGATCTATTCTGAAGAACGGTCCATACACATTGGAGAAGAAAATATACTGTGCTTTTCTTGGGTGCATTAGCCTATATATACATAACTATGAGATCATGTTGTTTTATTTTGTGGTTTAATTCTTCAGCATTTTTGATGAGTTTCTTTTTGGTAGTTCTATCTTTTCTTGAGAGTGGTGTATTGAAGTCTACAACTATTACAGTGGTGGTGTCTATTTCCCTTTTCAGTTTTGTTAATGATGCTGAACACTGTGACTCTGATGTGTCAAATGTGATAATGGTTATCCATGGTGGGTAGTTTATGGTTGATCTCCCAGATTAAAACAAGTTTGGAAGCAGGAGTGGCATCCACTTCTGAAAAAGCTTGGCTCTGGAAACCCTATGAACTTGTAAAAATGATGAAAGTTATATACGTGTTCAGATCTTTCATTCATAGGGTCACTATGAGTTGTCTACAACTCAACAGCACTTAACAACTGCAACGTCATTTGGTACATAGATATTTATTATTGTTATATCCTTCTGTTCTATTGACCCTTCAATCATTTTGTAGTGACCTTCCTTGTTCTTTGTGATGGTTTTTGCATTGTTGTTGTTGTTGTT
>NW_006399779.1:21732041-21735288 GCF_000299155.1 Elephantulus edwardii
AAGTCGACCTACATTTTCATGTTGCTATGGTTGTGTACCATCAAGTTGGAACCAACTTATAGCCTAACCTCTGGTTGGTTTTCAGAGGGAGTTATTCATACAGGAGAAGATTTCCGATCCTTCTCAGTGGATTCGAACTGTGTGTCTTTGGAAGTGCAGTGCAGTATCTTGCCACTAGACAACCAGAGCTCCTGTCATAGCTCATCTCTAAAAAGCATATACTTCCCAATCATTACCACTGCTTCAGAGTGCATGCTGCTTCTCACATGTCCCACACTCAAGGAGAGGAGCTTATTGCTCCTTACACACATTTAAAACATAAATTAACTAGCTCCAATACCTTTACCTTTTTGTTCAGTAAGATTAAATTAAGGTAGTGAATAGGTATTTTTTAAAAACATACTCTGGCAATTTCTACTAACCAATTTAGCACTCCCTGGTTCCTGTATCAGTCTTAAGCAGAGCTATCAGTAAATCATCAATTTCAGATCTGTCAGCTTAAGAGGATTTTTTCCTACTTGTGTGCAGACAGAAACCAATGATGCAGGATGAATCATGGGAAATGCTATGCCCATTAACTTGACCTCTTCTGAATTGGTCTGCTTTACACCACAAGGCACAGGCTTACTTCTCCCACTTCTTCCTTGACCCTTAGAAGTCCTTCTTTCAGTTAATTAACTGGGTCCTGGTTGCCTATTTTTGTTTGTGCCAGGAACTCCTACGCTAAGAAAGTGCCTCCTTTGAAAAGATAAAAGGAGAAAAAAAAAATATCCCAAAGCAAACATAGCAATCTCAGCAAGATGACCAATGTGACTGAAGCTCAGTCAAAAAGGAAAAAAAATCATGTCCAAAAATCAAAGTCATCAAAATTAGAGCATACAGGACATCATAGGTCAAAATAAGAACTTTCACTTCTCTGACAGTTTAAGAGATGCACTTAGAGGCTGTTTCCCAAAAAGATGACTTTATAAAAGAATCATTTTATTTGCCCTTTTTATAATAAACATAAAAGGGAAAAGAATAGAAAAAACCAATAAGAAGGCAATTACAGTTATTCAGACAAAGCATGATTATAGAATTGTCCAGAATGATAGTAGAAATCATGTCTAGAATTGATGAGCTTCTGCTTATGTTTTAAAGGAAGAACAGATAAAATGATCTAATTCACCAAAGGTATAATATACAGGGTGATATAAAAGATGATGCCAAGATTTTAAAGCTATGTGGTTAAACAGAGAAGCTAAGTCATGCAGCAGTTAAAGTGCTAGCCTACTAACAAAGAAGAGTATTTGTCACCCACTAGCTGCTCCCTTTTCATAGTCTTTACAGTCACTTGCTATGCATCTGAAAGTTGCACAATGACTTAGATAACAGAAGAAGAATTGATGGCTTTGAGTTGTGGTGTTGGGGAAAGTATCAAATATCCCATGGAATATCAAAAGAGCATTTAAGTCTTGGAGAAACTGCAGCCAGGGTGTTCACTGGAGACAAGGATAGTGAAGCTTCATCTTACATGTTTTGGAAACATTGTTAGGAGGGACTGGGGCTTGGAGAAGGATGTTATGTTTGGAAAGGTAGAGGGTCAGACAAAAAAAAAAAAAAAAGAAAGACCTTCAACAACAAGGCTTGACACAGTGACAGTAATACTGCCTCAAGTATTTCCAACATTATGGATGACATAGGGAAAGGCCCACATCCATTGGGCATTGGCCCAGTGGTAAGGAGATGTGTTGCCAACCCAAAGGCAAGTGGTTCTAATCCTCCAGCTGCTCATTAAATTGGAGAAAGATGGGCAATTTTTCTCCATTCAACTTATAACTTCTGAAAACTCCATTGGACAATCAGCTATGAGCTGGTTCTGACTTTATGGCACTCGACAACAATAAGGAAATCTGGTGGTGTAGTCATCAGGGTGTTGTGATGCTTACTTGTTGCACTTGATCCTGTATGGTGACTAGGAGTCAGAATCGACTAGCTTTGTTTTGTTTTGATTTTTTAAAAAGAGTTAATAGAATGATTCTATAACTACAATTAACTGAAATAGAAAAGACTAGAAGAAGGGCAATATTGTTTTGGTATATGTTAAATTAGAGGTTTCTGTTAGGAAAAACAAGAGAAAATACTAAATTTGTAGTTAGATATGTGATTTTACAATCCAGGGTAGAGTCAGGACTAGTAGTATTAACTTTGGATTTATAAACATTTGACGGGATTTAGAGGTATGGTGTTGGAGAAATACACCAAGGGATGGAGTATTGATAATTTCACATGGTGGGTTAAATACTGAGTTCTTGCAAAAGTACCACAGTAGAAGAGAGGGTTGAAGAAGAGCAAGAAGCAATATTATGATGATCACCTTCAATAAAATGTTGTTGTTATTGTTGTTAGGTGCTGTCAAGTTGACTGTAACTCATAGCAACCCTGTGAATAAATCCATCTCATCGAGGGTCTTCCTCTCCTGTGCTGTCCCTCCACCCTCCTGAGCATGACATCTCTCTCCAGGGACTGATTCTGCCATGCAATATGTCCAAAGTATATCAGATGAACCTTCAGAATCCTTGCCTCCAAGGAGCAACCTGGCTTCACCTTCTCCAGGATGAACTTGTTTGGTTTCCTAGCAGTCCATGATATATTCAATACTCTTCTCCAGCACCACAACTCAAAGGCATCAACTCTCCTATCACCCCTACTCATCGTCCAGCCCTCTGACATATAGCAAGTAATTGTGAAGAACATGGCCTAGATCAGGAGCAACTCACTCAGTCTCCAGACTGATATCATTGTTCTTCAGTACTTTGGAGAGGTCTCTGAGAGCAGAATCTCCCAGTGCAATTTGTCTTTTAATTTCTGCTGGTGCCAAGGGTGCTGATTATAGAGCCAAGCAAACTGAAGCTGTTAACAATCTGAATGTCTTCACCATCCATCCTGATGCTACCGATCTTCCCAGTGGTAATAATCTTTGTTTTCTTTATGTTGAGCTCTAAACCATATTGAAGGCTACAGTCCTTGACCTTCTGCAGCAAGCACTTCAGGTCCTCCTCAGTTTCAGCAAGCAGTGTTCTGTCATTGCATAATGCAGATTGCTGATGAGTCTACCTCCAGTCCTGATGACACACTTCTCACAGAACCCAGTGATATGCCAGATAAAAAATAAACAATTCTAAATGTATCATCCAGGAAGAGTGCAAATGGTCATTACAAAGACAGAAGAAGAAAAGACCAAAATAGATTTCAAAAGAAATTCTGA
>NW_006399779.1:21736949-21740004 GCF_000299155.1 Elephantulus edwardii
AAGACCCTCTATGAGGTGGATTGATTCAGTGACTGGGGTAATCGGGATGGGTGCGTCAGAGGCAGTGCAACTGGCAGAGGATAGAGCAAGGTTTAGGGCTGTTGTACATAGGGTCGCTATGAGTCGCAAACGACGGCACATAACAACAACAACAAATGAATAAGGGAGTTATGGTGGCCTAGTCGTAAGAAGCTGCAGTCTTAAAGGCAGGTAGTTCAAATCTACCACCTGTTCTATGGGAGAAGGATGGACAGTGTCCTTCTATAAAACTAATTGTCATGAAAATTATGCTGGAGGCTCAGCTATGGGTTGGTTCCGACTCGATGGTATACCGCAACAACAACAAAATAAATTGCATTGGTACATTGTACCCTTAAAATATCAATTCCTTTATCCGGAAGGGAAATAACCCTACCCCTGAGTCCGTCAAACCCCTTGGTAACTGTATAATCCTGTACCTGTTGCCTTATTTTAGAAAGGGTAGGAAGAATTTCCTCAAAAATCATATTTTGCAAATGAGTTAATTATTTTTGTTTGGATTGTAGTGATTCTGTAATTGTAGATTAATTGGTTCCATCTGCTCTGTGATTTTCCAATTAACAGGTAATAGCTTTCAGAAGTCAGTTCATTTCTGACATGTGTGAGAATGTATTTAAGATGATAGTTTTCTTCCAAATGCTCTCTGTTGCATTTTATGTTTATAAAATTATATAAGGTATATAATTTTATATATAAATATATAAAATATATAATTTAATATATAATTTTATTATATACATATAAAATTTATATCTATATCTATAATTTCCTTTCTTTCTTGTTAAGTCTTGAGACAAATGGCACATTGTTCCTTTGTTAGGTAAGGCTTTTCCAGAGCAGATCTTTCTGAACAGGGTCATAAATATTTTCATTGGAATTGATATTCTAGGTTCGTTTATGATTTGCTCCTGTTCCTAGTGCTGATTAATGAGGTGATTTTTCAAGGCTAGAGGTGCTTTATTATTATTTTTCAAATTAAAATTGGCTGTTTGATTAAGACTCTCCCGGCAGAGTTGTTTTATCGATAGAGATTGTTGACTATAAATACCTGCCATAAACTGACAGGAGAAACAAGGGTTGAAGAAAATTTTCTGACGGTAAATATTTAAGTCTATCATTTCCTAAGTGAGCTCTGGTGGCTTAGTGGCAAGAAGCTGCGCTGCAATCCGGAAGGCACACAGTTCGAGGCCACCAGCTGCTCTGCAGGAGAAGGATTGGCAATATCCTCCTGTGTGATTAACTGCCTCTGAAAACCCGCTTGGAGGGTCAGCTAGGGGTAGATTCTGACTTGATGGTTCCCAACAACAACAACAACATCTTTTCCTAACTCAAGTGAAGGAACTCTGATGGCTTAGTTGTAAAAAGTTGTTCTACCAACTAAAGGTCCATGGTTCGAATCCACCTGTTGCTCTATAGAAGAAAGATGGGCAAGTATGATTACCTGCCTCTGAAAACCAAATGGAGGACCAGATATAAATATGTTCCAATTCACTGTACACAAAACCAACAAATATCACTTCCTAAGGGAAAACTGACTTTGTTATGTTACCTTTTTGTAGATATTAAACACTTGAAATATTTATGAAGGATTCTCTTCATCTAAATCTGCCTATCCTTCATATTCATACACCATTTAGTCAAATCAGAAGCAATCCAGATTTGACCCTCCATTGGGTTTTCAGGACACTAAATCACTTCAAAGAAGACTGCCATTTTTCTCTCACCAGTGGCTGATGGATCTGAAATGTCAGGGACATGACATTGTGGTTAACGGCACCAGTACCTATGAATAATTACCACCAGAGTTCAAGGTCAAACTAATCCTAGAACATCCGTAGTGTCACTTTGTATTATTTTGCAGTGAGTAACACACTATAGGCCATAATAGAGAAATTGGTCAAATAATAAAAACCTTCCAGCTGGATTACTATTTCTGCTAAAAATTAGAAGTGGTAGTTAGATGTCATAGAGCCAGCTGTGAGTTGTAGAGACCCTGCGAGGAACTGTGCTGTTAACCAAAAGATCATGACTCTGACAGTTCAACTCCACTAGCCACCGTAAGAGGAAGATGACAATCTCTTCTGAAGTGATTTAGAAGCTCAGAAAGCCATTGGAGGATCAGCTATGACACTCTCCATGATGCAATGTGGTCCTTACAACTGCCACTCTGCTCAAGTCCATTGTTATACCATTGTATCACTGAATTTTCTTGGGAGTCTTCCTCAAAGTACATAACATGGAGCCTCAAAATCCTTGCCTCCAAAGCAAATTTTGTTTTCAACCTCTCTGGGACAGACCTGATTGTTCTCTTGGTAGTCCATGGTCAATAGTCTTCTCCGGAACCACAATTTAGAAGCATCACTCCTTCTTGCATCATCCTCTTCTGTCCTTCACTGTCCAGCTCTCTGATGCAAAACAAGTAATTGCAAAGATCATGGCCTAGATCAGGCACACCTTAGTCTCCAGTCTAAAACTGTTGCTCTTTTCCTGACGTCAAATTTCCTGATATAATTTGTCTTTAGTTTCTTGACTGCTGGTGCCAAGAGTGTCGATTGAGGAACTGAGAAAGCTGAAATAGTTAACAATCTCAATCTCCTCTCTATCTATCATGGTGCTACCAATTGGCTCAGTGTTGAGAATCTTAGTTTTCTTCACATTGAGCTTCAATTCATATTGAAGACTACAGTCCTTGATCTTCTGCAACAAATGCTTAAGATCCTCCTCATTTTCAGCAAGCAAAGGTATGTAATCTGCATAACACAGCTTGTTGATAAGTCTTCCTCATAATATATGTTATTATATTATACTAATCAATTAATATGTCTTACTATATTGTTGTTGCTATTGTTGATTGTCTTCTAGTCGAACATGACTCATAGTGACCTTATGAACAAAAGGCCTGAGGCCTTTCTATAACTATTGACATTTATCAAAGTTCATAGAGTTTCCACTACTGGGAACTACTACTACCCTAAAGAGACCATAAGTGCCATCCAATCAAATATATGCACACCCA
>NW_006399779.1:21740550-21757794 GCF_000299155.1 Elephantulus edwardii
AATAAAATAATATATATATATATATATATATGGTGCTTAAAGAAAAGACGTCCCAACTGTTGTAGGTTATTTTGTTGTAGTCTAGTATTCTGTAACTCAGATTCACTGCTAGCAAGTTGATTCTGGTTCATAAAGACTCTCCATTGATTTTCTGAGGCTGTAAATCTTAATGGGAAGAAGCTCCCTATCTTTTGCTCATAGAGTGACTGGCAGATTTGAACCACCAGAGATTCAAAGTTTTTGTGGTTTGCAGCACAATAGCCTACAGAGTAAGTCATTAGACCCCATTGAGGCCACCATGAAACTCAAGAATAGCCATTGGGTCCAAACCAATTCACAGCTGACTCTGTCTCTGTAGGGCTTGTGAGGCCCGAAATCACCAGGGAGAAGATTCTGCTTCTTTCTCTGGAAGAATCAGTGACAGATTTGAGTTTACAGTGTGACTCCGTATAGTCTAGGCCACCAGAGCTCCTTGACTATGTTACTCTCTTGTTGCTATTATGTACTGTCAAGTTGGAACTGGCCCATAGCTGACCCTCCAGCAATTTTTCAGAGGCAGTAAATCTCATAGGGGAGACTGACCATCTTTCTCTCATAGAGCCACTGGTAGACTCGAACCATGTACCTTTTTTGTGCTGAGAGATACTCATTATCATTTGCTGGAAGCCTAAAGAAGAGTTCTTCATCACTCTAAATTTTAACCTTAGCACTTCTAAATAAAGCAAGTAAAACACTTACTAGCTTTTTAAGAATGAAAACACTGTAGGCAAGTGTTTATCGCAGTACTTGATCCTGTGGCTCAGGTATAGAATAGGGGGGAAAAAAGACTTAAATGGTTATAAGTTGAAAAAGTCCATCCAGGCATTTCTCAAAATAAGACCCTCTCCCCAAGTGCCTAAGATGCTGAAGTACTTGTTAACCAAAGACTTAAAAAATGTAATTGTCAGAATACCAAGATACTGATATTTGTGTAAAGGCTAGAATTTGACCTCAAATCCGCATTGTCAACCCACTCTTCTAAAGAAATGAGCAAATAAATAGAAATTTGAATTCTTTAGTAATTTTAAATTCTTTGAGTACTTGGGCAGAGGTAGATAGTAACTGCCAATTGCACATCTGCAATTACTAGGATCAATATTAAATTGCTATAAACCAGGTTTGATTATTGTTGTTCATCTAGAAAGAACATATGTAAGGAGGCTTCCTGTTTGAAAACATCTTTGTTGGTCTTGGCGGAAGAGGAAATCGGAACAGATTTCGAGATAAACAAAAACATTCCCCTGTCCTAATTCACACATGAAACATAGAACCTATAAAAATGGAAAATGTTTGTTTTTGAAATGACTCGATTAAAAAAATGTTTCGTTTTTCAACAACCTGATTAAAAAATATTTTTACTCCCTGATTCACTTTGCATATGCCCTAATGGATAATAAAATTGTACCGAAATGAGCACCATTATTTTAAGAGTCAGGTAGGAAAATTCCGATTGTATTTTTCTGAACTACTCTTCATTATTTCCCTATACCCCTTGTATACAATGGCAAATGAATGATTACAGCTTGAAACTAAATCATAGAAAACCTTTACGGTCTGATCCCATGATAGAGTGATAGAGGTGATATGATATTGGTGGTCTTTGATTATGTGACATTGAATTCTGGAGCCAAGATGAATTAAGATTTTTGACAATGATTTGTATGGTCATCAACAAGCACTCACTTTGCAACTCTAAGAATGGCATGGTTTCTGACCTCCTCCAGCATCACCAGGAGGAGAGATTCACCATCATCAACAGCAGCAACAAAGGCTAATTCTTGTGAAGTGGAAGTTAGGCATGAGCCCACATTCCAATCGTTTTACCAATTTAAATGTCAGTTGTCTTTCCTATAACACTTTCTACACTAATTGTTGTCAGGTGCTGTTGGGACAAGTACAACTCCTGAAAAACAGATCTGAATCCTGAAGTAACCTGTGCTAGCCTCATCATTTCTGACATATTTGAGTCCATTGCTGTAGTCACTGTGTCACCCCATCTTAAGATTCTTCCTCTCTTTTGTCTTTTTGTCTTTTGTTGTTGTTGTGTGTGCCCTCAAGTTGAAGACCATTCATAGCAACCCTATTCCCAGTAGCTCTGAACCCTATTCTATCCTGAGCCAATCTCGTTGTCTCTGACATACCTACCATTCTTACTCCAGATATTGTGTCAATGTATCTCATCGAGGGTCTTCTTCTTCTGCACTGTCCCTCCGCCCTTCCAAGCATGATATCCTTCTCCAAAGATTGGTCCTTCCTGGCTACATGCCCAAAGTATGTGAGATGGAGTCTCAAAATCCTTGCTTCTAAGGAGGACCTTGGTTTCACCCTATCCAGGACAGATTTGTTATTCGCTTTGCTTTCATGGTATATTTAATACTCTCTAGCATCACAACTCAAAGGCAACAACTCTTATGTCATCCTTAGTCATTGTACAGCTCTCTGATGCGTAGCAAGTAATTATGAAGACCATAACCTGAATCAGGTGCACCTTAGTCTCTGGACTGACATCTTTGCTCTTCAACATGCTATTCCTGACAGCATATTTTCCTAATGCAGTTATTTTTTTTAATTTTTTTTTATTTTCTAACTGCTGCTACCAAGAGTGTTGATAATAGAACCAAGGAAGTTAAAATTGTTAACAAATTCAATTTCTTCCCCTTCTATAGTGATACTGCCATTGGCCCAATGGTGAAAATCTTTTTTTCTTGATGCTGAGCTTCATTCTGTATAGCAAGCTCTTTCGCCTGTTGTTGTTGTTGATTGCCATTGAGTTGAACATGACTTGTATTGACCCTATGGACAAAAGGTCTTAAGGCTTTCTTTCACCTATTAATCCTAAATTGTAACTTATTGTCATAAATATCATTTGTGTGGTCTGTGAAATCATTGCAATGAATTAACCATACCCATTACAGAAGTTCATGCCAAAAACCTTATGAAGTACACAGAGGGTGTGGTTAACTCATTGCAGTGGGCACGCAGAACTCACAAACAATATTCATGATAACAGGATTTATTAAGGAGGTAATAGCCTGCAATTCAGGATCAGAAACTTCTCCACATGGAGTCCTTCCATGAGAACAGCCTTTTCTCAGTTGTGCCAGCTACCTACCACACCTGTCTCTGTTTCTCACCCTTTTGGCCTTTGTCTTGCTTTGATAAGTGTTACAAAGTCCTTTTATTTTTTCCTTGATACTTCTCACTCCACTAGTAAACTTCAGCCCAAAGGTGTTCTGCTTCCCCACTCTATAGCCCCGGAAGCCTAGAAACCTCCCGATTCTGATCTCATTAAATCAATGCTGAGCTTTCTTGTCATCTCCTATTGCCACAGCAGGCAGTTACAGCTCTCTCTCCCTAGTTCCTGTATCCTCAAGGTTCAGTTTATAGCACCGCAAGTCCAACAGATTAACTCCTTTCCTGGCTCCTCTCTCTTAATAACAGTAAGAACTCCTTCTCCACCTCTGTGATGGCTCATTTTAAGCCTCATAGGATGGTTAACCAGCACATTAGCATTCATACACCTTATTTGTATGGTCACTGCCAATAAGAGAGTCATATACATTATTTATATTATTAACAAGTTATGCTAATAAATTATTCTATGAGTCATAAAGACTTCACATGTGCACAAATCTACCTGAGTAGTTTTAAGCCCTGGGGTGCTATCTACAAGACTAATGATTCAAATCTATAAGCTGCCTCATAGGAAAAAACAAGGCACTCTCCATTTGTAACATTTATAGCCTTAGAAACCAGATGGAGCATCACCGTGTGTCATAATAAACTCCGTGGCAGTGAGTTTAGATTTTGGACTCAGCAGTTTGTTGTTGCTATCTGCCATCAAGCCTTCTATAAGCCTTCTATGGCTCATAGCAACCCTGTGAACAAGAGCTCTGAACCTTACCCCGTCCTAAGCCAACTTCATCATCTCCTACACACCTGCCCCCATTGTCACAGTCACTGCATCAATTCAACTTATCCAAAGTCTTTCTCGCCTGTACTGACCCCTCATCCTTCCAGGAATGATGTCCTTCTACAAAAATTGGGCTTTCCTTGCAACATTCCAGAAGTATGAGTCAGAATTTTAAAATCTTGCCTCCAAGAAGCAATCTGTTTTGTTCTTCTCCAGGACAGACCTGTTTGTTCTCTTGGCAGTCTATGGTATGTTCAGTATTCTTCTCTAGCACTGCAGCTCAAAGGCATTGATTCTTCTTCTGTCATCTTTAGTGATCGTCAAGCTCTCAGATGCATAGTAAACAACTGAGAAGACCAGGACTTGGATTAGGTACACCTTAGTCCTTAGACTGACATTGTTACTTTTCAGCACCTTGGAGAGGTCCTTGAAAGATTTGTCCCAATACATCTAGCCTTTACATTTTTCTGACTAATGGTTGCCAGGGTGTTGATTGTAGACCTGAGAAAGATGAAATTGTTAGCAACTTTAAATCTTTCTCCTTAAGTCATGATGCTGCTATTTGCCCAGTTGAGAGGAGTTTTATTTTCTTGATGTTGAGATACAATCTCTTCTTATGGTACACTCAGCTTTCAGGCATGATCCATCCAACACTGGAAATAGTATTCCTAGTGCCCCAGTCTTTTCTAAAGCCAATTTGTATTTCTGTCTGTTCTCTGTCGATGTACTGTCTTAGTAATTTTTGTATAAACTTCAGCAAGACTTTGTTTCATATGATTACAATAATATATCATTTGGTAATTTCCACATTCTGTTAGATCACCAACAGCTGTAGGACCAGGATAAGAGGAAAAGGGCTATCCACACAATAGCAAAAATTTAAGTGAATAAGACTTGTAGTAGCAATACTAGAGCAAGACCTTGATGAGAGTAAGACCCTGGTGACAGAAAGACTGTGGAGAGATTATAGCACAGCTATGGAGAAACTGTGGCAAAGTGTGACCTGAGACTTCTTGCATTTGTGCAGCCACAGTTAAAGGATTTTGTTGTTCTTGCTGATGTTTGAAAGAGAAGCTGACTTTACTACTCTGAGGCAAACCTTGCTGGATGATTTGGATTTGACTGTTAAACTGAAACTGAAACCTGGACTAATTGAAGAATTGTGCCTTGGGACTGTTGAGTTAGAACTTGGATTTGCATTGGTATTCTTTGTCTCCCCCACTCTCTAACTTCCTTTCCTAATAAACCTTATTGTTGGTGCCATAACTGTGAGTGAGCAATGAATAAGAAAACTTCTTGCTGTAATGGCTGCAGCAGCTGCTGCTGCTGCTGCTGGGACTCCAGAGGCACCAGGGGCCTGGGACAGAGGCTTTTTCTCTATGTCCTGATCTGGGACAGTGAATGACTATTCTATTCTTACTCCCTCTGGCCCTTTCAAAAAGTTGCTCATGGTCCTGTGCCTCACGAACCAGTTTTTCCTACTTAGGTGAAGAAGAGGAAAAATATGCAACAATAAATAAATGAAAACCCAACCTTTCTATAAAATTTTGTTAAAATCATAAATTTAAAAATTCCAAAGAAGGAGGGGGTGGGAAATCCCATGAAGTTAGGTATAAGAGAATAGTGGTTGGGGAAAGTCTTCATACATCTTTCATATCCAAACAAAATTAGTATGGATAAAGCAGTTAATTAAAATGAATTGATTAACATAAAGGGAAAAAAACCAAACCAAACCTACAACCAAATAAACAAATAGAATCTTTATCACAAGAAAAAAGAATAAGATTTAAATAAAAAAATTCTAGAAAAAAATTAATGTTGTTGTTAAATATCTTCAAGCTGAAGGACTTACAGCAACATATTGAACACAACAGATTAAAACTTTGCCCTAATAGACCATCATCACTATTTTCCCCATACCCGTTGTTGCAGTCATGCATGGTTAATCTATCTGCTTAAGTTCTTCCTTTCTTTCACTAACTTCACTTATTCCAGTGTGATGTCTTTTTCCAAGGACTAGTGCATTCTGACCACATGCTTAAGATAGGAGTCAAAGTTTCATCATTTTTGCCTGTAGGGAACACCGTATTCCAATTCCACCAAGACAAATTTGTTTTCCCTTTTGGCAAACCATATTATATTTAATACTATTTGCCAAAACCTCAATTACCAAAGGAATCTGTTCTTTAGTGTTATTAATTCTCCAACTTTTACACAAATGTGAAGCAATTGAAAATACTATAGCTTAGTTCAGGTTCTCCTTAGTCTTCAAAGTGACATGTTAGCTTTTTAGTACTTTAAAGATATCTTTTCCACCAGATTTTCCACTGGAGAAGGAGGAGCAATGACCTCCTGTACCAGTTGGATCTGATTTGACAGTACACAACAACAAAGATGTCCTTGATAACAATTTTGCCCAATGCAACATGAAAAATAGTAATAGTTTTTTTGTTCAACGGAACTATAACAACAAACCTCTTCACTTCTCTTTTCTTTCTACTTATTGTGCTTTTAGTGAATGGGTACAGAGCAAATAGTTCTCAATCATCCATCTACATCTTGTCTCATGGCATTAGCTGCAGGCCTCCATGTTTCACTTTTCTTGCATTCCCACTTCAAATCTCAACCCCACCCATCCCTTTCTACCCTGTGAGCTTTCTATCTGAGCAAATAACAGTTCTCTTCAACTCATGATTGGGCATGATTGATTGTTCCAATGAACAAGTAATTTCATGGTGACATTGTCCAACCAATAAGGATGTCAATCAATTGGGTAAAAGTGGAGCCACAGAGTTGAGTTAAAATCCAAGCTCAAGTGTACAGTCTCAGGGGTACTGTAAGTTTCTAGAAAATTAACAAGTATGGCCATTTTCACAATCCTAAGACCTGATCCACCTCTCTTTTCTGCTCCATCTAGAACTGTCTACTGTCATTCCTACTGTCCAAAGCAGCTATCAGCAGCATCCAGGAGCTACTCAGCTACCCTGAACTCAGGGCAATGGGCAGCAGAGCCTGAAGTTCAAGCAATCCATCACTTTCTCATGTATGGAAAAAAAAAGAAACTGCACCACTGATAGTCACCCACAAACTTTCAGGACCCCAGTTGCTATCCAATAAAGCAAGATACAGAACACTCTTCCCATTAACATGGTCTCTTAAGATTTTTACTACCATTCAGAGTAGACTTGAAATGTATCCAAAATGTCATAGGCTTAAAAACACAGTGCAGCACACTTTTACTCTATGTGACTGTCTCCATGACTAAGAGTCAACGCTCAATGGCATCTTGGAAATCAAAGTACAACAATCTGACTTTTTAATTTACTTATATATAGTGTTGTTATGTGTTGTCAAGCCAGACTGTTTCATAGTTGACCCTTCAGTGGGTTTTCAGAGGCTGTAAATTACAAAAGAGAAGATTGCCTCCTTCAGCAGCTGATAGATTTGAACCACAAGCCTTTGAGGTGACAGTGCACTCTTTATCACTAGGCCATTGTTGTTGTTGTTTGCCACTGAATCTGAACCAACCCACAGCTGACCTTTCAGTGTGCTTTCAGAGGCAGTCGATGAAACTGGAAGAGGCTACACATATTTCTTCCACAAAGCAGCCAGTAGATTTAGATCTCATGCATTTGGCATGTCAGGATAGCTACTTACCACCAATAGGCTACTCAAGTTCCATTGTTGTTGTTGTTGATTGCCTTTGAGTTGAGCACAACTCATTGTGACCCTATGAACAAAAGGTCTGAAACCTTTCTATAACTACCGCTATTTATCAAAGGTCATAGAGTTTCCAGAAGAATGTTGTTAAGAAGTGGATGCCACTACTACTTCCAAAAAACTCCATATATAGACAGAAGGAAGATTTCCATTTTTAATAGTATATATAACTTTATGATAAAACCGGTAATTTTCATTTGATAATGAAAAAAATGCCATTTCAGACATGAATATTGAATATTTAGAATAGTCTCAGATCTTAAAGTTATGCTTTTCTTTTTTCTTGTGAAATCATTTTGCTGAACTTTTCTTGACTTCTTAAAAGCTGCAGCTTTGCTTTGAAGTTTGAGTGATGACTAGGAAAAGATCATATTTTTACCTGCCATTTTCCCTTCATTAATGACAGTGGAAGATAGCTTAGACACTTAGCAGAGAATTCTTGTACAAATGGGGTGGATACTTGAAGACAAGCAAAATTTGGCATGAGCTACAAAACCATAGATCTTTGATGGCATTTAAATCATGTTTTACACTGAGTCCACAGAAAACATTTACATGAAAAATTTAGAAAGCCAACACTTCAAAACTGGGAATTTGCTTTTGATCTCGTCTCTGGAGTAGTTATTGATAGAGATTTCAAGGAGTCTATGAAAAATACACTTAATCTACACTTGAATATTAATGAAGGCAGATGGCATTTTAGAAAATAAAGACAAAAGTCCTAGGCTGAGGAAAGATCTCGACTTAAGCAGGTTGTTTCTTGTGTTTTGTGGGATTCCCCCCCCCGCTTTTTCTGCTTTCAAGTGGGACTTTAAATTTTTTGGTATAAGATCAAATGATCTTCTATGTTGAGGTCTCATTTTTAACTTAAAATGCATATACTTGTTGTTATTACCTGCCATCCCTGTGTACAGCAGCTCTAAATGCTGACCTGTCCTGAGCCAATATCAATAATTCTGACATACCAATACCTATTGCCCCAGTCACTGTACCAATCCATTTCATCTGGGGTCTTCCCCTCCTGCGCTGTCCCTCCACCATTCCAAGCATGATATACTTCTCCAAGGATCAACCTTTCCCGGCCATGTGCCCAAAGTATGTGAGACAGAGCTTGAAATTCCTAGCTTCCATGGAGAGATGTGATTTCACTCTTTCCAAGACAGACTTATTTGTTTTCTTGGCAGTCCATGGTATGTTCAAGACTCTTCTCCAGCACAATTTTAATATATTGATTCTTCTTCTATCCTACTTATCGTTTTTACAGCTCTCTGATGCATAGCACATAATTGTAAATACCATGAACTGCATTAGGTGCATCTTAATCTCCAGACTGACATCATTGCTTTTCAGTAATCTAGAGAGGTCCCTGAAAGCAGATGCTTATAAGCAGATATGCTTATTGTTATTGTTGCTATGTACTGCAAGTCATTTGTGACTCATAGCAACCCTATGTACAACAGCCCTAAACTCTGCTCGGTTCTGTGCCAATTGCAATGTCTCCGATCCACCCACCCCATTACCCCAGTCACTGTATCAATCCACCTCATACAAGGCCTTCCACTCCTGTGCCGTCCTTCCACCCTCCCAAGCATGATGTCCTTCTCCAAGGACTGGTCCCTCCTTGCAACATGTCCAAAGTATGTTAGACGGAGCCTCAGAATCCTTGCCTCCAAGGAGCCACCCAGTTTAACCCTTTCCAGGATGAATCTGTTTGTTTTCCTAGCAGTCCATCGTACCCTCAAGACTCTTCTCCAACACCACAGCTCAAAGGCATCAATTTTTCTTCTATCTTCCTTAGTCATTGTCCAACTCTCTGAAGCATAACAAGTGATAACAAAGACCATGGCCTCTATCAGATGCACCATAATCTCCAGAGAAACACCATTGCTCTTCAGTACTTTGGAGAGGTCCCTAACAGCAGACTTTCCCATAACAATACGTCTTTTAATTTCCTGGCTACTGGTGCCAAGAGTGTTGACTGTGGAGCCAAGCAAACTAAAGCTGTGAACAATCTCAATCTCTTCGCCATCCATCCTGAGGCTACCGATTGGTCCAGTGGTGAGAATCTTTGTCTTCTTGACATTGAGCCTCAATCCATATTGGAGGCTGCAGTCCTTGACCCTCTGCAGCAAGCACTTCAGGTCCTCCTCAGTTTCAGCAAGCAGGGTTGTCATCTGCATAACACAGACTGTTGATAGCTCTTCCACCAATCTTGACCCTACATTTCTCCTCATAGAGCCCAGCCTCCCGGATAATCTGTTCTGCATATAAGTTGAAAAGGTATGAAGACAAGACACATCCCTGGCGTACGCCCTTCCCAATTTTGAACCAAGCAGGGTTTCCTTTCTCTGTTCTGATGACTGTCTCTTGGTTCAAGTATAGGTTTCTCAGCACGTTCTGGGATTCCCATTCTTCTCAGAGTCAGCCACAGTTTTTTATGATCCACATAGTCAAACGCCTTTGCATAGTCGATGAAACACAGATAGACATTCCTCTGGTATTCCCTGCTTTCAGGTAAGATCCATCTAACATTAGCTACAATATCCCTAGTACCACAACCCCTTCTAAACCCATCCTGGACTTCTGGCAGTTTTCTGTTGATGTGCTGTTCCAGTCATTTTGGGATAATCTTCAGTAGAATCTTGCTTGCATGTGAAATTAATGATATTCTTCTATAGTTTCCACACTCTGTTGGGTCACCCTTCTTTGGGATGGGAACAAATATAGATCTCTTCCAGTCAGTTGGCCAAGTGGTTGTACCTCTTTAAAATAATCAACCATTCCTTTGGGTCTATCAAATTTTATGTAACATTTTGTTTTTAAAGTGAAATAGAATCTCTCCTTGAATCTGTGCATATAGATATAATGAAGACAGGATAATGGACTTCTTGTAGATAATATCTATGTTGGTAATCAGAAAAAAAAACCCGACAATTTCTTTCATTTCATCTTATAGACTTCAATTCAGTTTATTAAGTTACGCTTGTTTTTCAAATATTCACTTTATCATTAATATCAGCAATAATCAGGATCCTTCTTATAAGCTCTGATTTTTCTTCTTCCCTTTTTTCTTCTTCATTTTTTTCCTTCTCCCCGTAAATCTTGACTAATGAAAAAGGTTTATTTAAAGCAATAATAATCTAGCAATGACAGTAATACTTACTGAAAGAAGATGCTGTGCTGAAGAATTCCGTATATGTGGATTAACATACTAATTGCATTCTCTTGGTTACTCTATGACAAAGATACTTGATTATGTGCCCCCACTGAACAGAGAAGAAATTGAAGCCCTGATATGACAAGGGACTGGATCCAAGATAACTGACTCAAAGGGCTGATGTCTGGCTTCTTGGAAAGGCTGATTGCACATTGTCGTTTAAAAGACTATCTTTGTATATAAAAAGTATTTCTTTGTGTAGAAAAAGATATAGCTAGCGTGGGAGTAGCTGTCTCTGACCTCCACAAATGTGATAAGAGTGAACAGTCCTCTACTATCTCAAAAGGATAAAAGCCATTCCTATGAAGTCAGGCAGCAAACTGTGGTGACCCAGTGGTAAGACGCGGTGCTACAATCGCACACCGTCAACATTCACCAGCTGCTCCTTGGGAGGAAGATGAGCAGTCTCCTCCCATGCGATTTACTGTCTCTGAAAGTCACCTGGTGAGTCAGCTGTGGGTCGGTTCTAACTTGAAGGCACACAGCAGCAGCATGAAGTCAGACTGCCCCACACTCTCCAAACATTGTGCAGGATTTTAACTCCAACTGTCCCCTGCCAGTGCTCCTTCTGCTGTTTCGATGTCCATGAATTTGTTGCAATGGCCACAGAGTCTTTCAGGTAACTTAACAGAAAAACAGAGTTTATTAGAGAATTAATAGTTTGCTATTCAGATTGGAAAGAGGATGTCATCCTTCAGTCAGAACAGCCATGTACATATGTTTTCAGGTCCTTTGACCTTCAGTTTCAAGGTTTGAGGCCAGCGTTACAAAGCTCTCTTAATCCTGCCCATTCTGAGTCTTGGAGCCAGCTTGAGCAAAGACACTTCATTCTTTGAGACGGCAGTTCTAGGTCAGTTTCATTTCAGGATGATCTCTGGTTCCCTATCACATCTGCTTTACCTGCTGTTGTTGCAGTGTCTCAGTCTGTCTTCCCCATTTTGAACAGGAGCCTCTAGTCCTGAAGGGAGCACAGAATTTCCAGTACTTCTCTCTCTGAGTTAGTGACATAGCTGTTTCCTGTCCTGAACCTTCTCAATTTGAGCATGGTGATGGCAAAACTGACCCATCTTCTTTTTAGGAGTCTACACACTCTATTAAGCATTTTCTCTGCCCAAAATGTGCTATTCACTTCATTTATATAATTAGCACAGTCCTACCCAACCATGTGTTAAAAGCCAGAGTCAGTGCCTAGGAAAGTTATTTTGGATTAGCAATCTACTGTATCATAATTTAAATCTCTAAATGGTCTTTGATTTTTGTGTGACTCTGATCAGTGCTGTGGAGGATTGAAGACTCCAGCCTTCAGTATGGATTGCATCTCAACATCAAGAAAACAAAAATTCTAACAATTAAACCTATAGGTAACATAATAACCAATGAAGAAGAGAATGAAACTGTCAGTGACTTCATCTTTCTTGGATTCACTATCAATACACATAGTACCAGCGTTGAGAAGATCTAGAGAGACTGGGAAAGTCTGTAGTCAGGAAACTCTCCAAATTATTGAGGATCCATGATGTTCGTTTGAGGACAATGTGGACCTTATTCAGGCTATGCTTTTCAGTCACTTGATATGCTACTGAGGGATGGACAGTGAATGCAGATGGCAGAAAAATTGATGCCTTTGAATTATGCTGTTGGAGAAGAGTACAGAATATCCTATGGATCAACAATAGAACAGACAGATATGTCTTGAAAACTGTGGAGCCAGAGTGCTCATTACAGGAAAAAATGATTAAATCTAGCCTCAAACTTTGGGCATGTTGCTTGTTTTTGTTGTTAGATGTCATCTAGTCAAGCATGACTCATAGCAACACTATGAACAAAAGATCAAACCTTGTTCTATCCTGTACCTTCTTCACACTTCCTAACACACAAGAGCCCATTACAACAGTCAAAGTGTCAGTCTACTTGCTTGAGGGTCTTCTCCTTTGCCAAACCTTCACCCATCTCATCATGTCCTTCTCCAAGGAATAGCCCCTCTTAACAACATGCCCAAAGTATGGGAGGTGAAGAAGCCTCATCATTCTTGCCTCCAAAGAGCACTCCAGCTGCACCCTCTCCAAGACATATCAGTTTGTTCTTTTGGACATCCATGAGATGATCACTGCTATTCTCCAAGAACACAGTTCAAAGGTATCAATTATTTTCCTGTCATTCTTATTCATTGTCCAGCTCTCAGATGCATAGCAAGTAAAAGGACTGGCCTGAATCAGATGCACCTTAGTCCTCAAACTGACGCCTTTACTCCTCAATAATTTGGAAAGGTTCTTAACTGCAGATTTTTCCAGTGCAATGTGTCTCCTTATTTTTTGAGTGCTGTACTAAGGGTGCTAATTGTGGATCCAAGCAAGACGAAGCTGTTAACAGTTTTAATCTCCTCTCTATCCATCATGACACCACCTATCAGTCCAGTTGTAAGAATCTTTGTTTTCTTGACATTGAGAAGCAATCCATACTGAAGGCTGCATTCATTAATCTTATGCAACAAGTGCTTCAAGTCCTCCACACTTTTAAAAAGCAAGGTTGTATTATCTGCATGACACAGGTTATTGATAAGTCTCCCTCTGATCCAGATGCCACAGTCCTCTTCATAGAGTCCAGGTCCTTGGATGATTTACTCAACATACATATTGAACAGGTTTTGAGAAAGAATACAACCCTGACACACTCCCTTCTTAATTTTAAACCATCCAACGTTTCCCTGTTCTATTCACACAACAGCTTTCTGTTCAGGTATAGGTTCTGCATGAACACAGTTAAGTGATCTGGGATTCCCATTCTTCTCAATGTCAGCCACAATTTATTATGATCCAATCAAATGCCTTTGAAAAGTTAATAGAGCACAAATAGACTTTACTCTGGTATTCTTTACTTTTAGCCAGGATCCATCTGACATCAGCAATGATATCCCTGGTGCCACAGCCTCTTCAACATCCTGCTTGAACTTCTGGAAGTTCCCTATCTATGGACTGTTCTAGCCATTTTTGAATGATCTTCAGCAGTATTTTGGCATATTGCTAAAAGAGGCTATTCCTTGGAGAGGGATATAATATTTAGAAAGGTGGAGGGATGGTTAAAAAGAGAAATGATTCTCAATTAGGTGGATTGGCACAGTGATTATGACAATGGGCCCAAATTTGTCAGATTTTGAGGATGACACAGGATAGGAAAGGGTTAAGATCTGTTGTTCATATGTTTGCTATGAGTTATACTCGACATGATGACGCTTAATAGCAAGTACATTTAAAGCTTTTGAGCCTTTACTTCTTCCTCTATATAATGGGCATAATAGAATCTCATTTCAGAAGTTTATGAGCTGTAGAAGGGATAGACATATAAACACTTATCAAAGTGTCTGGATAATGTAAGCAGTGAAGAGGTAATATTAGTTACTATTGTAAAAATAATTTTAAAAATATGCTGAGTCCACTTTTTGCAAAAGATCAAATAATACAGCCTTCAATTGAGTTACACTTCAATGTCAAGATTCTTACCATTGGACCAATAGGCAATATCATGATATACAGAGAAAGATTGAAACTGTCAACAACTTCTAGCTTGGATCCACAATTAACACCACTGGTATAAGCATTCAAGAAATCAAGAAACATATTGTACTGGGAAAGTGTGCAGTTAGGAGCCTCTCCAAGTTATTGAGTATGAATAATGATATCAGTTTGAGGACTAATGTGTGTCAGATTTAGGCCATGGTCTTTCCAATCATTTATTTGCTATACATCTGAGAGCTTAGCAATGAATAAGGATGACGAAAGAAGAATTAAAGCTTTTGAACTGTGGTGCTGGAGAAGAGCACTGAACATTTCGTGAACTGTCGAAGAACAAACAAATATGTCTTGGATAAAGTTGAGCCAGAGTGCTCTTTGGAGACAAGGATGATAAGGCTTTGTCTCACATACTTCAGGTATGTTCCTAAGAGGGCCTGTTCCTTACAGAGGGACATGATACTTGGAAAGGTAAAGGAGCAGCAAAGAAAAGAAAGACCCTAAACCACGTGGATTGACACAGTGATTCCAGCAATGGGCTATAATGTGTCAGGAAGTGTTAGGATGGCACAGGATAGGACAGGGTTCAGATCTGTTGTCCCTAGTGTTACTATGGGTTGTACTTGACTTGACAGCACCTAACAACAACAGCAATAACAACTAAGCCCAAAAAAAATATAACTAACTTGCTCAAATTTGTATGGTGTCAGACTTGAACCAGCACCTAGGTCTCTTGAATGCTTTGTAAAGCCTTTGAGTATAGCAACATGACCCGTAGCAAAAACCTCTATGAACATATACATATATGTAGAAATATATTATTTCTTAGTCAGGTATATGAAAAAAATTAAATTTTCTTACAGCTGATATCTGACATTTCCATAAATATCCAAGTCCAACTAGCATATGTCAGATTCCTTCAGGTCTCTTCAGTGTCCTCTCTTTTAATTGTGATCTGAGTGAAAGTTTGCAAAGCATATTCATTGTTTTAGTCAATCATTCATGCACATTGTGTTTGATCACCCACTGAGTCTACACTGACTTTCCCTTTTTTCATCGTAATAAGTGCTTATTATAAAATTGGTAGAAGGTATAAAAAATATTTTACCAATAAAACCACTCAGCCGGTAAAAAAATAGATTAAAAAAATGTTCAAGATCATTAGGTATTCAAACCAGAAACTCATTGCTATTGAGTTAGAATCAATTCAGAGCTAATTCTTCTCTGGGGTTTTGGAGGCTCTAAATCTCATGGGAAGAATTAATCTCATGCAAGGAATTAATTGGTCATCTTTTCCCTCAGAGACACTGGTAGATTTAAATCGTCAGAGAGTTAAGTCCTCGGCACAGCAGTGCAACTCCATGTGGGCCACAACATGGGAGAGCCACTAATTATTGTTGTTAGTGCTGTTGAATCAGAACTAACTTACAGATGACCCTCGAGCAGGTTTCAGAGGCTGTAAATTGCATGATGGTCCAGCTTGTGCTCATGGAGCAGTTTGTGGATTTGAACTACCTGCCTTTGTGTTTTTAGAGGGATGCAAATGAAAATAATTATGACAGAATTTCACCCAGCAACAATAGAAAAATTCAATTAAGACAATTAAGAATGTATGCTGGTGAGGGGGTAGAAAGATTGAACTCTCTCTCTACTGGTAGAACATAAAATCATGCAATCACTAGAAAAATCAGTTTACATTTTCATGAATAGCTGAAAATAGATATACCATCTGATGCAGCAATCACTCTATGGTACAGTCACATAATAGAGTACTACACAATTGTGGAATTTATCTTTCAATACAACTTTCCTAGCCATAGTTTGACTTTGTCATGTAGATGGGAAGAAATATGTAAATGGATCATGTTACCTTATCCACAAAGGCACTGGCTATCTACAAATCCACAAGGGGATTGGTTATTCTTGTAATTTAATTGAGCAATGCAGTTGCAGGAGAATGAGACCTTCCCTGCCCCAGTGAAAAAAGATGAAGTAAGAGAATGCAGGATGTCCTTTGAGACCAGACTTTCTTACTCCAGCAACACCTAAAGCAGAAATAGCCATAGCTGAACTAGAGACCTGATGTGTTATGGGACCTTGGGAATGCTACAACATTGGAACTGGAGCTAAGAGTCTTTACCCATGTTTGTTGAACAACTGGGCATCAGAGGGTCAGCACTGAACACTGCTCTATTGTGAGCCAATTTCATTGTCTTAAATACACCTATCCTGTTACTCCAGTCACTCAATCAATCTATCTCTTCAATGTCTTTGAATAGTGGTGCTAGAGAAAAGTATTAAATATACCATGGATCACTAAGAGAATAAACAGATCTGCCCTGGAGAGGATGAAACCAGTCTGCTCCTTGGAGGCAAGGATTTTAAGAATCAATCTCATGTATTTGGGGCATGTTTCCAGGAAAGACCAGTGCTTGAAAGAGATCATCATTCTTGGAAGGGTGGAGGGACCGACAGTGCAAGAAAGAAGATCCTGGATGAATATCTCCCTAGTAAACTTAAATATAGACTTTCTTCATATTTTGAACCAGCTCCATTTCAGAATAAATCAGTTCTATTGTATTTATAAAAGCACCTGGAATTTATTATTATCATGGAGGAGTTGTCTAGGAACTCATCTTCATCACTAACAAGATCATTCAAATAACGATTTTGTTTTATAGTTCTTGAAGTGTTAAATATCTATATATCTCTAGCCATACCTATCTCCATATTTGTCTACCATCTATCTATCATCGTCTATTATTATTATTATCATTATCTATCTATCTATCTATCTATCTATCTATCTATCTATCTATCTCCAAGCTATCTACGTACACATCTTACTG
>NW_006399779.1:21758739-21785055 GCF_000299155.1 Elephantulus edwardii
AAATATTAAAAAAAAAGATATATCTGTTTGTTATTTTAGCAGGGCATGAGACATTCAATACTCTTCTCCAACAATACTCTTAAAATACATTCTTTTTTCCCCCCTCTCTATAATTCTGATTCATTGTCCAGCTCTTCTAATATCACAGTTCCTCAAAATTTTGAAGCACTCCCTGGGAGTGGACTTACATCTCCTGATCTCCTGTTTCCAAAGGTGTTGATTGTGTGTCCGAGTAATATGAAATTGTAGACAATTTCAATCTTTACTACATCTATCATGATTTTGCCTATGGGTCCAGTGGTGAGGATAGTTTTTTCTTGATGTTGAGATGTAATCAATATTGAAAGCTATACTCTTTGATATTCGGAAGCAAGTGTTTTAAGTTATCCCGTCTTTCAACAAATAAGATTATGTCATCTGAACAATGCAGGTTATTGGGGAGTTTCCAATAGCATAACGTTACATATTTTGGTTTCTCAAATGATTTTCATCTCACAACAACTTCTTGGTGTAGATATAGGTTTCACATGAGCACACTATTAAATGTTCTGGCATTCTTAGTCTTCATAAGATTAGCCACAATTTGTTGTGATCCACAACATGCCCTTGCATGATCAGTAAAACAAAGGTTGACATCCTTCTGGTATTCTCTGCCTTCAGCCAAGTTCCATTTAGCATCAACAACGATATCTTTGGTGCCACAACGCTGTTAAATCCAGTTTGAATTTCTAGCAATTCTCTATTGATGTACTATTCTAATCATTTTTTTATAATCTTCAGTAATATTTTGCTTCTGTGTGAAAATCACATTGGTTTGATAAGTTCCACAGGTTTTTTTTTTGTTGCTGTTGTTGAGTATTGTCAAGTTGGAACTGACCCACAGCTGACCCTCACATGCGTTTTCAGAGACAATAAATCATAAGGGAGGAGACTGCTTATCTTTCTCTAGCAGAGCGGGTGGTGAGTTCGAAACATGTGCCTTAAGGATTGTAGCTCAGCTCCTTACCACTAGGCCACCAGAGTTGTTAGATTTTTGGTATGGGAATAAATATGATTTTCTTTCAGCCAGGTAGCTCTTCAGATTTCTTGGCACAGACTGGTCAGCTTATCCAGAAATCTATCTGTTTGTTGACACATATCAATTGGTATTCCATCAATTCCTGAGACCTTATTTTACACCAGTGCCTATAGCACAGCTCAAATATCTTCCTTCATTACCATTGATTCTCAATCATATAGTACTTTCTGAAGTCATCATAGTCGGTCATCCTTTCTTGCCACATTGACTCTTCCTTCCACCTTCTTTTGATTATTTCTGCTTCATTCAAGATTTTACCTACCACACCCCTCAGTATTGAAATTTGAGGCTTGAATTCCCCTTTTCCCATTCTTTCAGCTTAAGAAATGCTGATAAATTGTTTACTCTCTTATTTTCTATCTTTCTCACTCATTTTATCATTGTTAGTTGCCATTGTGTGGATTCCAACTCATAGCAACTCTATGTACAACAGATTGAAACCTTGTTTGATCATATGCCATCTTCGTGATCTCCATTGTGTGTAAGTTCATTGTTGCTCATTGTCTCTATCCATTTCATTAAGAGTATCCTCCTTTTTTATTGACCCTCTACTTTTTCATGAATGGCTATTTTCTCTAGGGATTGGATCCTACTGAAGATAGGCCCATGTATGGGAAATGAAGGAAGGCATTTCAAATACATCCTAATTCTTGGTTTCCCCTCTTAGATGAAGGAGAGGTAATTTGGTGACTTAATAAATTGTGAAAATAGAAAGGTAGAATTTCTGGCAGAAGTGTCATATTGTTGCTGTTGTTGTTATGTGCCATCAAGTCACTTGTGACTCATAGCGACTCTATGTACAAGGGCCCTAAATGCCATTCTATCCTGTGCCAACCTCGCCATCTCAAACACACTCATTCCCACCACCTCAATCACAGATCGATCCATCTCATCAAGGGTCTTCCTCTCCTTCGCCGCCCCTCCACTCTCCCAAACATGATGTCCCTCTCCAAGGACCAGTCCTTCCTTGTAACATGCCCAAAGTTTGTCAGAAAAAGCTTTAGTATCCTTGACTCCAAGAAGCCTTCTGGCTTCACCCTTTCTGGGACAAACTTGTTTGTTCTTCTACCAGTCCATCCTATATTCAACACTCTTCTCCAGCACCATAGCTCAAAGGCATCAATTCTCTATCATCCCTAGTCACTAGTCCAACTCTCTGACACATAGCATGTAATTGCAAAGACTATAGCTTATATCAGGTGCACCTTAGTCTCCAGATTGACATCATTGCTCTTCAGTACTCTTGAGAGGTCTCTGGCAGCTGACTTTCTCAATCCAATTTGTTTCTTGATTTCTTGGCTGCTATTACTAAGAGTGTTGACCGTGGAACCAAGTAGGAATTGCAATTGTTATTGAACGCAAGGGGTTCTTTCAGTAGTCAATTTGCAATAAGACAGACAGATTGCAATATCCATAGCACATTATTGTAGATCTGGGAGAACAGTGAGATTACCCTCAAAAATTTCCTCCCCATCTGGAAGAAGTCATACACGTGGGCTAGATCCTAATTTACTTAACATACTTTTCTTAGTAAAGTTACTGAATTCCTACATTTAAAAAGAACAGTTTACTAGTAAACAGACCACTTAAGAAAGAGTTAATATGTGAAAAAGAAACAACAGTTTTGAAAAGTTAAATGCTAATCCAGGAAAGATACTTCTCCATTCTGGGGGTAAACAGGCCACTTAAAGTATAATGTACATATAACTGAGAAAAGCAGTTTCAAAGAGGTGAATGCTTATTTAGGAAAGGTGGTCTCCTGGCAAATAGACAGTTTAAAGTACTTTACATTATTAAAGTAAGAGGGGTAAAATTCTAAGGCATGGTAACTAGTTTCAAAAGCTAAACGAAACTGATTTCAGTTTTCTAAGTATATTAACTGATAAGTTTGAATAATTCTGAGTGTATTAATGGGAATCCCAGAACATTTGATTGTGCTAATCCGAAACCTATACTCGGACCAAGAGACAGTCTTCAGAACAGAGCAAGGAGACACTACTACATGGTTCAAAATCAAGAAAGGGGTCTATCAGAGATGTATTCTGTCTCCATACCTTTTCAATCTGTGTGCAGAACAGATCATCTGAGACACTGGGCTTTACAAGGAGGAATGTAGCAGCAGGATGGTGGAAGAGTCATCAACAACCTGTGTTATGCAGATGACACAACCCTGCTTGCTGAAACTGAAGAGGACCTGAAGTGCTTGCTGAAGAAGGTCAAGGATTGCAGCCTCCTATATGGATTGAGGCTCAACATCAAGAAAACAAAGATTCTCACCAGTGGGCCAATTGGTAGCACCAGTATGGATCGTGAAGAGATTGAGATAGTTAACAACACTCTTGGTACCAGCAGCCAGGAAATCAAGAGATGAATTGCATTGGGAAAGTCAGTTGTGAGGGACCTCTCAAGAGTACTGAAGAGCAATGATGTCAGGCTGGAGACTAAGTTATGCCTGATCCGGACTATAGTTTTCACAATTATATACTATGCATCAGAGAGTTGGACAGTGAATATGGATGATAGAAGGAGAATTGATGCCTTTGAGCTGTGGTGCTAGAGAAGAGTGTTGAATATACCATGGACTGCTAGAAGAACAAACAGGTTTGTCCTTAAGAAGGTGAAGCCGGAATGCTCCTTGGAGTCAAGGATTCTGAAGCTTCATCTGACATACTTTGGCATGTTGCAAGGAGGGACTGGTCCTTGGAGAGGGACATCATGTTTGGCAGAGTGGAGGGGCAGTGCAGGAGAGGAAGACCTTTGATGAGATAGATCGATTCTGTGACTGGAGTGGTGGGAATGAGTGCATTTGAGATGGCTAGTTTGGCACGGGATAAAACGGCGTTTAGAGCTCTTGTACATAGGGTCGCTATGAGTCGCAAGTGACTTGATGGCACTTAACAACAACAACAATCAGAATCAAATGAACCTGAGTTGATTTCTGATTCCAGTCTTTAGTAGTTCAGTGTCTTTGTACTTCTGTGTTTCAGCTTTACTCACTGTCTTGCAGTCTGAACCAACTCACAGATAATGATCCATGGGGTTTGTGCAGAAGGAGATTGCAGAGAAGATTGCCTATTTTTCTCCCTGGAGCTGTCTCGTGGATTTAAAGTGTCAGAGAAGTATGGCCTTTGGGTTAACCATGTAATACCCTACAGACCATGCCACCAGCACTCCTTCAGTTTCAGCTTTACTATCTCTAGAAGATAAGATATTTTAAGAATAAAAGAAATGTATACATCATTTTATAACCTATCTGGAGGTAAAGTAAGCATCCAATAAATTTAGGTATTGACATTATTCTTAAAGGTAATAACCATTGATAAACTTAATTGCCTCCAAACTTCATCACGTCATTCATGTGCTCTTTTTGTGCTTTTCTTAATTAAAGATTTCTTATAAAAAGGCAGTGACTGGGGTGTGAAGACAGAGAAGTGGCATGCGAGAACACATCCTTTAAAATTGTAACCAGTAAACTTTTAATACCTTCCAATAATGAAAAGCCTCTTGGGGCTAGATGGCACGTGTGTTTGGGAAGCAGTTGCTTTAAGCCCTTGTTCTTGGCACTGAACTGTGGAGAAAAGCTGCAGAACTGTGATTTACACAATGTGACAGGATTCTGGCCATGCTTTTTTCTCTGATGGGTCTCTTTCCTCCTTTCTTTGCTACATAAAGTGGCTGAACTGGGCACCAGCAGAATTCTTCAAAATAAGGTTTTACCTTCATCCTCTTCAATTTCCAAATCAGTAAGAATAATTCCCTTGTCCCTTGTTAAAAAAAAAAAAAATCTCCCCTCTGCTCCAACACCTGGCAGGGATTAAATCTGGATGGGATTTTGGAATTGTTCTGTTTTCAAATGTAAATGACAATGCCATTTGCTGTCAATTTTGATAAGCCATTTAGATGCAAAATCATTCTCTCCTCTGTCTCTTTCTCTTCAAGATATGGCAGCTGTTTTCAGACTTGATGAATCACTTAACATGGGAGACCAAGAAGAGTGGAATAAATGCTTTTTCCTGTCATCTTAAAATAAGAAGTGATTATTTTCATTACAATGGCTCATTTGTGTTGTCTTTCATTACTAATTCAATTTAATGCTTATTATTACTAACAATATAATCATAATGATTATTTTTCTAGGGAAAAAAGGACAATATAGTATAGGTCACTATATGTGAAAATATAATTTCTGATTTTTTTTTAATTTGCCAAATATGTGTAGGAGGTTATGGAGACTCATGACAGGAATTAACACTTTAAAACAGTATTTCTCAGAATTTAGCTTGTGTCAAAATTGCCCAAAAAACTTGTTAAAATACAGATTCTATGTCCATAATCTCTGATTTAGTTGGTGTAGGATGTGAAATCACAGAAATTACATTTTAACGTTCCTAAATGATGTTGCTGATCAAGACATCTATTTTTTAAAAACAATTACACTAAATCATTCTAATAACCACACATGCAATTAAGGCAATTTGAACAAGGAATGAGAAGGAAGACTATTGAAATTTTGCTCTCTCTACTTTTCTTTCACAAAAAAGTTTATGAATAGGTATTTGTGTCCAGTTTTTAAAATAAAAATCCTACTGCTGTGGAGTTGATATCAACTCATCCTTTCATCATTTTTATATACATATATAATGTGTGTGTGTGTGTGTGTGTGTGTGTGTGTGTGTGCATGTGTATATACATATATATGATGGATTGATTGATTGAGGATGAGTTTGGGGCTGTAAATCTTAATGAGAAGAAATTGCTTCATCTGTCTTCCTGGCACTGATTGGTGAGTCTAAACTTCAAATCTTTCTGTTAATAGCCCTACTCTTCTGCTATTCCACCAAAGTTCCATTTCAAAGGTTTGAAGCAACTTTGTCTTATTCACATTCTCAAGGAGAATTTTCTCTGGACTTCTCCGTTGAGAGTAATGTTGACCATTGATTTTTCATTCATATCTGTGATTGTGTTGCGGAATTTCCATATATTCCTATTTTGTGGAAAGGTATTTTTACCAGAAAGAGTGTTCAGATTTATCAAATACCTTTTCTGCATCAAGTTAAATGATCATATGACTGTTTCCCTTTGTTTTTCTTTGGTGAAAGAAGCCTAATATTGAAATATCCTGGAACTTCTGACATACGTATGATTAAAATGTAAATATGATTACTTTTTTTGGAATGCTGTTGAATTCAGTTAGAACTTCTGTGTCTCTAATCATGAGGAACATTGATTTGTAATGTTCCTTTTGCTAGCTTCTTTGCTTGGTTGTGATCTCAGGGCTTTGCTAACTTTCTAGAATAAAATAGTTGCATCTTTTATTTCCCTATGTTCCTCAGTGTAGAATTAGTGCCAGTTGAATGTACTGTAGATTGCTACAGTGAAGCTGTTTCAGAGTCTTGTTGCTATTATTTTGGAGAGGATTTTTTGGTTAGTTTTAAAATAATTTTTTAACTGAACTCTTCTATTTTTCTCCTAATGGAACTGTTTAAATTGTCTACATAATTTCTTTCTTTCTTTTTTTTTTTTTTTTTTGTTGGTTGAAGGATGTGGTGTTGTTTTAGTAATTTATGGCCTTTGTCTACTTTTTCAAGTTTTTTGGAGTAAATTAAAAAAAAAAATTCTGATCTGAGTCATTTGTTCTCAGCTTATTCTCTTCTAACGTCATATATGAAGGAGGAGTGGTGTCCACTTCCATAATAGCTTGCCTCCAGAAACCCTATGAACCTGGAGAGAGGATGAAAGGCACCCAGGCATCGAGGACTCTCCTTCATAGGGTCGCTATGAGTCTCCTGCGACTCGACGGCACTTAACAACAACAACAACAATGTCATATATATATATATATATTTATATATTTTTTTTTCTATTGGCCATTTATAACATCTCAGTTTTTTTCCCTTTGTCAAGTTGATCAATGTTTGGCCAAATTTATTGTTTCTCATCAAGAACTAATTTTTTCCTCTTTCTCTTTCCCTTTTAAAATACTGTTTATTAATAGAGTTAAAAGGCTATAATTCAGGTTAGCAACAGAATATAATTGCTCTGTCAAAACAGCTTCTGAAATACAGAGCTCTTATTGCTGTTAGGTGCTGTTAAGGAGTAGTGTTAAGACTCATAGTGACCCCATGGACAACCAAACTGTATTGTTGTAGCTACCATGTCTACTCACCCGGTTGAGGGTCTCCCTTTCCTTCAGCGACTCTCCACCTTCCCAAGCATGGTGATCTCTCCAAGGAATAGCCTCTCTTACTAACATGGCCAAAGTGGGTGAGATGGAGCTTTTCCTCTTTGCCTCCAAGGAACACTCTGCACCTTCTCCAAGACTTATCTGTTCTTTTGGCAGCCCATGGGATCTTTAGCTTTCTTCCCAACACTACTGTTCGAAAGCATCAATTCTTCTGTCATCCTTAGTTATTGTCTAGCTCTCAGAGACAAAACCCTTAATCCTGCCAATTATGGTATGTCCCGCATAGTCCTCCAGCAAATTTAGGCAAAGGCTCCAGCTCTGGTTCCATGCAGTAGTAGTTCCGAGGTCAGCTCTGTCTTATGCCAGGTCTCTGGTTTGCCACTACAACTGCTACTCCTGCAGGCCTTGGCTTGAGTGGTGCTGACTTTCTTTTATTTACTTATCATCTAACCTTTATTATTTCCTTTTTCCTGATCACTCTAGACTTCCTTTAGTATTTCTTCCTAATTATTAAAGTTGTATGGTTTTTGGTGTTTTGTTTTGTTAGAATATTTTTTCTTTTGGGACATTTTTTATTGTTATAATTTTTACTCTCAGAACTATCTTTACTGAGTCGCTACAGTTTTTGCAGGTTGCATTTCAGTACCATTTGCGTCTAAATAATGTACTTCTTTTTTTTAAAATTTTTTTGTGTGAGTGTACCGTCAGATCAGATCTAACTGGTACAGGACGAGATTGTCCCTCCTTTCCCGGCAGAGCATCTGGTAATAACGTACTTCTTGTTTAATTTATTCAGTCAACCAACAGTTTTTACCTAAAGTGCTATTCAGTTCCATCTTTTTATTCTTGCTTTCTTAGTTACTTCTAGTTTTATAATGTTATCATTAGGTAAGAATATTTGCATTATTTTACTATCTCTTTTTTATTGAGGCTGACTTTGTAACCTAAAATATGACTTTATCTATAAAATTATTTATGTACACTGGAGAAGAAAGTGTACTGTCCTGTACTAGATGTTTTGGTCTATATATGTTTATGAGATTAAGTTGGTTGATTCTGCAGTTTAGATTTTCTACATCTTTGTTGAGTTTCCTCTTAGTTGTTTTTGTCTATAGTTTAGTAATATATTGAAGTCTTTATCATTGTTGTAAGATTATCTACTTATTTTTTAATTCCTTTTGATTTTATGTATTTTGAAGCTTTGACACTGGGTATATCAATATTTAGTATGATTATGTCCTTATAGTGAATTGGTTCTTTATGTAATGGCTTCTCTCATTCTTATGAAGGATTTTTAGTTAAAATGTATTTGAACAGACTTCCTCCCACTCCTGTTTGTTCCCTTTTGATTACCATTTACTTGATACATTTTTCAATAGTAGAGTTTTATGGCATTGTTGTAAATATCATCTTTTATGTTAGCAATTTCCCCTGATGGTTTGAGAATGGAAAATACTTACACTTGCTTTGTAATCTTCTTTTTCTGTTCTTTCAGTGTGAATATGATATTAAGCAATACTTTTGGGAGGATTGAGATTAGAAAATGTGGAAAGAGAATCCATATCTTCAACTTCAAAAACATAAGAAAAACATCAAAAGAAAAGGAATTTTTTTGGAAACAGCAAATTTGTAATCTATCAAAAAACTCCAACATGACTAGGCTAGACTTTTGTGCTTCTTCCTTGAGACCTCAATGGACTTTTAACATGTAGAAACAAGGGACAAACCCAGGAATTGTAGCTTTCAAACTGTCATTAAGGCAGGCAGGAAGATGAGAACTTTTACCAAGGGATTTTCATTTTCTTCTATGAACAAAAGGTGAATTTAAAAGCAGAAGGGAGCACAATATTAAAGGAGACACAGGAATCTCTAGAGAAGTTGGATTGAAGTGTTAAAGTCTCTTTTGCTTTTGGATAGAAAAGAAGGCAGAAATTAAAGTCGTTCTGCATCAGAATCTGCTGTTATTTAGAGCTACATTGTATTCATACTGAGTCAGCCTGCCTTGACTGCTTGATTTCAACATAACCTTGAAGAAAGAAAAAGGCTCCCTTTCCTGCTGTAATAGAATAACAGTGGGACTCTGACAGATTTTTTTTTCTTATGCAACTTCCACAACAACTTATTGTGCCCTAAAGCATATTTAAATCTTGAATATACTTGAATAAATGCATGTCTATACGTGTGTACACCATTTGTCTGTTTGTCTTACTATGGAAATGCACACCCAGTGTTAAAAATTCAAGTCAAAACAACTTCATTCCTATTGCATTGATTTGAACTCATAGGAAACTCCCAAGACACAGTAAACTACCTCGAAGGGTTTGTTGTTGTTACGTGCTGTGTAACTGGAACCAACTCAAATTTACACTTCAGTGTGTTTTTTGCTGTAAATTGCATGGAAGATTGCCCATCTTTATTTATAATGAAGCTATGGGATCCAAAATGAATGTGATTAGGTTGGCAGCACAGCTCTTTGTCACAGAAACAGGATGCACACTTGTCTGCCATAAAGAAGCTGGGGGATTCAAACCACTGAAGTGTTGGTTAGAAGCTAGGAGCATTATTGAGCCTCCAAATTCCATGTTGACTCTATTTTCTGTGACTGTCTCCTGTTTTTGTAACAGAGTTCTCTTTATTATTTAATTAAGCCATAACAGTACAGTGTATGTTTTAAGCAAATCAACGCTGAGATACAAAAATAGAGATTAAATAGATTAAATAAATATAGAAGCAAATAACCAAAAACTATGTAAGATAGATACTATGCCACATGAAGATCTCCAAGAAATCAATGAAAGAAATTAAAAAGATCAGAATTTTCTTTACAATTTAAACACAGAGAGAATAGTTGATGCCACAAATTTGGATATTTTAGCCTCCTAAATATGGAGACTAAGGTGCATCTGATACAGGCCATGGTCTTTGCTATCACTTGTTATGCATCAGAAGAGTTGGACAATGACTAAGGAGGATACAAAGAGAATTGATGCCTTTGAGCTGTGGTGCTGGAGAAGAGTATTGAGAACACCATGGACTGCTAGGAAAACAAACAGATTCATCCAGGAAAGGGTTAAACCGGGTGGCTCCCTGGAAGCAAGGATTCTGAGGCTCCATCTAACATACTTTGGACATGTTGTAAGGAGGGACCTGTCTTTGGAGAGGGACATCATGCTTGGGAGGGTGGAGGGACGGCGCAGGAGGGGAAGGCCCTCTATGAGGTGGATTGATTCAGTGAGTGAGGTAATCGGGATGGGAGTGTCAGAGACAGTGCGATTGGCACAGGATAGAGCAGGGTTTAGGGCTGTTGTACATAGGGTCGCTATGAGTTGCAAGCGACTCAACGGCACATAACAACAACAAAAAATAAATATCTAGTCATCAACTGTTTTTAATGTACTTTGATTACATGTTTGAACATTTTCACACTGGAAAGTTTGGTTAAAATCCTCAATCACGTGTATCAGAGCACAATTATAATCCATAATGTTTTTAATAATAACTTTGCAGTAGTAGGTTCCAGAACTTTATTTCCTTGTGTTTCAGGATGGATTCAAACCTCTAATATTTTAGTGAAGAATCAAGTGTGGTATCCTTTCCCATTCATTCAGGGACTCTGGATGAATGGCAGGAAAATTCAATTTTAGATAGAAGAATTTTTTAAAAATTACCTGTAATAATAGCATTTGAGAAAATGTCTGAATCATGGAAGGAAAAGCAATATATAAAAATATGCCTGGGGAAGAATATTAAAGACAGTGGGTGAACAACTACAAAGGCTTCAATAGAGGTTAGAGTGCTTAAGAAGCAATAAGAAGGTCAGTTGGCTTAAATGATAGAGGATGAAATAACACATATTTACAAAAGCCAAATAATTGGAAATATTTTAAATAGAACTGCATCAATATCAATTATAAACATATAGCTTTGTTGTTGTTGTTAGGTGCCACCAAGTCAAGTACAACTCATAAGAACTTACGGAACAAGACAGATAGGATCCTTGCCCTGTTCTGTGCCATCCTCAGGATCTCTGCTTACTCAAGCCCACTCTGGCACTCATTGTGTCAGTCCATCTGATTGAAGGGCTTTCTCTATTTCACGGACCCCTTACCTTTCCCAGCATGACATCTGTCTCCAAGGATGTAAGCGAGATGACGTTTCACCATCCATGCCTCTACAGACAACTCAGGCTGTACATCCTGAGAAGCAGATTTGTTTGTTCTTTTGCAGTCAATGGGATATTTAATACTTTTTGGCAACACCACAATTCAGAGGCATTGGTTCTTATTCTGTCATTCATTATTCAATTTTCAGGTGCATGTGGATATACCATAGGATTTTCAGAAGCAGTAAATATACCATACTATAGCTTGGATCAGACATATCTTTAAAGACATATCTTTAAAGGACATTATTACTGTTTAGCACTTTGAAGAGATTCTTGACAACAGATTTCCCAAATGCAACATGCCTTTTGATTTCTTGACTGCTGCTACTATACTTGTTGATTGTGGATCCAAGTAAAAGAAATTGTTGACAACTTCAATCTTTTCTCCATCTATTATGATGTTGCCTATTGGATCAGTAATGAGGACTTGTTTTCTTGATGTTGATATGTAATCCATATTGAAGGCCATAATTTGATCTTCTATAGTAAGTGCTCAAGTCAGTTCTGACTTAGAGAGACCAAAGTACAACAGAAAGAAATATTGACCTCGCCTGGGCTATCCTCAAGGCAATTCCTATGGTTAAGCCCACTCTTACAGCTAATGTGTCAATCCGTCTCATTACTTTAATTGATCCTCTACTTTGCTAGGCATGATATCTTTTTTTCTAGAGACTAGTATCTCTGGATTACAAATCCTAATTACTTAGACAAATTCTCACCATTTTTTCCTTGTAACATTTTGGCTATATACTTATAAGGCACGTTTATTATTCGAATAGTCAATGATGTATTTAATATTCTTTGTTCACGGCAGAATTCAAAGACATCAATTTTTCTTTGGTCTTTCTTACTCATTGTTAAAATTTTGTATACATATAAAATAATTAAAAATATCATGGTGTATGTTAGGCACATGTTAAAGTTTTATTCAGTAAAGAGAAATGCAATTAGTATGATTTCTAAGAAAAAGTTGCCCAGAAAGTCAAAGGCTAACTAGGAAGTTACTGCATCTCAGAAGTCACGTAAAGAACACATTTGAAGAAAATTATTCATTTTATAAAATGTGGTTAAGAGGTGAATGATAAAAAATATATGATTTGAATTTGATAACTTGGAGTTCAACAATCATAGGTTCAGTAGAGTGCTAGAGAAGTAAATGTGAAAAGAGAAAGGTGAGATTAGGAAGAGAAGACCATGTCTATAGGCTGAAATTTTAATATTATGACACTATACTATTGATGAGTTAAAATATCCACAATATTTTTTTTTTGTTTAGGATGGAACATAGACCTGCATTTTGATAGAAATTATTCAGGAGAGAAGAATAACTAAATGGCATAGAAGGAAAAATAAAAGAATAATTACAGAAGATAAGCAGTGTACCAAGTGGCTGTGCATAATATCCAGCATACAAGTGAGAAGGCTGGCTTTAGAGTTTATTTATTGTACTATATAGGCAGACAGATATACAGGCACAGATACAGAAGAGTTGATAGATTTGGTTGTGTGAATAGAAGGTTGTTCGCTGCTTATTGCTTCTCTTTTCCCAGGGAAATAAGAGACAAAACCAGCAGTTACACATAAGAAAGGGTAAGGTGGTTTCAGAAAGTAGATGCTATGAAATATTTATTTCAGATGAAAGGGTAAATTGGCTTGGGAAATATAATAGGATTCCAAGGAAGTAGTGAATTTTTACCTGAAGCTTTTGGTAATAAATTCAAAGCCTGAAGAACAGAGTCATGTGTTTTTCTCCGGTTATATTTGATAATAGGAAAAGAATAGGTGGAGAATTAGGTTTCACTAGGTGAGTAAGATGAAGAGAGCAATAGACAAAGACGTTAAACTGTGGGAGTTAAGAAGCTGATTTTAGGGGTGAGTTATACAATTATATTTGGGAAGTAAAAGAGTGGCAGACCTGTTGGAATACTTGGTAAGTAAAGTAAGATCAAGGAATAGGAGTGATTAAATAGTTGCTAGAATGGAGTATTAGAATAAGTTGAAATTTTATTGAGGATATTGGTATTTGAGGCAAAGATTTTGAGGCTGATACAGTAATAAATAAAAATGATATTAAGTGACAAATAGAATAAGCCCTATAGCTTCAGTGGCCTGGAAACAAGAAATTGTGCTTTCAATCCCAAGGGCAAGCGGTTCAATTCTACCAGCTGTCAGGGGAAGAAGCATGAGTAATCTCCTCCATCTGATTAACTGCCTCTGAAAACACACTGGAGGGTCTGCTATGTGTTGGTTCCTATTCAACAGGACACAACAATAACAATCTATAGTTATCAGAATAAATATCTGTGAAGATGTAGAGGAATTAGATTTTCAGTTGAGACAATCAAATAATTGATCCATTAAAATACTAGATGAATTATTTCCATAACCATTCAAGAAGGTAAAAACAGTAGTGACCAGGTGCTAAAAAGTTAATTTATTAAAGAATATTTAAATGTCTTTGGATGCTTTCACATAAGAAAACTATGAAATAGTATAGTTTGTGGTCTATATCCTTCAGAATATATTTATCATGCAAAGCAACAGCAGTTTTCTGAAGATACATGACATAAGCAAGATAGAAACCCATTAGGTCTAGTTCATTTCGACCCATAGTCACGCTACAGAACAGAATACATTGTGTCGTGTGTTTTCCAAGGTGGTAATCTTCACAGAGGCAGACTGCTTTCTCCCTTTGAAGGGCTGCTAAGTTTGAACTATAGACCTTTTGACTAGCAGGTTAGAACGTAACCACTGTTTTACCATGGAGACTTGTTAAAAAAATAATGATACTAAATCTAGGCGTCATGGTATGTAGGGTTTAATCATCACCAGACTATCACGTATTCACTTTGTTTCCTTAAGGTTCTCTAACATCTATGATCAGAATATACTATGTCTCTATTCAATCGAAAGAGGAATTTTACATATTGGTCAGTTCATAAAGAGCAAAGAAGAAAACAGGTAACCTTCTTATTTTTAGTCCCCCTCAATTCCTACCTACGGTGGTAGCACTGACAAACAGTAAATGCTAAGCAACATTTGTGAAAAGAACAGAACAAAGCAATTAAGGAGAAAGAAACAAAGGCTACAGAACATGCACTTCTGCCTCCCCTGCCTCTCCTGATTGACACTGTTGTTATGCACCGTCTGGTCAGAACAAACCCAGAGCTGACCCTCCAGTGGGCTTTCAGGGGCAGTTGATCTCATAGAAAGAGATTACCCATCCTTCTCCTGTGGAGCAGCTGGTAGCCTTGAACTATGTGCCTTTGGGACTGCGGAACAGCTTCTTAACCACAAGGCCACCAGCGTTCCCTGACATTAGGAATGTGAAATATCTCCCCAGGCAAAATCTCTATACAGAACAGAATGTAATTCCATTGGTCTTAAAAGGTTCCATGATAATTCTGGCTATTTTCTTGTAGTTCTCATGGGAAACTGGCATTAGAAATGTGTTCCCCACTTAGAGTGACAGTCAACTTTTTATGCAGCCTTGGCCAGTCTCAAAGTGTTCCCTGATGCAAAGAAAGTTATTTTGGGCCCTTTTTGTAAAGTTTCCCTTCTCTGGCATAAACGACTACATTCTGTGGAGGGTAACTGCTTCATGCCTCTCAGTGCTGCCTTGCAATAGGATTTTCCAGCAGATTCCTTCCCAGAGGAAGCCGTAACATCATACATGTTGGCACTTAGCACCTCCTATACTTATCTACTTGGAGGCACTTTGCAAACATGAACTAATTAGTCCTTAGAAAGCCCATGTGGTAAAAGCATGATCATTCTCGTTTTAGGGATGGACAGCTGAAGTGAAGTGACGACACCAATAGATTCACTTACAAAGCCACAAAGGGAGGCAGAGCAGGATCTTGTATATACAAGATAGAGCTCCCCCAGGTTATGTTAAACGTGATTACAAATTAACCGTGTCACTGGTTGAGCATGACTACTTATCTTACATTCCCTGACTCCCTCAGTGAAAATGACTGCATTTGAAGAAACAGCATAGGAGGCAGAATGCATGAGGAAAGAGAGTTTATGAAATGCCAGCAAGGGACTAGGTCTATAAGCACAGGTATTTAAGGGTGAGACTCATTAATCTGTGCTAATAGTTTGCCAAGTTGAAAGCCCTATCTCTTTTAAACATTATCATTGTTGTTATATGCCATTGAGTTGCCTGCAACCCACAGCGACCCTCTATGTACAACAGCTCTGAAGCCTGCCCTGTCCTGAGCCAGTCTCATTAATTCTGACACACCAACCCTCGATTGCTCTAGTTACTGTATCAATCCATCTCATCCAAGATCTTCCTCTCCTGTGCAGTCGCTCCACCCTTCTGAGCATGATGTCATTCTGCAAGGATCAGTCTCCCCTGTCCACATGTCCAAAGTACATGAGACAGAGCTTCACAATCTTAGCTTCCAAGGAGAAACTTGGTTTCACCATTGCCCAGACAGACCTATTTGCTTTCTTTGGCAGTCCATGGTACGTTCAAGACTCTTCAACACTACAATTCGAAGGCGTCGATTCTTCTGTCATCCTTACAGCACGTAATTGTAAAGGCCATGGCTTAAATTAGGCACACCGTAGTCTCTAGACAGACATAATTCCTTTTCAGTACACTGGAGAGATCACTGCCAACATATTTTCCCAATGCTAACTGCTGGTGCTAAGAGTGTTGACTGTGGAAACGAGTAAGCTGTGATTGTTAACAACATCAATCTCTTCTCCATCTATCATGGTGCTGCCAATTAGCCCAGTGGTGACAATCTTGTCTTTTTTAATGTTGAGTTTTATTCCATATTGAAGACTACAGTCTTTGCACCTTCTGCAGCAAGCTATTCAGGTTATCTTCTGTTTCCGCTCGCTAGGTTTTGTCATCTACATAACATATATTGCTGACGAGGCTTTGTCCAATCCTGATGCCACATTCCTCCTCATAAAGCCCTGGTTTCCAAATGATCTGTTCTGCATATAGATTGAGAAAGTATGGAAACAGGATGTATCCCTGACTCACTCTTTTCCTGATTTTGAAACATGAAGTGTTTCCCTGCTCTGTTCTCAGGACTGCTTTCTTGTCCAACAGTCGATTTTGCATAAGCACAATCAAGTATTCTAAGATTCCCATTCTCCTCAAAGTTAAGCATACTTTGTTGTGATCTGCAGAGTCAAATGCCTTTGCATAGTCAATGAAACACAGGTAGATATCCCTCTCATACTCTTTGCCAAGGCCTCTTCTAACTCCGGCTTGCATTTCTGTTAGTTACCTGTCATTGTAACAGTTCCAGCCATTTCTGGATAGTTTTCAGCAGGATTTTCCTTGTGTGAGATATGAGTGATAATGTGGGATAATTACTACACTCTATTGGGTCACATTTTTTTAAGGGAATAAATATGGATCTCTTCCAGTCAGTTGGTCAGGTAGCAGTCCTCCACATTTCTTGGCACAGCCTGGTGAGCACATCCAGGGCAACATCTGTATGTTGAAGTAGGTCAATTGATATTCCATAAATTCCTGGGGCTTTATTTTTTTTGCCAAGTCCTTCAGAGCAGCCTGAACTTCCTCTTTCATCACCACTGCATCTTGCTAATATGTTGTTTCTTTAAATTCTTCTGTGTCAGTCACTTCTTTTTGGTACAATGACTCTCTATTCTGCTCCCATCTTCTTTGAATGCTTCCTGGATCATTCAATAATCATAGCATCCTTTAGCATTGCAACTTACAGCTTCCATTTCTTCTTTAGCTATTTTAGCTTAAGAAATGCCAAGTGAGTTTGGCCCTTTTGATTTTCTGACTCCAACTCCTTGTACGTTCTTTTATAATACTTTGCTTTGTTTTCCCATAGGCTGCCCAACTAATGGGATAAAATGTAAAGATTTGGCAAGTGAAAGTTGAAAAATTCAGCCTTGCTTTGATATCACAACAATAATAACACCTAACTACTAACATGTATTTTGCTTTATAACTTAAATTATAGCTTCAAATTTATTCCCCCATTCTGGATATCCCATTCCTTCATGAGAAAGACAATCCTGGAGTTATTCCTTTATATATTACCTGAGGGAAAGAAGTACAGAAAAATTAAACAACATAAAGAAAATTTCAGAGCTTAAAAATATCAGAGTTAGTAACTTAAGGTCGGAGTGTGAGGATTTAAACCCAATTTACAACAATAATTCAACAAAACAAGGTCCAGAATTTAGTTTATGAAATTCTAGGCCTACTTTCACTATGTTAATCTAAGGTACAGATTATGGCCTAATTTCTTAAGGAACCTTGGTGGTACTGTGGTTAAAGTCTTCTGATGGTAACCAAAAGGCTGTAGATTTTTACCTACCGGTTGCTTCAGGTCAGTGTATTTCAGTAAGGTTTTACTGGTTTGGAAACACTGTGGACATTTACTCTGTTCTACAGCATAACATTGAGTTAGAATCAATTAAATAGCTGTGGGTTTTGATCCAACTTCATCTCATACCTAAAATTAAATAAAAAGATAACATCTTCCCCCAACTGAACGGGCTATAATGGAGATGTGGAACTTTGCTTCATGAGTCATTGATACTCACACCCAGGAGAAATGAAGAGTCTTACCAAGATATATGGATCTGGTCACCTGATACAGCCAGGCAACTGGTTTCTAGGTTTCAGAATCACGACAGCGGCAACACAAGGTGTTAAGAGTGGGAAAGCTCTTATTTAAAACACAAATGTCTGTGGCAGTGGCAGCAGCATGTAACATAGAACTGGCCAGGGAAATTGCTTTTTGAATAATTGTTTTTATTGCCTTTCCCTTCACCAATGGTAATAAATAATCTCACTGGCAGAAGTATGCACACAGTCCAGGATCTGGAACATTTCCATAAATCAGTAGTATCCCCATGGAGGAGCTCAGTTTCCCAGTGTTCCCCATTAAAGTGAAGCAGGCTGGGGCTGGTTAACAGACAACAACCTGGGTTGGAAAACATATACAACAGACTATGTCTCCTGTGTTAATGCACAGCATGCAGTGTGGTCTGGACCAAGTTGCTAACTTCTGGCTCTAAAATAAAAGTTGGTGTTTTCAAGCCCCTTTGGACTTGTTGAAAACTTTTTTTTTGACAGATTTTAATACTTATAGCTCTAGTGGCCTAATGGTAAGGTGTTGTGCTTCCAACCCAAAAGTATGTGGTTCAAATCCACCAGCTTCTCCTTGGGAGAGCTAGACAATGTCCTTTTGTGCTTTTATTGTCTCTGAAAACCCACTGAAAGGTCAGTTAGGAGTCAGTTCCAGCCCCATAGTACATAATAACAACAACATGATCTGTTTTCACAGTGCAACTAACTATAAACTAGGCTCACAGAACTGCATTTTGGTAAGGAGTTGCACTGACATCCAAAGGTAAGTGGTTCAAATGCACCAGGGAAAGATGGTCGAACTACTCCCTCCAATTTACTATCTCTGCAAACCTGCTGGAGGAATTAGCTATAAGTCAGTTCCAACTCAATGCTACATAACAATTATTGTATTGAAATTATCCCAATAACCATACCAAGAAACCTAAAGCTCTGTAAAGACTTCTGTAAAACATAAAATAAATAATGCAAGGAGAACTGTTAACAAGTGATTCTGATTTATGATCAAAATACATGTGTATGTTAAGAAGAGGCATTTAACAAAAATAAAGAAGAGGCATTTTAAGAGAAGACAGTAGTTGTTGCTGTGCTGTTAGGGAAAAATACCATTGATAAATGTGATTCAGAACTGATATAAGACATTAAAAAATAGGCAACAGTTCATTGTGATTGGAGCACAGCAATGTGAAATAGGCTGAAAATGTAATTAAAGTCTAGCCTTGGCAGAGATTTGAGATTTTGTAATGATTTTGGTAAAAGGCAGAAAAGTCTTGTTCAACCATTTCAAGGAAATAAGGTGGTAGGAGAAAGTATGTAGGGAGAAGATGTGAGGAACATTGTGTTTAGAAAGATCAATCTAGCTTTTGTTTGGATTTGAGGTTGGAAGAGACAAAAATAGTTCAAGTGGGAGGCCATTGGTGAAGTCCAAGGATGAAATGACACAAATTTGTCCAAAAGAGTTAGAGGTGGAGATGAAGAAAAGTTGAAGCCCTTTAGAGAACTTGAATATGAGTAGGAATGTGGATGTATTAACTACATTTTGGACAAAGATTTAGGGAAGGTCATATGTCAAGAATGACCCCTAGACTTGTGGTTTCCTGAACATCTTATAAGGTAGAAATATTAAGTGAAAGGATTGTTACATAAAATATAGGTAGAGTACCAAGCTTGAGATGGGGGAATATATTTTTTTTCTTATGTGCAGGATATGAGTTGCCTTTCAAATATGAAAGTAGAGATAATTGTTAATATTTATAGTTCTAGTGGCCTATTAATAAGGAGTTGTGCTACCATCCCACAAGTATATGGTTCAAATCCACCAGTTTCTCGTTGGGAGAGATAGACAATGTCCTCTTGTGCTTTTATCATTTCTGAAAACTTTCTAAAGGGTCATTTATGAGTCAGTTCCAGCTCCATAGTACATAATAATAACAACACTATTTGTTTTAATAGTGCAACTACCTATAAACTAAGCTATCAGAGCTGCCTAGTGGTAAGGAGTTGCACTGACATTCAAAGGTAAGTGGTTCAAATGCACCAGTGAAAGGTGGTCAAACTACTCCCAAGCAATTTAATGTCTCTGCAAACCATTTTTATGAGCACATCAGGAGATGTATTGTTTTGGGGGAAGTAAAAATCATCACCCTTTGTCTCAGCAGACCAGGAGATGTATTGCATTGGGGAAAGTCTGCTGTCAGGGGCCTCTCCAAATTACTGAGGAACAATGATGTTAGTTTGAAGATTAAAGTGCACATGATTCAGGTCATGGTCTTTTCAATCATTTGCTATGCACCTGAAGGTTGGCAATGAGTAAGGATGACACGAGAAGAATTGATGCCTTTCAGCTATGGTGTTGGAGAAGAGTACTGAATATCCTATGGACAGCCAAAAGAACAAACATGTCCTGGAGAAAACAAAAGCAAAACACTCTTAAAAAGCAAGATTAAAAAGCTTCATTTCACGTGCCTTGGGAATGCTTCTAGGAGAGGATATTCCCGGAGAGAGGTATAATTCTTGGAAAGGTGAAGGGTTAGCAAAAGAGAGGAAGAAGGAAGAAACTCGACCAGATGGATTGCCACTGTGACTGCTGCAGCAACAAGCTCACGTGTGTTAGAGATGACGACGACACAGGATAGGACAGGGTTCAAATCTGTTGTTCATAGTATCGCTATGAGTTGTATTTGATTCAATGACACTTAACAACAACAACAAATAGTACTTACTGATTTAGAGTGCATGTAAAGCTTGTAGAAATATATTTGGGAGTTATTTGCATATACAAATGACAAATAAAATCATTAGGAAAAAGACATTACTTAAGTAAAAACCATAATTGTAGTTTAAATAGTTTTGTAATTCTCTGACGTAGATAATGAACCAGTTGTGGAGATGTCAGTAATTTCATTGTGGGACAAACCCAGATTTACATGTCCTCTCAGTCTAGAGACTAAGGTACGCCTGATCCAAGCCATGGCATCAGAGAGCTGGACAATGACTAAGAATAACAAAAGAAGAATTGGTGCGTTTGAGTTGTGGTTCTGGAGAAGAGTCTTAAACATACTATGGACCACCAAGAAAACAAATAGGTCAATCTTGGAAAGGGTGAAATAAAGTTTCTCCTTGGAGGCTAGGATTTTAAAACTACATTTCACATACTTTGGGTATGTGGCTAGGAGGGATCAATCCTTGGAGAAGGATATTATGCTTGAAAGGGTGGAGAAACAGCACAGAAGAGGAAGACCTTGGATGAGATGGATCGATACAGCAACTAGGACAATGGCTGACTCAAAACACAGCAGGCTTCAGAGCTGTTGTACAAAGGGTTGTTATGAGTCACAGAAGACTTGACGGCACATAACAACGACAACCCATGTTGATATATTCAATAAGATGGTCTAGAAAGGTAAGTTTGAAAAATATTAATATATTGACAGAAGAGCATTACAAGAAATGAAATTAGATAGGAATGTTGTTGTGTATCGTAGAGTCAGAACTGACCATTCATTGCTGACTCTCTGGCAGGTTTTCAGAGGCAATTAATTGCAGGGGAGGAGACTGCCCATCCTTCTCCCGTGGAGCAGCTGGTGGCCTCGAACTGCATGCCTTTGGGATTGTAGCCCAGTTTCTTGCCACTAGGCCACCTAGCTCCTTTATAGAGAAATAGAATGCAGATTATATAGAGACAGAGTGGAGAATTAAAATTTGGAAGAAATAGCAGCATTTAAGACAGAGGCAAACCGTCATGAGGCTTCTGTGTCATAAGAATCAAATGAACAGAACACTTCAGAAAGAAAAACCAGGGCAATAATGAAAACTACAGCAGAAAGATTCAAAATTACCCATTGAAATTGCCAATAAAGTGATGGTTGATGGCTTTACAGTGAACAATTTTAGTGGAGTGATGTTGTCAAATTCTTACCCAGCCTGCAATGTAGATAATGTTCAGAGAGCCAGGGTACAGATGTCAATTTTCTCAGAATCACAAGAGTAAAAAGAAAAAAGTTAGAGCAAAAATTTAAATTCAAACCTGACTCCCTCACAATACGGTATACTAAAAAGAGAAGAGTTTTAAATCAGATCTTGCCACTTCCTGTCCCTGTGACCTAGGAAATTTTATTTTATTTTTCTATATTATTTTTAGTGGGTGTATCATCAAATTGGATCTGACTGGTACAGGAGGTGATTGTCCCTCCTCCAGCAGAGCATCTGGTGGATTTGAACCATGTACCTCTGGGATTGCAGTGCCGACCTTGGAAATTTTGTATCACTCTCTAAGCCTCAGTTTTCACATCTGAGAAGTGGGTTTGTAATAAAGTATGGTTCCCAGTGTGGTTGTAAGGAAAATAAAAAATGAAGGTTAAAGTACAGTAGACATCACAGTGGGCAACATAAATGCTTTTTGTCTTTTGTGTTCCTCTCACAAAAATAGAGACTAATGAATTACAGTTAGAAGCCATGAAGACTATACCTCAGCATAAGTGTATTTACAAGAATATTTGCAAATGGACTAAAGTGGAAGATAGAATGAGTTTCCCAGAAGTACTGTATTGGTAAATAAAAAAACCATTCTTTTTACATTAGGCTTCTACTTTTTGTGGCCATCTTATTTTCAGACTTTATGCCGGAGTTGTGTATGTATACATCCCACATTTTTATCTATGTTCATATTCTCAAATAAGGAAAAATTTCTTGGAAAGAATACTAGCTATATCTTATGATAACTTTTTTTATTTTTTGAGAAATTTTAATGTAAAGTTGTTGAAACCTGGTTACAAACATATAGTTGATTTTTTTTGTCGAATATTTTTCTGTCTTTGCAGTGTGGCGACACAAATGAGAATGACTCACATAACTCAGAATAGTTCCTAAGTGGTTAGTAGCATCTGCGAAGAAATGACCTAGGAGGAAGGGGTCTAAAAATATCCAAAATATTTTCCTAGTAACAGAGAGCTTATAAAAAGCAATCAAGTGAAATACCCTTTTCATCTACCACTGTACATGAAGACATTCACTGTGGCATTATCTAGTATATAATGAAATAAATGATAGAATATTAGGGAAATTATAATTATATACCCAAGAAAATATTATTCTGATTTTGAATAGCTAAAACTAAAGAATTGTGTCATTTTAATATGTTCATTAATCAACTAATAAGGATAATAGTAAAAGGTGTAATGCGTTTTGTTAAATATCTTTGTTAGGTACCAGCAAGCTGATTAAAACTGGAGTGACCCTATGAACAATAGCCCTAAACCTTGCCTTATCTCGGGCATGCTCATGATCTCAGCTATGCCCCAAACCATTGTCACAGGCAGCATGTCAATTCATTGCCTACAATATCATCCTTTCTTTTACTATCTTTCCCATCGTGATATCTTTCTCCAAGGACTTGCCCCTCCTGATAACAAGCCCAAAGTATGTGAGAGATGGTTTGTCATCCTTACCTTGAGATGCATGGACATCTCATTAACATTGTCATAAAATGCTAAATACATTTCACCTGAAAACAGCAGAACAAAAAATGGCAGTGTCTCTGCAATACACAATATTTTGGAGCATGGAAATAGATTTTGTAAGAATAAAAGGAAATGGTCTTTGGCAATTTTGTGGTAACTAAAAGAAAACTGTCCCAGAATTGGAGGGGTACAGATGCTTTTTTTTGCTATTCAATAATTGTTACTTACTAATAGCTTTCTATATCTACTTGACTAAAAGACAATCTTACTTTGTGGTAGTAGAGCTTGCTGGCATGACAGGAGAAGAAAATGAAGTGGTGTTTATTAAATTCAATTCACTATTCCACACCTTCTGAATCTTCTCTACTTATCTCACCTACTCAGTTCTTCCACCTCCCTTTTATTTCAGAATGAACTTTATCTTTTTTTTTAAATAGAAAATTGATGTTGGTTGTCTCATATCTGCTACTTGTCTCATCCCATTATAACTTCCTGCCCCCAGATTAGTATTTCTTCTTTGTGTTCTATTACATAGACAGTAGCACTTGACAGTGACAGAAGCCCAACTCAAATTAATTTATACTTGAATGCATTGCCTTATTATCCAGAAGTCAAAGGGTTTTGCAGACTTTTATCACAGTCTTATATACAATGTATATCCCTCGGTACCATTTGGGCTCTCTTTCATTTCTAGGTTCTATTTTTTATGTTAATAATTTCTTAGAGAGACTTAATTCATGTTATAGTTGTATATATGTGCAACTTTCTTTCCTATATTAATCTTCTCAAATGAAGCCTTTACTAGCCAAAAGTTAATGATCGGTTGGTGGAAACTATGTACAAATGGAGAAAGAAATTTGCTGATATTGAAGAAATGAAGAATTTTCACAGATTTCTGGATATCTTTTTTCTTATTCAATAGTGACTCAGTATAAAAAATAGGGAAGATCACGTGAGCCCCACAAATTTAAATACTACTATAAACCCTAAGAGATCAAACTCTTGGTATTTTTCATGAACCTGAGGAAAACTTCCATGTTCTTCTTGACTATTAAAAGGGATTCCTTGGTTCATCAAATTTAGAAATCCAAGGTTAACATTTCTTTGCTATCATTTCTCTCTCTTTCCTTCATTCAACTTTCTTCCCTTTTCAATGTATATTGGTCTAACTTACTGCTTTTAATAGTTGTACATAGAACCAAAGCTTACAAGCCTAGACATGAACTCTTTCAAGTCAAAATGAGGTTTCAAGTATTTCTTTTCCAATTATTGAATTACAACAAAATTATATCAATGACTTCTTGATGATGACTTAGGCTTTCATTATACAATTATGAAAAGAATTTGCACTGTCAAAGCAGGAGTATGCTAGCTGTACCTCTAAATGCGTTTATTCTTCTGGAAGTCTATCATGTATTCAAAATTCTGTTTCCACTGTAAATCAAATGTATCAATTCTTCTTTAGTCTTTTCTCATTCATTGCTCAAATTTCACTTGTCAAATCAACAACAACAACAACAACAAAACAAACCAAAAAAATTAACAAAACCTAAACTCATTGCTGCCAAGTCACAACTGTCTCAAAGCTGACTTTCCAGCTGGTTTGTAAGGCTGTTCACACAACAGGAGGAGATTGTCCATCTTTTATCCTTCATAGTCCCACTCTCAATAACAATGACGACGACCAAGAGAGAGCTACGTTGGCCTAGTGGAAAGGAAGCTGTGCTACCAAGCTGAAGGTGAGTGATTGTCATCTGTGGCCTTCGGCCAGGTTCAAATTGTCTTCCTGTCAAACATTCTTCTAGGTGGTATAGCACTGGTCTGTGTGTTGCTGTATAGAGGTAACTCGTGGTTGCTGTGATGCTGAAGACTGTGACAGTGATGTGCCAGTCGTGATAATGGGTACCCATGGTGGACAGTGTTGGCTGGAGCTTCCCGACTAAATCAAGCCTGGAAGCAGGAGCGGCATCCACTTCCGAAATGGCTTGCCTCTGGAAACTCTATGTACGAACAGTGCTCAGGCTGTTCGTTCATAGGGTCGCTATGAGTCGTCTACGACTTGACGGCATTAAACAACAACAACAACAGTCCCACTCTCACCCACAAGATGTTTGTGTCTTCAAACCATCGGACGGGTGTGACCTTTGAGTTAGCTGTACTGCCTTCTATATACTGGGCCACCAGAGTTCCCTGCTTTCACATGGATGTAAAACAACTGGAAACACCTTGGCTTGAGTCAGTTGCACTTTCCCCTTTCCTCAGATTGACATCTTTGCTTTTTGACTTTAGGATGAGGTCCTCTGCAGAAGACTTGTCCAGTGCAATAAATCATTTGATATCTTGACTGTTGCTTCCATGGGTACTAATTATGAATCCAAATTAACAGAAACCTTTGATAATTTCAATCTCTCCCACTTGTGTATGGTAATAATTAATGGATCATTAGTAAAGACTTCTTTTTATCTTCTTTATTTTAAGGCATAACCCATACTGAAAGTTGTAGTTTTTAATTTTCAAAAAGAAATATCCAAATTTCTTTTCTCTTTCAGTCAGATTATATTATCTCCATCTTTCAGATTTTCAATACATTTTCTGCTGATTTTTTGTCATAGTCTTCTTTTTATAGTTCAAGTTCTCATATTACTTGTTCAGAATATAAATCAAATTAATGTAGTAAAATTATAAAACCCAGATACTAATCGATCAGACTTTGCAATATGCTTTTAGTCTGTTTATATAGCTTCCTCAAGGTCAAAAACATATCTGCAGAAAGAATCATTGGTGGTTGTGTTACGTGTTGTTGAGTAGCCTGTGACTCATAGAGAC
>NW_006399779.1:21785745-21800974 GCF_000299155.1 Elephantulus edwardii
GGAATTTAATAAATGCTCTTGAATTTTCATACGTGTGATTGGATATCCTTTGAGGGGTATTTCGTGGGCAGAACAGTTTCAACCTCTTTAGGATTATCATGTTTGTTCTCCTAACAGTCCATGGCATATTCAATACTCATCTCCAGCACCACAGCTCAAAGACATCAACTGTTCTTCTATCATCTTTAGTCATTGTCCAGCTTTCTGATGCATAGCAAGCAATTGTGAAGACTATGGCCTGGATCAGGTACACCTTGGTCTTCAGTCTGACATTGTTGCTCTTCAGTACTCTGGAGAGGTCCCTGACAGCTGATTTTCTCAATGCAATTTGTCTTTTGATTTCCTGGCTACTGTTACTAAGACTATTATTGATTGTGGAGCCAAGCAAACTGAGGCTATGAACAATGTCAATCTCTTCACAATCTATTATGATGTTGCCAATTGGCCCAATGGTGAGAACCTTTGTTTTTTTGAAGTTGAGCTTCAATCCATATTTAAGGCTGCAGTCCTTGACCTTCTGAAGCAAATGCTTCAGATCCTACTCAGTTTCAACAAGTAAGGTTATATATAGAAGGTTGTTGACGAGTCTTCATCTAATCATGATGCCATATTCCTCTTTATAGAGCGCAGCTTCTTGGATGATCTGTTCTGCATGTAGATTGAAAAGGTAGGGAGAAAGGACAGATCCCTGGCATACAACTTTCCACTTTTGAATCATGCAGTGTTTCCTTGCTCTGTTCTGACAACTGCCTCCAAGTAAAGGTTACACATAAGCACAATCAATTGCTCTGGGATTTCCATTCTTCTAAGAATTATCCACAATTTGTTGTGATCCACACAGTTAAATGACTTGATACATAGTCAAATGTCAATAAAACACAGACATTCCTCTCTGCTGACATTAGTTATAATATCCATAGGACCATGGCCTCTTCTCAACCCAGCCTGCACATCTGGCAGTTCTCTGTTGATGTACTGTTGCAGACATTTTTTTCTAATATTCAGCAGAATCATGCTCACATGAGATATTATTTATAATGTTTGATAACTTCCATACTCTGTCGGGTCACCTTTCTTTCGAATGGGTGCAAATATGGATCTCCTGAAGTCAGTTTTGCCAAATGGTTGTCCTCCAGATTTCTTGGCACAACTTGGTGAGCGCATCCAGGACAGCATCTCTTTGTTGAAATAGGTCAATTGGTATGCTGTCAATTCCTGAGGCCTTGATGTTTGCCAATTCCTTCAGATAGCTCGAACTTCTCCCTTTATCATCACCGGTTCTTGCTCTTACATTGTTTTAAGAAATTCTCTGTCAGCAAGTTCCTTTTGTTACAGTGATTCTGTGTATTCCTTCCATCTGCAGCTAAAACTAGACCAGGTGCTAATTGAGAAACAAACCATCAATTACTCATTTAAAACTAGCTCACAGGAATGAAAATGGCTTTGAATCTATCCCACTTGAATTTAAGAATCATCTTAATAACAGATTTGAGGTACTGAACACCAATGATCAAAGTCCAGAGGTACTGTGGGAGGACATCAAGGATATCACAGAAGAGAGAAAAAGGTCCTCACAAAGACAGAGGTGAAAAAAAAAACCTAAAAAGGTGTCAGAAGAGATTATGAAAATTGTATTAGAATATTGAGAAGGCAAAACTAAACAAAAAGATGCTGAAGTAAAAAAGCTGAACTAGAGATTTCAAAGAAGACAAAGTAAAATACTATAACAAAATTTGTGAAGAACTGGAGTCAGAGAATAACAAGGGAGGAACTGACTTGGCATTTCTCAAGCTGAAAGAATTGAAAAATAAATTTAAGTCTTCCTTCTGGCGCACTGAAAACATTCTTGCGAATCTTTTACTTTATACAAAAACAAAACAAAGTGCTAGATACTGTTTTAAAACTTAGTGAATTTGCATGGATTTTTTAAAAAATTAACTGAAAACTTTATTATGCAGATTTCCCCCACACTCTTCTTCATTGACATCATGTTTCATACAATCATTCACATGTGTTGTTTTATAAAATTAATCACCATCAAACCATGTCCATCATTATACTGTCTTTTCAGATTCCCTAAAGGATTGTTCCCATTTCCTTTACTCCTTCCCTCCATCCGTCAAATTGTGCATCCCTGGGATTTCATCCCGAATCATCCTTCCCCCTCTGTTCCCACTCCTTTTGAAAACTCTTGGGTCCCTGTGTTTTACTAGTTATCTTCAATTTTTAAAATAGACATTATTATGCATATTTGTCCTTCCAAGTTAGTTCATTCAGCATAATGCTCTCCAGCATCTCCCAAGTGACAAAGTATTTTTCAAAATCATTGCTCCTGAGTGCTGGATAGTAGTCCATTGTTTGAAAGTACCATAATTTCTCAATTCATTTCACTGTGGTTGGACATTTGATATGTTTTCATGTTCTTGTGATGGTGAATAATGCTACTATTGGTGTACAGATCTCCATTTGTGTCTCAGTTCTAATTTCTTTGAGGTATGTTTCTAGTAGTGGAATGCTATTGTTGTTGTTGATTGCCTTTGAGTCGAGTATGACTCATAGCAATCCTATGAACAAAAGACCTGAAGCCCCTCTACAAATAATGACATTTATCAAAGTTCATAGTGTTTCCAGAGGCATCTTATTTAGGAAGCGGATGCCACTCCTGTTTTCAAAGTAGTAGAATAGCTGGGTCATATGGAGGTTCTATGTTCAACTTTTTGAGGAAATGTCACATTGTCTTCCATAGTGGTACTACCATTTTACAATCCCACCAACAGTATGTAAGAGTTCCCACCTCTCCATACCCTGTCCAACATTTATTGCTTACTACCCTGCTAAACTTTGCCACCGTTATTGGGGTGAGATGGTAACTTACTGTGCTTTTTATTTGCATCTCTCTTATTTCCAGTGACTTTGAGCATGCATTTTTTTTAAAAGTTGTGTTCTTCTTTTTGCTTTTAAAAATTTATTTAACATTTTGATTGTGATTTGAGGACATGTTTACAAATCATATTGCTTTTTTATTAAATCATTGACCATGTCTGATCATGCATACATTGTATATTGTACTTGTCTATTTTTTAAATAATTGTTCTTGTTGTTATTAGGTACCATCAAGTCTAGGATGACTCCATGAGATCGTATTAATAGTTCTGAACCTTTCCCTACCCACACCATCACCAGGATCTCTGTCACAAGCCAACAGTATTAGTCTATATATCAAACCATCTCCTTGAAGGTCTTTTTTCTCTTTCACGGACTCTCCAACTTTCCCAGCATGAAGTCATTCTTTAATGACTGGTTCCTCCTAAAAATATACCCAAGAAAATGAGATGAGGTTTCACCACCCTTGTCTCTAAGGTACACTTTGGTTACACTTTCTTCAAGAAAAAGTTGCTTGTTCTTTGGCAGTTACTGGGATATTCAACACTTTTCGCCAATACCACAGTTCAAAGGTATTGATTTTTCTCCTGTCTTAATTGCTGTCCTAATTCATTGTCTAACTTCAAGGTGTATAGGAAACAATTGAAAATATCAAGGCTTGGATCAGGTGCCTTAGTATTTAAAATTACATTCTTGCCCTTTAGCACTTTGAAAGGGTCTTTGACAACAGATTTTTCCAGTGTAACACATCTTTTGATTTCTTCACTGCAGAGCAAAGGTGTTTATTGTGGGTCTCAGTAAAATGAAAACCTTGAGAATGTCAATGTTTTCTCCATATATCATGATGTTGTCTGTTGGTCCAGTGGTGATGATTTTTTGGTTTCCTTATGTTAAGATGTAATCTTCTGCAGTAACCTCTCAAGTCTTCTTCACTATCTGCAAACAAGATTGTGTCATTTGCATAATATGGATTATTAATGAGTCTTCCTTCAATTCTGATGCCATATTCTCCTTAATATAGTCCAGTTTCTTGACTTATTAGTTCAGTAAACAAACTGAGTAAGTATGATTGTGGTTGTAGCTGTTAGGTGTCATTGAGTCATGTATGACACATAGGGGTTCTATGAACAAGAAATCTAAACCCTGTCCTATCCTGTGCCGTCCTCACAATCTCTGACATCCTTGAGCCCATTGCTGCAGTCAGTGTGTCAATCCATCCAGTTAAGACTCTTCCTCTCTTTTGTCAACCCTCCACCTTTCCAAGCATGGGGTCCCTTTCTAAGGAACAGCCTCTTCTAACAACATGTCCAATATGTCAGATGAAGCCTTATCATCTTTTCCAACAAGAAATGAGCATTTCTTCACGGGTCTGTCGGACATCCAAATGTCTTCTTCTCTGGAAAGTCTTTCCACGTTTTTTGCCTATTTTGTAATTGGATTATCAGTCTTTTTCTTCTGGAGGCCGAGTAGAATTCTGTAAACTTTTGTTATGAGTCTCTTGTCTGAGATGGTAGTGCCAAATGTTGTTCCATAGAATATTTTCTTTTCAGCCTGTTGGAAAAGTTTTTTTATGCATACAGGGATTTAATCTTTAAAAGGTCCCATTGATCGATTTTATCCTCTCCAGATTGTACATTTCTAGCTGTATTTGTCAGTGTTTTTATACCAAAGGCTAGCCCTTCTGAGCTTGGTCCTAGGTTGTCTCTTATAAACATTACAGTTTTGGACATTGCTCCGAGGCCTCTGATCTACCTTGAGTTGATTTTTGTGTATAGTGTGAGATGCAGATTCTGCTTCAGCTTCCTGCTAGTAATAGTCCAGTTTCGCCATTTGTTGAAGAGGTCGTTATTTTAACAAGCTTTATTTCCTTGTCAAGTATCAGTTGACCATAGATAAGTCATTTTTGGATTCTTGATTCTGCTCTATCGATATATGTGTCTATCATTATCTAGTACCATGCTATTTTGGTTATTACTGCTGTGTTGTAGGTTTTGAGGTCAGGAAGTGCTATACCTCCCACTTCATTTTTGTTTTTCAGAAGTTCTGTGCTTTATTGGGGGGAGCGTTATTTACTCTCCAAATAAACTTAACAATTTATTTTCTGATTTCCTTGAAAAATGACTTTGCTATCTGTATTGGGATTTGTTGAACATGTTGATTGCTTTTGGTAGGATTGTCATTTTCCCAATATTGAGCCTTCCTATCCATGAACAGAGAACATTTCCCACTTATTTAGGTCTTTTGTTGTTTCTTACAAAAGTGTCCCATAGTTTTCTTTGTACAAGTCTGATTTGTCTCTAGTTAGGTTCACTTCCAACTACCTCAATTTGTGATTTACTATTGTAAATTACTAGCTCTAATGGGTTTTTTTTGTTGAGTGCTTGGGGTTTTCTGTGTACACTATCATATTATCTGCCTATAGTGACAGTTTTACCATCCCTTTGCAAATCTGGATTAATTTTATCCTATTTTCTTGTCATATTGTCTTAGTAAATACTTCTAATATAATATTGAACAGAGTGGTGATAGTGGGCATCTTTTTCTGGTCCCTGTTCTCAAGGAAAATTATTTTAGTCTTTCTCTTGTATGAATAAATTTATTTTAAAGAAAGAACATTAAACCATTTACTCATCTCACAAGACTGTCTTTCACTTTCAGATCTTTGAACCAAGGATGAGAGCACTTGATCTTGAGTATTTTAAACATATAGCAAAAGGAAGTAGTTTATCAAAAAGAAAATTATGTTTGGTAAGGCAGAGGGCCACAAAAATAAAAGAAGACCATTTATGAGATGTATTGACATTCCGTCTGCAATAATGGACTGGAATTTAGCAATGATGATATGAATGGGCAGGAATTCAGATTGAACATTGTTTTGTTCTATTGTGCATAGTGTCCTATCAATTGGAACTGACTCAATGATATAACGTGGACTTCAAGTAAATAAAAAAAAAAAATAGCCTTCTTAAATAAGTTTTAGAGAAAAGCCAGGTATTACCTGTAACTGAGAAGGACAACAGGAATCTCCAAGTCTGTAAAAACAATCTGCTTGCCATAAATGAGTTGATATTCAAATGGTTTTTAGGAGAGATAGTTTATTATGTCCCAGAATCTATGGTTGGCTGGTTCCCTTTTTTCAGTTCAACAGTATATAATACTTAATATTGGTCTAGACTGATAAATTCAACTTCTTGTTGAAACTTTCAAGAGGCAACTCACAGTTGTTCCAGTCCAAAAGAAATCATAATTTTAAGCAGTTGCACCTAAACTCTGTCCTGTAACTCAATAAGTATCTTCTGTTTTGTGTGGTCTTGAACTGCCAAAATTGTCTTAATCTTATATCCTTTGAATTACTGACTTTGCTTCTAGATTGAGTGTCTATTTTTGACTACTTGAAATTGGAATTTCTCTGGACTTCTTTCTTTCTAGTTGATCTCTAGACTTGGACATTTTAAGTCTTCGCCAGAACATTCCTAGTCCTTTCTATATTATATGATGAATGTTTCCAATTACCATCAAAAACAAAGACTGATGGTCCCCTTGTTGTTGTTGTTGTTGTTGTTGTTGTTATTGTCATGTGCCACTGAGTCAGAACAGATGCATCGCAGACTGTCTAGTGGGTTTTTGGAGGCAGGTAATCACATGGGAAGAGACAGCCCACCCCTCTCCTGTGGAGAAGTTGGTGGACTCGAACCACATGCCTTTGGGATTATAGCACAGTCCTCTTAGGTATCTTCATATCTGATTTCCAGCCATCAGTACTTAAAAATATCACAAGTAATCCATATTTGATTACTATTTGGAGATCAAGCCAATTCCTAATGTAGTGAGAACATGCCAATCCCCAAGGTAGTGAGAAGATAGTAGATGTCAGGGTGTTGTCATGCCAGGAAGCTTTTCTTTGCTTCTAAATATGGCAAAAATTCAAGGGAGACAGATATTTTAATAGACTTAAATGAAACTGACTTTTAAAATTCACTAAAATTGGATATAAAATAGTTAAAAATAAAACTGCTATTTACAAGTCACAGCTTTGGGAGCAATGGATTAAGAAATATCAGCTATTACTACTAAGATATGTTTCCATCAAGTTAGATAAGACATGCAATAGAAAGGTTGGTTGGAGGAATGGGCAACTTGTAGGCTTAAAGACATTGCTAGATATAAAAGCTGAACTACATGATTTGAAAGAAGAGGTTATTTGCAGAATGGCATAGATTAGAAAGGAAAATCAGGTTAGGTTTCATCTTTTGAATTAACCTGCCAGCTAAATCCAAATTACTTTAATTTCCTGAGCCGACTACTTCATAGAGAAAAGAGAGCTTGGACCAACGGCCTATTAAGAGTTATGTAAATTTCTTTTAAATCTCTAACTATTTAAATGCATTTTCAGAAATAGCTGTTGCTATTTATTGGGAGCATTAATGAATTATATTCCAGAGTCTGGTTATGTTATGCCACACTCTTGGCTAAGGGTTTAATAAGCACTCTCATTTGATGTCCAAGTAAATGTTATGAGATAAAGTGACTTATTATTACTGTTTTGTAAATCAGAAAGGTAAGGGAACATTCCTAATGTCCTATAGCTGGGAAAACATGGAGACAGTGTTTGAATTTGCTTTAAATTTGATGTTTATTCTATTTATTCAGCACAAAGGCATGTTTTTGTTGTTACATACATTAAAGTCAGGACCAACTCATAGCTGACTCTTGAGTGGGTTTTCAGGACAGTAAATAATATGAGAGGGGATTGTTCATCATGCTCCCACAAAGCATTTGGTGAATTCAAGTGACGTGACTTAAGATTGGCAACATAACTCCGTACCACTGGGCCGCCAAAGCTCCTTGTAAAAAGGCATACTATTTAGAAAATGATTTTTATATAATAATTTATTTTAACTATGTTAATTATTCATTTACCATTTATGTATTTTTATAATTATTTATATATAATATTGATAAAATACTAAAAAACATACATTACAGTTTCCAATTGTCTTTTAACAAATTGATAGAATGTCAAAACCCCATATGGGCATTACCAAAAAAAAATATTAAGGGAAATAGATCTTTCCAAATTTGTCATCCATGTCATGGTTCCTGGGCTACAGAGAAGTATGTTGAAAGGATCTAAAACTGATGTTTGTATAAGGAATTCTGGTGGTGTAGTGTGTAATGTATTTGCCATCTAACCCAAAGATTGATTGTTTCATAACCACCAGCTGATCTTCAGGAGAAACATAGACAGTGTCCTTCTAGAAATATGTTTCTGCCTTAAAAACCCAGTGGAGGGTTCCCATGAAAATTCACTAGGTAACAGTGGGTTAAATATTAAAAATTTATATAGTAAATGAGCTACAATAAACATGGCTAATTTAAGAATTGAGCATCAACGATAGCATTTATTTATTTATTGTTTCACAAGGAACTCTTATAGCTATTATATCAAACTACGCTTGCAAAAAAAGTAAAAAAAAAATCTAAATGAATAGGTTATGTTATGGAACAAAATGGCTAGGTAATGTTGTTATTCAAAATGCTTAAGACAAAAAAAAAGCTTAAGACAAATCCTTATGCTTAATTGACTTCCTACTTATATGGCTCTTGAAGATTTCCTGAAGAATTCCTTTATCACAACAATGTAGAGAGTTCTTGTTTTAAGGTGTTATTCCTTTGTTTAAACTGTGACACTTCAATGTTTTCAAATCTGAAGATGACACTATAAAAGATTGTGAAGGAAATAATCCTGAAGATGTTTGAACTACCCTTTTAGACAAAAGCTCTTTGAAACAGAAAAAGAGTCTCTTCTGTACCCCTTCACCCCATTATAAGCAAGATTGTAGGTGGGATAATTAGAAAGAAACAATTGTGCAGTAATTAAATATTTTAAGAAGCCAAAACATTTCAGTTGTGTAGAATTCGCTGCAATAAGAGAGGTTGTTTTTTTTTTCACTTTTTAAAAATTAATTTCAATGAACATTTACAAAGAGTTTGGATTTCCATTCACTCATTGTTGCACTTTTTTCTCCCCCACCCCCACCCCCAGTTCATTCTTCTCCTTGAAAAGCAAAAGCAAAACTCCTTCATTGGTACACAATCCTCCCGGACCCCCTCCCACCCCCATCCCACGTATATTCCACTCTGCAACCCTCATTCTGAACTCTTACAATAATCATAATGCCCTAAAATATATTACTTTTAAACTGTTCTCTCCCTTATTGGCTTCAATGCAGTATACATAGTTTATCCAGTTTTTCTCAGTCTTACACCCACCCTGATGTCAGCCTCATTCTACAACAGTGGCACCATAAGAAAGTTCTATACACCGGCCAGCAGAGCAAGACGGCAGCTCACTTTGGAGGCAAATGTCCAGTCCAGCAGGTGTGTTACACTTTTTCTATTTAACACATTTTTAAAAGATAACCTCTCCAGAACTATTTTCAGTTGACTGCTCTTAGTCATTGCCTCCTTCTGCTTGTGATAATGGGTTTGAGTTGCAACATCTGTGCAGTGAGCTACATCCAGTCTATTTACCTTCTGGACATTTGTCTTAAAATCGATAAAGTAATAGTATCAAAGGTGGTGGCATTTTAATCTCTTCCGTCCAATCTAGATTAAAATATGTTCTCATATTTCACTCACATTGAAGGAAGATTTCACTAGCTGTATCCTCTATCTGGCATTCATTCAATAATGAAAACAGGAAACAATTGTTCTCTTAGGACTAATTGACAGTCTTTCAATAACCTCACCCAAATACCCATTGTCATGGAGTAAATTGCAATTTATAGCAACACTATCAAATCCACATGAACCCAAATTTGACCTTGAGTTTCAAATTCTGAATTCAAAACCATCTCAGGAACAGTTTTGATGTTTTGAACACTTATGAACAAAGACCAAATGAGCTGTGGGAAGGTATCAAGAATATCATCCAGGAAGAATGTAAAAGGTCATTACAAAGACTGAGGCTGAAGAAAAGACCAAGAGGGAAGTCAGAAGACACTCTGAATATTGCACCAGAACACCAAAAGACAAAAGCAAAGGGAAGACGTTAAGAAGTTAAGGAACTGAACAGAAGACTTCAAAGGGCAGCACAAGAAGACAAAACAAAGTATTATAATGAAATGTGCAAAAGGCTAGAGTCAGAAAGCCAAAAGGGCCAAACTTGCTGAGCATTTCTTAAGCTGAAGGAACTTAAGAACAAATTCAAGCCTCAAGTTGCAGTACTTAAGGATGTATAGACAGAATATTGAATGATCGAGGAAGCATTAAAAGAAGAAGGAAGGAGTATACAGAGCCACTATACAAAAGAAAAAAAAACAAGCAAAAAATAAAATTGACTGGCTTCATGAAACAACATATGAGCAAGAGGCAATGGTGATGAAAGTGGAAGTTCAAGCTGCTCCAAAGGAATTGGCAGAAAAACAAGAATCCAGGAATTGACAGTGTATATCAATAAACAGATTTCAAAAAACAGATGCTTCCCTGGCTGTGCTCACCAGATAGTGCCAAGAAATCTCGAGGACTGCTACCTGACAAACTGATTGGAAGAATCCATACTTGTTTCCAAACCACCCCCCAAGGTGATCTGATAAGAGTGTGCAAATTATCAATTTTACTAATATCCACACATAAGCAAAATCCTGGTGAAGATTATCCAAAAATGACTGGAACAGTACATAAACAGAGAACTACTGGCTGGTTTAGAAGGTCACATGACACTAGAGACATTATTGCCAATTTCAGATGGATCTTAGCTGAAAACAGAGTGCCAAAGAAATGTCTATGTATGTTTCATTGATTTGTGTTTCATTCATTTGATTATCTAAATCACAACAAATTGTGGCTAATCTTGTGAAGAATGGGAAACCCTCATGTGAAACATATGCTTGAACCAGGAGGCAGTTGTCAGAACAGAGCAAGGAACTATTGCATGCATTAAAATTAAGAAGGGAATGAGTCAGGAATATATCCGGTCTCCATACTCTTCTTTAAAAGATAAATAAAATTTGTATTTTATATTGGTTTAGTTACAAAGTTCATAAGCATCTCCACACTTTTTAAATCTGTACATGGAAAAGATTATCCTGAAGTCTAGACTTTATGAGGAATGTGGCATCAGAATTGGAGGAAGACTCATCACCAACTTGCATTATACAGATGACACAACCTTGCTTGCTGAAACTGAGGAGGACCTGAAGTGTTTGCTGCAGAAAGTCAAGGACTGTAGTCTTCCATATGGATTGAATCTTTACCTCAAATGGACAAAGATTCCTACCAATGTGCCAATTGGCAAGGTGGATGAAAAAAGAGAGAGGTTGTTCACAATTTCAGCTTCCTTGGCTCCACAATTCACACTCTTGGTTGGCACCAGCTGTCAGGAAATCAAAAGATGCATTGCGTTGGGGAATTCTTCTGTCAGGGACCTCTCCAACTTGATGGAACACAATAACAACAGGAGAAGCATAAGGGGTATCTGGTGTCCTAGAAGTAAGGGGCTGTGATGAAATCCTGAAGGCACATACTTTAAATCCACTAGCTGCTCCATAGAAGAAGGATGGGCAATCTCCTCCTGTGGAATTAACCACCTCTGAAAATCTGCTGGAGGGTCAGCTATGGGTTGGATCTAACTTGACGGTTCACAACAAACAAAGAGAAGCATGTTTTCAATGATTAATAGTTCAGTAGAATACATAAGTATATTTATAGCTGTCAGGTAAAACTGTAAATCATAAATGCTAAAAGCATGTTAACCATTCACTTATGATTCTGGGTCCTTCTTATATGAGTAATAAAGAAATGGTGTCTTCATACTTTGCTTTCTTTTGCTGTTTTGATTCATCCCGTTTGTTCTCGCTGCTGCTCAAGTTTTAAAAATGTTCCCAAATAGCCTCATGGTAGTGAATTCAGGGCAAAAAAAAAAAAAAAAAAAGGAAGGTGAAGAATGACTCCTCTTATATAAGATGGTTACAGCAAGAAAAGATCATTATTTTAATAAATCTTGACAGCTTCAGAGGCGAGCTGTCGATGGGACTGTGTTAGGAAGTGCTTATTTATTTCTCCTAGTCATGAATTGAGATAAATATCCTTAAGTGACATAGGAGAAGAAATAGGATTAATTTCAATGACTCTGAGGGTCATTAAGTAGCCCTGGTGTCTCAGTGGTTTAGAATTCAACTGCGAAACCACAAAGTGGTCACTTCAAACCCCTCAGCTGCTCTGAAGGGGAAAAGACACGGAGAACTGATCTAATAAAAATTTCCACCTATGAAACGCTATATTGTTTTTGTTGTTATGTGCCATTAAGTTGCTCATGACTCAAAGTGACCTAATGGACAGTAGCTCTGAACCCTACCCTATCCTGAGCCAGTCTCCCTGACTCTGCCACACCCAATCCCATTGCCCCTGTTACAGTGTTAACCCAGAACGTCTAGGGTCCTTATCTCCTGTGGTATCCCTCCATCCTTCCAAGAGTGATGTGCTTCTCCAAAAACTCATTCCTCCTGGCCACATGTCCAAAGAATGTAAGCCAGATCTTCAAAATCCTTGTCTCCAAGAAGCAACTTGGGGTCACTCTCTGTAAGCTAAACCTATTTGTTCTCCTAGTAGTTCACGATATGTTCAATACTTTTCCCCAGCACAACAACGCCAAGGCATCAACTCTTCTCTGTAATCCTTAGTCATTGTCCAGCTCTTTGATGGATAGCAAGTAACTGCAAAGACCATAGCCTGGGACAGATGCACCTGTCTCTAGACTTAGATAATTTTTTTTAGCACTTTGTTGGCCTTGTCCATAGGAAATTGCTCTGTTTAAAGGTAGCTCCTGTCTGGCACCTTGAATCCACCTCTGACTTCTTGGAGGAATGATGAGAACTCTCTTGTGCAATTTACATCTTTAAAGACTTGCTGGATGGTCAGCTATGTATGGGTTGCTTCTGACTGGACACCAATAAATAATACTAGTAGAAAAGTAACTAGACCAACAAGAGCTTTGGACCAGACATTCATTGGCAAGACATACATAATTGGAGGCACCATCTCAGACCCACTGGATCAGACTTCCTTGAATTAGCCCTCGATTAGATACACTTTAACGTTGAGACTGTGGTGAGGATTCTCAGCATGGAGGGAACTTCATTGTCTGTGGTGAGATATATCATTAAACAAAGAATGTACACCTTCAGCGTTTCAAGCCCACCTTGGAATAAACATAGTTTCCTCCCTTCATCATTTCTAGTCTCAGAACCCCTATGGAGAGTTGCTATGAGTTGGAACGTACTCGATGGCAAGAAGTTAGACTTTCACAGTCTCCAAGAATGACTCTAACATTTAAAAAATGATATGTGTAAAATCAATGCATTTTGGTAGTCAGGGTTCCTGATTGCACAGAAAACTGCTTGTGTCCTCTTAAATCTTTTAAATCCTAAACTCGTTTCCAGCATCCTGTGTGGCAGAACACCTTGAAGAGAATAAGAGGAAGCTTGAGTGCCTGGCTAGAGATCAGGTTCAAATGTAGAGTAAGACTACTCTGTGATCCTTGCATTTGCTGTGTTGTTGTACCTTAGAGTGGGAACCAACTAATGACTGACCCTCCAGTGGGTTTTCAAAGGCTGGAAATTGCACATCAGCAGATTACCCACCTTTCTCCCATGGAGCAGCTGGTGTATTTGAACCGTGTGCCTTTGTGTTGGTAGAACAACTACTTACAACTAAGCCACCAGAGCTCCAAATTTATTGATCTCCAGTCTAATTGCCTCATGTTGCCAAGTATTTTCTTCTCTTTTGGTTTCTTAACTCCAGGTCTTTGCCCATTTTGTTATAATATTTAGCTGTCTTCTTGACCTGAGCTGCTCTTTGACTTTCTCTGTTCAATTCTCTTGCTGTGGCTTCCCTCCCTTTATTTTGGCCTGTTGTAGTGTCTCTTCTGACATTCATTTTGTAATTTTCTTTATTTCCTATCTTTATAATAACTTCCTGCTTCTTCATGTATGATGCCTTTGATGTCATCCCATAACTCATCTGATATTTGGTCATTAGTATTTAATATAAGAAATACTAGAAGAAAGGGTACTCTGGTGGACTAATGGCAAGAAGCTGAACTGCAAACCCGAAGGCACATAGTTCAACTCCACCAGCTGCTCTGTGGGAGAAAAATGGGCAAACTCCTCCCGTATGATTAACTGCCTCTGAAACCCTGCTGGAGGGTCAGCTGTGAATTGGTTCCAACTCTACAGTATACAATAACAACCTGTGTTTTACTGATTATGCAAAGGCATTTGATTGTACACATATTAACAATTTATAGATCACTTGGAGAAGAATGGGAATTTGAAAACACTTAATTGTGCTCCATTGTGCTTAACTGTAAAACCAACACATATAACAAGAAGCAGGTGCCCAAAGAGAATAAGAGAACACAGCATGGTTCAAAAATCAATTAAATAACATTATGCCTTCAGCCTTCTTGATTGACTCCAGAATCTATTTATCCTAATGTATGTTATTTTTACAGTTAGACCTACTCATAATGCATTTCCCATAGTTCTAGTTTAAATGTCAACTCCTTTCACCTGTGCAGCCATTCTTGATCTCATCTTAATCTCCATAGCACCACTATTTTCCCTTCCTCTTAATCTTCAAAGCACATATATATCACACGTTGATTTTTATTTCTTTGTGATGATTGAAAAATTATGTTTAGAATTGAGTTCCAGGATCTCCTTAGTAAGGTGCGTTGTAACCACCTTGAACATGAACTGCAGAGTGGGCAGATTTGCTTTGGGGAATTAGAGTTGATGTTCACGACTTAGGTCTATCTGCCCTTAGAAAACTGCTATCCTTTCCTGAGAGGGAGTTCTCCTAAGATCATTACAGTCCAATTCCCACAGGGCATTTTAAACAGTGACTCACAAGCTCAGAAAACTCCTGGCAGGGCAGATTGGAAGGACAGTCATTTTGTGTAGGCTGAGGCTGTGTGGAAATTAAGAAACTGAAATGAGATGTTATCAGAGGGCAAAAGAAAACCATTCACCTGAAGATTGAGGATAAGGTTGAGGGAAGCAGTTGAAAAGCTAACAAAGCCTTTTGCAGCTGAATTACCAGACGTATACTGACAACAGGGAGTCAAATGCAATGTGCAAATCCAGAAGTAGGAAGGCGGGCCTGGAAATCTGCTCACAGCCTTGAAGAGCCTGTGACACACAGTTTTACTCAGTACACATGAGTTGTCGTCATTGTTACGTATCATCTGAAGCAATTTATAGCTGACTCTCGAAAGTTTTCAGAGGCTCTAAATGACACAGCAACTCTAGGTTTGAATTTGTTCTTCAGTTCCTTGAGCTTA
>NW_006399779.1:21801969-21811309 GCF_000299155.1 Elephantulus edwardii
AATGACACAGGATGAGATTGCCAATCTTTCACAGAGCAGCTGGTAGATTCAAACAACGGTGCCATGTTGTTATTGTTGCTGTGTACTGTTGAGTCAAAAGCAACCAGTAGCTAACCCTTCAGAGGGTTTTCAAAGACAGTAAATTGTGAGGGAGGAGATGGTCTATTTTTCTCTGGTGGAGCAGCTAGTGGCCCCAAACCAAAAACCTCTGTGTTGGCAGTGCGGTTCCTTACCACTGAGCCATAAGATCTCTGTGGTGTCATTTTGTTATTACGTGCTGTCGAGTGAACTATGACTCAAAGATCCTATGAGAAAAATATCTGAACCCTGTCCTATCCTTTAACTTCCTCATCATCTCTGACACACTTGAACCCATTGCTGCAGCCACTGTGTCTATCTATCTCATTGGAAGTCTCCCTTTCTTTCACCAACCCTCCAATTTCAAAGCACGATCTCCCTCTCCAAGGAATAGCTTCTAATATGAACATATCCAAAGTATGAGAAAAGACGTTTCATCATCTTTGCCTGCAAGGAGCCCTCTGGCTGCACCTTTTCTAAGACATATCTATCTTGTTTGTTCTTTATAGCAATCCATGGGATAGTCAGTATGCTTCTCCAGCATCACAACTAAAAGGCATTGATTCTTCTTGTGTCATCCTTATTCATTGTCCAGCTTTCTGCTGTGTAACAGGTGATTAAGATGACCATGGCCTGAATCAGGCACAACTTAGTCTTCAAACTGACATCATTGCTCATCAGCATTTTGGAGAAGTCCTTGACCATAGACTTTCTCAATGAATACATCTCCTGATTTCCTGACTTCTGGTACCAAAAGGGTTGATGGTTGATCCAAATGAAATGAAACCATTGACAATGTCAATAATTTCTCCATCTTTCACGATATTGCCCAGCAGCCCTAGTGGTGAGCATTTTTGTTTTCTTGATGTTGACATAGAGTCCACATTGAAAGCTATAGTGTTTGATCTTTCGCAGCAAGCATTTCAAGCGCCATGAGTAGGGATCAATTCAAGGCACCTAAATATGATGGCTCTTCATCTCCCTGTCTGTGTTAGGACGTATCACAAAACACTGTTCATGCTCCGGATAAATAAGTCTTGACATTTTTTTTCAATAAGAGTCGCTAGTCTCTAATATTTTTTCCCACAAAAACAAAAATTTTTGGAAATCACATTTAAATAGAAAAACTTCTAATCCTAGAGACGGAAAACATTAAAGAAAAATAGAATTAGTAGGTCTAGCATAGTCCAGATATAGGAAAAAGTTCTGGTGGCCTGGTGAGACAGACAAAATTTTAAAAGATAAAGTTTTTTTGTTTTTAAATTGTTAAAAACTGTATATTCTAATTAAAGAAGTAGAAAATATCTAAGGTTAGAAAGCAATAATACACAACTTATTTACTACAGGTATATTTTAAAATAAAGTAAAATAAACTCAATGGAATAATTAATGAAAGTTTTGAACTTGTACATTTAGACAATATCAGTTGTTGAGAGAAATGAACTTTTAACCTAGAATACTATCTCCTCATTAAAATACAAGCCAAAAGCTCATAGTTATTTATAAGCTTAGAGATAATAAATAATTGAAAGACTGGTCAAGTATGCATAAAGAGAACACAAAGGTTGAAGCTTATGTTATCCATGTTCCTCACATTATTTTGAAACAGGGTTAAGGTTTTCAAGAAATTGAAACTTTGCTGTATCTATGTATATATTTATTCACTAAATAATAAGCAGTAAATAAAATAAGACAGTTTTGTAGATTGAGGAAAATCTTATGGGAAAACTTTACCACAATTAACACAGAATAATAGTAAAACTGAAAATCAGTCCATAATAAAACAGAATAAGATACAAATAAATCCAAATATATTCAACAATTATAATGGATCAATCAGTTTTTTAAGTTTGATAAGCTTCAAAATCCTATCAAAAATGTGTATATCCATAAAATAAAAAATGAAGGAGAAAGAAAAAATAAATTCGTTCTTTCATCACAAAATTGCAGGGATGTAATTACTTTACCACAAAACTGCAGGGATGACTCAGATATTTTACTGAAACAAAGAAGTTGGTGACAAAAAAAAAGTACATTTGAATGGTGGCCAAAAATAATTTATGCAAATTAAAATCATATCCGAGGTTCTCTGCATCTGAAGATGCCATGGGAAGGTGAATCCAAAGAAAAAAAACCCAGAAATTCTAGGGAATGAATATTCTCTGTATTTCAATTCAAGGGCTAATCCAATAGTTACATACTTAAAAATCTTCAAGTGACTTCTCTTATGGATGTCTAAGTATTACCTGATGGCTTTGTTAAAAATGTAGAATCTGATTCAGTTTATCTGGGGTGGAAAGTCAAATATTCAGGTGGCATCACACTGGGAAGAACCAGTTCAAAACCCTGCTGTTTACTCTGAAATTCTACCTTCCAATCATAGATTACTTTCTTGTCAATGAAGAAATTGGTAAGATTTTTGTCACTCTCTCCATTACAGTACTCTTGATGGGTTTTTTTTTTTTTTTCACCTGTTCAAAATTTCTTTTCAGTCTAAGTGGATTTCTTCGTAAGTCTATAGCTGGTCTAGTTAATATTTCTTTGACACCCATGTATCACTCTCTCTTGTAGAAATAATTACTGAGAGGCAACAGGCTTATGTAAATAAGACGGGGCCAACGTGCTCCAAGATTGTTTGGTGCGGCACGTAAATTAGAAGTTAGATCCCATTTCTCTTAGCCCCCGTGCTCATTCCATCTCCTCTGGCTCCAGTCCCAGCTTCTTGCTCCTGTTTTATTTCCCTTCTGCTGTTTCTTTCCTTGGGTTGCATTTCTGGCGCCAGGTGGGAACAACAGCTGAGCACTGTGGAGGCGTTTAGAGCCTGAGCGCCTGGATGAGGCTAATGATGTGCTCTGGCGTAGCAGTTCCATTCCAGCCCGGGTGATGGATGGCTTCGCTGGAGAAAAACCCACAAAAGTGCTCAACTTTTCTCATGAATCCGCAGTTTCTTCCGAAGAAGCGAAATGATATCAACTGGCAAAATAAGACATCTGTTTCCTTTAGTAATGACTCTAGACAGGACGAGAGGATAAGGAATAAGACTTGAGACTGATTATTGAATTTGACTAAAATTCTGACGTCAGTATTTGAGTCGTTGTAGAAATCACAGAGGTGATGTAATTGGTGGCATAAACATTAATAAGCTCAAGACCTAGCTGGATGATTGCGGAGGTGAGTCTACCCAAAGGCAACTCAGAAGAAAGGCCTGGGAAACAAATCAGCCAGTGAACCCCATATTATAAAGAATAGTTAAACTCTGACACTCATGGAGTTAATATGATTCGAAGTGGATGTGGCAGAAATAAGTCTCAGTGTAAATATTACTCGTTCAAATCTACCAGCTGCTCTGCAGGAGAAGGATGGACAATTTCCTCCCATGTGATTAACTGCCTCTAAAAACCCATTCGAGGGTCAGACAACAACATCTTTACTTTAAAAGGCCATAACGTCTGGATTGGAAGGAGACTAAATAGCAGCCCGTAATAGGCAGACAACACAGCATTGCTTACAGAATACCAAGACCATTTGAAACACTCAAGCACTTTGACGAGGAAGCATTTCAACCACTTTGATGAGGCTCTAAGTCTGTAAGCAACATGGATTACACCTGAACATACTACAAAAATCCTTACAACTAGACAAATGAGCAGTTTACTGATGAGTGGAGACAATCAAATTGCCAAGGATTTCTTTTTCTTGAATCCATAAACGACACCTAAAGAAATGAAATAATGCATTGCACTTGTCAAATCTGTTTCAAAAGATCCTCTTGAAGTACCAAAGAGCAAAGAAACCAACTTTGAGTAATAATATGCACTAGACACAAGATAGGAAGCTCTGGTGGCTTAGTGGTAAGGAGTTGCACTACCAGCCCAAATGTGTGTGGTTCAAATCCACCAGCTTCTCCACAGAAAAGAGATGGGCAGTCTCCTCCTATGTAAATTACTGCTTCTGAAAACTCAGTGGAGGGTCAGCTATGAGTTGGTCTGACTTGATGGTAGGACAATGAATAAGCACGATGAAAGAATTAATGCCTTTGAATTAGAGTGTTAGTGAAAAAAATACTGAATTAATCATAGACAAATGAAAGGACAAGCGCACATACTTGATTGTGACACCATGCTTGGTAAGGCAGAGGTCAGCAAAACAAGAGGAAGACATACAATGAAATACATTGACTTCGTGACTGATAAAATTTGTTTAAGTACAGCAGTGATTGTGAAGATGGCTCAGGATCAGACGATGTTTTGTTTTGCTAAATTAAAATGTTATGCTTTGTCATCCATGAAGTGTTTATGGATAGGTGTCAAATCAATAGCATCTAGCAACAACCTTACTTTTTAAAGTGTCACATGTATCCTGGACAATCTTAGGGAGCCTGTCGTTGGGTGTCTTAGAGTAGTAATGGATCCATCGCTGGCCCTCCAGCGGGTTTTCAATTGCACAGGAGGAGATTGCCCATCCTTCTTCCATGAAGCAGCTGGTGGATTTTTTTTTTCCCACTTGCCTTCAGGATTGCAGTGTAGCTTCTTACCACTAGGTCACCAGGTAATTTATTCACTTGTTAAAAATTTTTACTAAGCCCCTATTTATCACGTGCCAGGCATTTTGCTAGACTCTCCCATGGTTATGTGTTTGTGAGCCATGAAGAGCCACACCTAAATCCTAGTTTATATGCTTCTCTGAAATATGGGAAGCGTTCCTCACCAATTTAAATATATAATTAGTAGCTATAGTTTTGCTCCGGTTGCCTAGGAATTGTGCTCTAGGATTCAAAACTGTTCAGTTCAAATCCACCAATCGCTCACAGGAGAATGATAAGCAACTTTTCCAATGATTTAAAGCTTCTGAAAACCTGCTGGAGGGTCAACTATGAGTCAGTTCCATCTCAGTGGTAACACACAACAGTATCAACAATGTACTTCTGTCCTAAGAATTCCAGTAGCAACGGAATTGACTTTACTGGAGTTCTTTAGCATATCTGAGGCACAGGAATAATACCGAAACAGTCATAAGGACATTTAACCCGGGTGTAATATGTCTTATCATTAAGTTAACTTTAACATTTGATAATTTTCTGTAAGGATAACCACTATGTGAAATCTGTTATGGCAAATGGACAAAGTCACTTATTTAAACAAGATTGAAGGGCTTGAGATAATATAATTTCATCCCCATGGGTTTTGTTGTTGTTTGCTTTTTTGTTTTACTAGTGTGATTTTTAAATGAGGCAACTGAAATTAGGAAGGTGATGTATGTATGGATTTAACTTTGATGAAGACAAAGTATGTTTTCATTCCTGAAAACATGACAGCAGTTGAAACCACTGACCACAGGTAGCTGCTGAATTCTTGCTTTCTTTTCTCTTCCTGTGTGATTTCCTAGTATTTCCCACTTCTTTCTTTTCATATCTAATAAAAAGAAGTAGCTAAACTCATGACCATGGACTCAATCCCTACTCTGAGCAACCCCAAGGGACCTGCTTTCTTCAAGATTTCCTTGGCTATAATCTTTAAGAGATTCGATTACTGTGGTAATCTATCTCAATGCTTCTGGGTGGTTTTGAAGGGCTTGTCTTTATTTTAGTGGCTGAACATAACTACTTGTGCTATCCAGGGATGATGTCTAAGATGTCTTATATCTTACCGTCCAAGTAATATTTTAGATGAACATAATACAAAATGAAAAGGAAAACAAATATTTAAGTGCAAAGTATTCCAATTCATACTGTCACTTATTGTATTGATAACGGTGGAGAAGATTTCCTATGATTTTTTCCCATTTGTTAAGATGTTACTTTGAATTTTGTTTATACCTTGTCAATTTGCCACCCATTAATGTCCAGATTACAACTTACATTATAAATTGAAGAAGCCAAATGGAAAGAGAAACACCCTGATTCCTTTGTAGGCTCCCTTTAAAGCACAGATACAGACGTTAAAGGAAGCAAAAATGACAATTCCAAGTAACTATTTACATCTGGAGTCAACTTGTATGATCATTCATTCAGTGCTACTCCAAACAAACAAATGGACTGCGTGTTGGAGAATAATTTTATAAAGAAAGGGAGAGAAATTTCAACAAATAAGTCTGAAAGTGTTTTTATCAAAGAAAAACTGATCATTTTGGTCCACCAATCCACTCCTCTGTTAAAGGCACCCATACCTCTCTCTCACTTGCTTGATGGTTAGCTGGTTTAAATGTCTTTTTTTAAATTTTTATTTCTTACTTTACTCTTTTTCTCCATCCTCCTACCTCTATCTCAAGACGGAGTTTCTCTTTTTTGTATCTTCTCCTAAAGAGGGAATTTTGACTCTCCTTTTGCCATCTGAACTTCACTTGGAAACTAGACAGTAGGCAAGTTTATGGAATACATTTATATCATCTTCTAATGCCATGTTCCTCAGAGATGCCACCCTGGAATTAGTCCATCATACAATATATTTAAGTACGCTTCTCAATAACAGGATTTTGCCCTTTGAGAATGACAACAGTACTACTATTTATAATTGACTGCTTCTGACCCAGAGTAGACAAGTTGTCCAGGAATTTGTGATGATGCCAAATGATCATATTTTGCTAAAACTTTTTTCAGGTGGATGGATATGTGATTAACATATTTTAATAAATACTGGAAGGGCATTTAAACTCCTAGCAAAAATTTTATCCTCTTAAAAAAAGTTTTATTGATATTTGAATGAAAGTTTACCAAGAACTTGGGTTTCTATTCATTTATTGTTTCACATTTTCCTTCCTACCCCCTACCTCCAGTTTGCTTTTGTCTTTTAAAAAAAATTCTTTCACTGTTGCACCATTTAACAAAGGATTTGTAAGGCTTCAAAATCATAACTCTTAATAAAGGTTCGTAGATCCAAGCGCCAAGCCCAGAGGTCATTTTGGGGTTTGTAAAATCCTAAGTCATGAAGTCAATTACACACCATTCCAATTAGTGATATTTGCTAACCCACCGGAAAGGAGATTATATAACAGAACTAGGAGACAAAAAGAAAGGGGGAAATATGAAAAACGTTAACAAAGAGATGTGGTATAAAGTTAAAGCTTTCAATTAATACTCAACCATAATGTTGGATTATATAGAATCATGAAAAATGTGATCATGTAGAACCTCACTGGAAGTTGTCATTCAATTAAAACCACCTTCTCCACACCTTTTACTCTGGTTCCAGATTCTTTAGCTTGCTAATCCTGTTGGGTTTTTTTTCCTCTTCATTGTAATGTTTGAGGCTTATTTTTTATTTAAGAAAAAGAAAAAAGACCTTTGAACTGTGCCTTGAGCATTTCATAAGAAAAGCAAGAGAGAAACTCAATGGATATGCTAAACAAATACTGCTAGACTGAACAGCTTGAGGTTATGCCCTCAAACTCTAACTGAATAAGACTTTCTTTAGACAAATCATGAATCAATGCAATTTTTCTCCCAAGTGGAAAATAGCACTAAATTCCTATCTGAGTGTTATGGATATGCCCCTTACAGCTCTTTTTATTCTTAAACCACTGTTAAGTGCATCATGCATTATTTTAATAAACATTTTTAAGAATTCTGAGATTAGTCTTTCAGATTATTTAATACTCATTGCAGAGATGCTTTCTTTTCTGTACTACAATATAGGAAGATCCACGGTACCTTGGTAAATAATGAAGTTAGGAGAAGACATGTTTCAATGGCAAGTTTTGATCCTTATTAATTATGTGAATTTAGAGGAATTATTTTATTTTCTTAAACATTTTTTAAAAATGTATCGCTGTTTTTGGAAGCATAAGTAGTATCTACTTTCTAAACAACATGCCTCTGGGAACTCTAGGAACTTAGATAAATGCCGATAATTATAGATAGTCTTCAGGCCTTTTGTTCATAGGGTCGCTATGAGTTGTGCTGGACTCAATGGCAATTGACAACAACAACAACAACATTGTTGTTGTTGAGTACCATTGAGTTGGAACTGACCCATAGCTGAATCTCCAGCAGGTTTCCAAAGGCAATTAATCGCATGGGAGAGGTTGTCCATCCTTCTCCCACAGAGCAGCTGGTGGATTCAAACCACATGCCTTTGTGATTGCAGTGAAGTTTCTTACTATTAGGGCATCAGAGCTGAGCAGACCAGACAAGAATGTGAAGCCTAGCCAAGTAGGGCCTCAAAATAGCTATTCATACAATGTTCTGCAGGGCCACATATTCAAGAAGACCCCTGCTGTGCCCCCTTTGTCCAGGGAAACAGTCTGAAATATGTGGAAGCAGAGCCAAGCACTGCACTTGAAGCATGGCAAGCTAAGAGCCTTTTCCTTTTAGTGTACAGTCTCCAGAAGAATGAAAGATTGGTTTAAATCACTTACAAATTCTCTCAACAGAGACATTTACTCAATCTCATAAAGACTCACTAAGAAGGGCAGTGATTTAGCTGATGTTGCATTAAATCTGCTCTCCTTCTTTGGTATTTGATGCAGTACTGTCTCTGGTGGTCTTGTGATTAAGAGTTGTACGGCCAACCCAAAGGCACATGGTTCATATCCATTAGCTGCTCCACAGGAGAAGGCAATCATATCCCATGCAATTCCCTGCCTGTGAAACCCCATTGGAGGGTCAGCTATGGAGCAGATCTGACTCAACAGCACATAATAACAGCAACAACTGTGCGTCGGCAAGGAGACCTGGTGATGATGTAGTTAAAGTACTCTATTACTAATTGAATGGTTAGTAGTTTGAACTGAGCAGCCGCTCCACAGGAAAGAGATGGGCCAGTCTGCTTCTGTAAAGATTTTGATCTTTGGAGACCATGTGGAGGAGATCTATTTTGTTCCACAGGTTTGCTATGTATCATAATAAACTTGACAGAAGTGGATTTGGGTCGTGTATAGGAAGAGCCCAGGGATTAGTGATAAAGGTCAAAAGCAGCATGCACAGTCCGTTAGATTTCAAGTTCTAGCTCTATCATTGTTGTTATTGGTGCCATATGCTGTTAAGTCTGAACTGACATGGCCTACTCTTCAGCAGGTTTTCAGAGGCTATGAATTCCAAGAGAGGAGACCACATATCTTTTTCCTGTGGAAGAGCTTGTGGATTCAAACTGCCTACCTTTGGCTTGGCAATGTGACTCTAGCTAATGGGCTACCAGAGCTCCCTAGGTCTGTGACAGTCCATTTGTTGTTGTTATGTGCTGTTGAGTCGTTTCCGACTCATAGAGACCCTATGCACAACAGCCCTAAATCCTGCTCTATCCTGCGCCAACCACACTGCCTCTGACAC
>NW_006399779.1:21812248-21821266 GCF_000299155.1 Elephantulus edwardii
TGCCTTTGCATAATCAATGAAACACAGATAGACATTCTTCTGGTATTCTCTGCTTTCAGCCAAGATCCATCTAACATCAGCAGCAATATCCCTAGTACCACGACCCCTTCTAAACCCAGCCTGGACTTCCGGCAGTTCTCTGCTGATGTGCTGTACTAATCGTTTTTTGATAATCTTCAGTAGAATCTCCACATGGTCATAGGCTCTGATTTTCAGAAAGTCAACCTGCGGGGTACATAGGGATCTAACAGGCAAAAGTACTTAACTAAGATCACATCTTCCCAGGTCCAGGATGGCAATAGAAGGTGCTATAGAAAGAAACCAGAATTTACAACCATTATTTCATCAATTGGGGAACTTATTCTTCATGGATAATAAAAAAAAAAAACACCACACAACATCCAAAACAAAACAAACAAACCAACCAACCAATAAAAATAAAACAAAAAAACAACAAAGAGGAAGACGTGGAAATGGAAGTGAAAGGACACAGGGAAGACTGAATTAAAAACATCTCCCCATAATGATGTTTTTTTACCCATTTGGGGAAGGAGATAAATAGTTTCTGAAAATTCTTCTACAACACTTATGATACTTCTTCCTCCTAAATCAAGTTTGCCATTTGGGGGGTTTATTTATGAGATTATTGGAGAAGAGTATGTATTACATCTAGGAAAGTACAGAATGAATATACACATGTAATACATGTAATTAATTTCATTTTATATATATATATATATATATATATATATATATATATATATATATAGCTGCTGTCAGGAGCCATCAAGTCCAATACAACACGCAGAGATCTGAACCCTGCCCTATCCTGTGCCATCCTTGTTTTCTCATACACTAGAGCTCATTACTGAAGTCACCATGTCAATCAAGCTCTTTGGAGGTCTTCCTCTCCTTGTCTGACCCCTTATCTTTCCAAGCATGATGCCTTTTTCCAAGGAATATCCTCGCCTAGCTACATGTCCAAAGTGAAAGGAATGAAAGATGAAGCTTCACTATCTCTGCCTCCAAGGAGCACGCTGGCTATACTTTTCGCAGGACATATGTGTTCTCTTAGCAGTCCATGGGGTATTTAGTACTCTTCTCCAGCACCACTACTCAAAGACATCAATTCTTCTTCTGTCATCCTTATTCATTGTCCACCTCTCAGATGCATACCAGGTAACTGAGAAGACTGTGGCCTGAATCAGTTGTACCTTAGTGTTTGAACTGGCATTGTTGCTCTTCAGCATTTTTGGAAAGGTCTATGACAGCAGACTTGCCAATGCAGTATGTCTCCTGATTTCTTGACTCCAGGTATTAAGAGTGTTGATTATTTGTCCAAGTAAGATGAAATCATTGACCGCTTCAATATTCTCTCCATCTTTCGTAATGTTGGCTATTGGGCTTGTGGTCAGGATCTGTGTCTTCTTGATGTTAAGTACAGGCTAATGCCTCCAGTATTTTACTTTCTTCATCTGACCCTTAGTTCTTTCAAGAACTTCACCCACTTGCCTTTCTATGAGTTGAATCTTCAGTTTCTTTATTTGGTCTTATTTTATCTTGACTTTATACCTGAAAGTGTTGTTTGTACTTTATGAAAGCTTTATTTTCTATTACTTTTACTTTGTGTTCTTTCTCTAAAATTGGATTTTCTAGTGCATTACTTTATATTTGGGGTTTTTTCACAATATGTGACATAAAATTAGTGAGGTCTAAATCTATCAAAAGCAGTCATATCTCACCTTGTTGGATAAAATACTTCCCTATTTGATAGTGCATTACTCAGACCTAAAGGATGAACAGAGTCCCTGGGTAGTACAGTTTACTAACTGAAAGATTTGAGATTCTAATTTACCCAAAGCTACCTGTAAAGAAAGGCATGGCAAATCATCTCTGAAATGTGAACCACTGGTAATGTTATGGAGGTCAGCTCTGCTTTTACACACACAAATGGGATCAATACAAGTTGGAATTGCCTTGACCACAACTGGATTGCCGTTTGAATAAAACATTCTATAAGGCTTAAAATAGGAAATATGTTGAATTTACAAAGTACCAAAATCAAGTTGGTCACATATTTCTTAATAGGATGACAGGGAACTCTAGGGCACCCAGAAGAGGAGGAGAAGGCTGGGACAGATACTTTTAAGATGCATAACAACTCAAGAATCTACATTGAATGAAGTTGTATTTGAAAATATTCAGTGATAAGAAAGAATCCAGGAAGGCAGCCGCAATATCCTCTTTAGGATATATTATTTCCAAAAGATACATAAGTCAACTTAGGGAACTTAGTCTGAGAGTTAGCAATGAGGCATTAAAGACCTATAAAAAATGTCACATTATCAAAGCATGTAAGCTCTGTTATTGTTGTTAGGTGCCATCTAGTCAAAGCCTACTTATAGCTGACCCTCCAGTGGTTTTCAGAGGCTGTAAATCACTTAGAAGAGTATTGTCCATCTTTCTTCCCAACAGCTGTTGGTGAATACTAACCACATGACTTTGGATTGGCAGCACAAGTCCTTACTGATAGGCCACTAGAATACCCCACAAAGGTCTAAATGGAAATACAACCTAACTAAAATATTCTCACAAGCATGCCCAAGCAAAAGCCATCATCGTGATGACTTAGGACAATTCCAAAGTACATGAGTAGCTGTTAGATAGTGTAAGAAGTTCTCATAAAACATGAAGAAGACCCATCATTATGATATTGCTCCTTGATTTGACAATAAATTGTAGTGTAGGATTAAACATAGTTTTAAAATTATAAATATAATTATTAGCAACGTTTTAAATAAATTATAAAAGTAAGAGAAAGCAATCAACTCATGAATTAAAACTTGGGAAATAAATAAATTATACAAATTTAAAATACAAAAAGTGTCATCTATCAACACTAATGCATTTTAGATATTAAATTATCTCTAATATTGCTATTATGCTGTTAAGTGCTATTGAATATGGCTCATGGTGATACCACAAAACTCATATAGAGTCCAGCTTCTAGATTAATTTACTCTGCACACAGACTGAATAGGTGTGGAAAAAGGACACAACTGTGATGCACAGATTTCTTCATTTTTAACTATGTAGTGTTTTCAATAATTGGGTCATATAGCCCTGGTGTGTCTACTTGCTGTACAGAGACAACTTGCAGCTACTGTGACACTGAACACTGTGACACTGATGTGTCAAATGCCATAATGTTTACCCATCGTGGACAGAGTTTGGTGAGACTCCCCAGTTAAAACAAGCTTGGAAGCAGGAGTGGCATCCACTTCTGTAAAGTCACGCAAATGTAGAGGACTTTCATTTGGAGGGTCACTATAAGTTGCCTACAACTCGATGGTACTTAACAACAACAACAACAACATGCTCTATTCGACAGCTTCTTGATCTAGGTGAGTTTCATATTAGCATAATTAAGTATTCTGGGATTCCCATTCTCCGTGTTAATCATGATTAGTTGAATTTCTAATGCTGCTGTTGTTATTGTTAGGTGTTGTGGAGTTGAGTACAACCCAACTCATAGCGACCCTATGATTAACAGTCTTAAACTGTGCCTTATTCTGTGTTATCCTCATTATCTCTGACACATTTGTGCTCATTACTGCAGTCACTGTCAGTACATCTCATTGAAGGTCTTCCTCTCCTTCCCTGACACTCCATCTTACCAAATACGAGGACACTTTTCAAGGAATAAAATGTCCTCGCAACTTGTCCAACACATGAGAGATGAAGTTTTGTCATCTTTGCTCCCAATGAGCACTCTCGCTACACTTTCTCCAAGACATCCCTGTTCTTTTGGCATTCCAAAGGCTACTTAATACTCTTTTTCAGCATTACAATTTAAAAGCATAAAATGTTCTGTCATCCTTATGCATTGTACAGCTCTAAGACGTGTAGCAGGGATTGAAAAGATGATGGCCCAAATCAAGCACATCTTAGTCTTCAAGCTGAATCACTGCTCTTAAGTGTTTCTAACAGTAGGCTTGCCCAATGCAATAATTCTTCAGCTTTTTTGACTGCCGGTGCCAAGTGTGTTAATTGTTGTTCCAAGTAAGATGGAATCATTGACAGCATCAATCTATTCTCTATCATGATGCTGTCTGTTGACCTCATGGTGAGGATCATTGTTTTCTTGATGATGAGATGTAATTCATGCTGAAAGGTGCCATCATTGATCTTCTGTAGCAAGTGTTTCAGCCCTCATACTTTTAGCAAGAAAGGTTATATCATCTGTATAATGCATATTATTGATGAGTCCTCCTCTGAATTGATGGTTCTTCATAGACACCATCCTCACAAATTATTTTCTCAGCACACAGATTATACAGGGATGGAGAAAAGGTGAATCACTGATGCTCACCTTTCCTGGTTTTAAACCATGTGCTCTGTTTGGACAACAGCTTTTTCTACTTCTAAAATATTATATTTCTAACACATTATTTGATGTCAGCCTGGAGACTAAGGTGTGCCTAAACCAGGCCATAATCTTTACAATCACTTGCTATGCATCAGAGAGCTGGACAATGACTAGAGTTGATAGAAGGAGAAGTAATGTCTTTGAGCAGTGATGTGAAAGAAGAGTATTGAATGGACTGCTAGGAAAACAAACAGGTTTGTCCTAGAGAGGGGGAAGCCAGGCTGCTCCTTAGAGGAAAGGATTCTGAAGCTTCATCTAACATACTTGGAAATGTTGCAAGGAGGGACCAATCCTTGGAGAAGGTTGTCATGCTTGGGAAGGTGGAGGAAAAGTGCAAGAGCAGAAGACTCTTGATGAGATGGATTGATTCAGTGACTTGAGTAATGGGGGTAGGTGTATCAGAGACAATGAGATTGGAACCAGATAGAGCAGAGTTTAGGGCTTTTGTACATAGTGTTACTGTGAGTCTTAAGTGACTTGATGGCATATAACAACAACAACAACAACAACATAATATTCTTTATTCAATTAACTAAACATAATTTCTATGCAGATTAATTTGTGACATAATTTCCAAAATAATTTGTTCTTTTAGCAAGTTCAGTTTTTACATGCAAAAGAGTAAAGAAGACATTATGAGGAAAATAGTAACATAGGACAAAATAAAACTTCAGAAATAAATAAAAACACAAAATGAGAATAAATTAAGATGCTGAAGTCCTATATCAAAACCTGCCTAGGAATACAGTATCCACCAATGTAAGGAAAAAAGCCAATAACAGTTACACATATAAATTAAATTATTAGATCAACAAAAAATAACTCATTGCACTGAATCAAGCAACTCATTGTTTACCCTTCAGAGGGTTTTCACACAATGTAAATCATATGAGAGGAGATTTCCTCTCTTTCTCCCTTGGAGTAGCTGATGGATTTGAACCTCCTGCCTTTGTGTTGGCAGCTCAACTCCTAACCCACTAGGTCACCAGAGCTCCCTAAATTACTATAAGGTACTGGGAAACTTTTTTCTCAGATCAAGATTAAGTGCTAAAAGGACATAAAATTTGAATCAGTAAATATATTATCTAAGAGATCTGAACTTTGGAAATAGAGATGAATTTAAATTTCAGTTTTGATTTTACTTAGCATAAATTGTCGTAGAAATGATTTGGTAGGGTGAATCAGTCACTGGATGATTCAGTGATCTGACTGTTATACAATGCACTTAGAACATATGAAAAAGAACAATAGGTGACTTTTAAAAAAGTGTCATGAGATTAAATGATAAAATAAAGATATATATTTACCATGATACTTATATGTTTTTTGTGGGCAAGTGTCTTCAAGTCAAGTATGACTCATAGTGACCCTATGAACAACAGATCCAAAACCCTGTCCTATCCTGTGCCATCTTCACACTTGCTGACACACTAGAGACCGTTGTGGCATTCACTGTGTTAATCCATGAGGTCGAAGGTCTTCCTTAACTCTGCCCATCACCCTTTCAAGCATCATGTTTCTCTCCAAGGAATAGCCCCTGCTTAGCAACATGCCTGAAATATGTGAAGTAAAGCCTCAATCATTCTTTCCTCTGAAAAGCACTCCAGCTACACCCTCTCCAAGCATATTTGCTTGTTCTTTTGGCCATCCATGGGATGTTCAGTGCTCTTCTCCAACACCACAGCTCAAAGGCATCATTCTTCTTCTGTCATCCCTATTCATGGTCCAGGTCTCAGATACTAGATAGATAAGATAGATAAATGATAGATAGATAGATAGATAGATAGATAGATAGATAGATAGATAGATAGATAGATAGATGGATGATAGGTAGATTCTGTATATTAGTTATTACTACCATTATTGCCCTTATTAGTACATGTTAATAATTTACTCCATAACCATTTGTTTTTCATAACTGGACCATGTGTTAAACTTCCTAGAAAAATATCAGTAATCATAAATACAATATAACAAAGCAATTAATATACATTTATATCAAATACAATATATTAAAATGGAAATAAATAGGCTTCTCATATGTTGAGTTGTTTTGGTATATTTAAGAGCAATTGCTTATAAAGAAGAGCTCCTTTACAAAAGAGTAGAACTAAACTTTTTCTTAATACTGGATGACATTCTCACCCAAGAAACTAATACCTAAAGGAGAATATAGATAATATTGCCTTGAAGATTAGAAACTAGACAGATATAATCCGGTGTTAGAGTCCATAGAGAGCTCTGGTGGCCTAGTGGTGAGAAACTGCACTGCAATCCCAAAGGCATGTGATTAGAATCTGCCAACTGCTCCAAGGCAGGATGACCAATCTCCTCCTTTGACATTAACTGCCTCTGAAAACCTGCTGGAAGGTCAGCAATGGGTCTATTTCTACTTGATGGCACTCAGCAACAATAGTCCATAGAGAGCTGTGCTGCTTATCCAGAGAGAATGTCTATTTGACTCTTGGAATCCAACAGCAGCTACAGAGGGGAAAGAAGGACAGTCTCCTTCCATGTGATTTACAGACTCTGAAAACCTGCTGAGGGGTCATCTGAATTGGTTCAAACTCAATGGCAATGAGTTTGAGGTTTTTTTGATTCACCATCAATATAACATTACATGTTGACAATTTGTATGTTACAATTGTTAACATGTAATGTTGTTAGGTGCCTTGGGGTCAAGTATTACCCACAGAAACTCCACGAAGAATAGATATGAGTCCTGCCCTATTCTGTGCCATCCTCACAATTTCTGACATACTCATGCCGATTGCAGCAGACACCACATAAATTCATCTTGTTGAGGGTCTTCTTCTCTTTTGCTGACCCCCCATGTTTCTGACCACGATGCCCTTCTTCAAAGAATAGCCCCTGCTAGCAACATCCCCAAAGTATATGAGATAGAGTTTTATAATCTTTACTTCTGAGGAATAATCTGGCTGCACTTTCTCCAAGACAAATTTGTTTGTTCTTTTGACAGTATATAGGCTATTTTTGGAAGGAGGAGTGGCATCCACTTCCATAATAGTTTGCTTCTGGAAACCCTATGAACCTGGAGAGAGGATGAGAGACACCCAAGTGTTGAGGACTCTCCTTCATAGGGTCGACAGCACTTAACAACAAAACATAGGCTATTTAGTACTCCTCTGAACACCACAGCTCAAAGGCATCAATTCTCCTACTGACATCTTCATTCATTGTCTAGCTCTCAAATGCATTGCAAGTGATTAGAAAGACCATGGTCTGAATCAGGTGCACTTTAGTCCTAAAATTGACACCATTCTTCAATAAACTGGAGAGGCTTCTAACTACACTCTTTCCCCATACAATACATATCCTGGTTTTCTGACTGCTGGTACCAAGTGAATTGTTTGTTGATTCAAAAAGATGAAGTTGTTAATAATCTTTTCTCCATCTATCATGACATTGCCTAATATTCCAATGATGAGAATTTTTGTTTTGGTTTCTTTTTGTGTGTGTGTGTTTTGTGAGGTTTTTTTCCTTTACAGTGAAATGCAACCCATATTGAAGGCTATAATTTTTGATCTTTTAAATCAAGTGCTTCAAGCCCTCCTCACTTTCAACAAGCAAGGTTGTGTCCTTTGTATAATATAGGTTATTGATGAGTCTTCTTCCAATACAGACGCTACATTCTCCTTATTAGAGTCTAGCTTTTTTAATAATTTGACTGTGCGGATAATAACAAATTATAGCTAACAATGAAAAGAACAAAATTCCCAGAACACTTAATTGTGCTCATATAAGAACTATACCTTGGTCAAGAGGCCACTGTGAGAACAGAGAAAGGAACACTACAGGAAGTTAAGAAAGGTGTGTGTCAGGATTGTTTCCTCTCTTCATACCTAAGCAATCTGTATGTCGAGAAAAGTATTTGAGAAGCATAATAAATACTTTAAATATATGTTCTTGAAGAATTTAAAATTTAAATAAATGTAATATCCTTAAATATATGTGCAAGAGGCATGATAAACATAGATATTGAAATAGAAATTAAAATAGATATCGATAGGAGTGCTGGTGGGCTAGTGGTAAGAAGCTGTATTGCAATCCAAAAGGCACCCGGTAAGAAGCCACCAGCTGCTCCACAGGAGAAGGCTGGGCAATCTCCTCCTGTAGGATTAACTGCCTCTGAAAACTCACCAGAGTGTCTGCTATAGCTCAGTTCCAACTCTATGGTACGCAATAACAACAACTAAATGTAGAGGCAAGGATTCTGAAGCTTCATCTGACATACTTCGGACATGTTGCAAGGAGGGACCAGTCTGTGGAGAGGGGCATCATGCTTGGAGGGTGGAGCGACAGACAGCACAAGAGAGGAAGACCCTCGATGAGGTGGATTGATTCAGTGAATGGGGTAATGGGGTTTACAGCTGTCACAGGCAATTCACCAGCTATACACACATACACATGCATATACATATATACACATACATATACATAAACATACATACACATACACATACATAAACATATTTACACATACATACATATACACACATACATACACACATATATACATGTACACACATATATATATAGTCTCTATATATGTCTATCTAGTTTATATC
>NW_006399779.1:21821366-21834036 GCF_000299155.1 Elephantulus edwardii
TATATAATAGAGCTAGTTGGCAGTAATGGAATTTGAATCCACAAATCCACTTTCTAAGAGACTGTAGCCCTAATTCAGCACTTTAGACTGCTTCATCACACTATGACATGTGCAGAATTGTAGAAAAACTTACAAACAACCTGCCTTGTACAAATGACACAGCCTTGCTTTCTAAAAGTGAAGAAGACTTGAAGCACTGATTGAAGAAGATTAAAGACTACCACCTTTAGTACAGAGTGCATTTCAACATTAAAAAAAAAAAACCACCAAAAAACCCCCAAAAGATCCAAGTCTTTACAATTAGACAAATAGGAAACATTGTAATAAATATGAACTAGATACAAATTGGCAAAAATTTTATTTTACGGAGTTATATGGTCAATGCCCAATGGAAACAGTGGCCAAGAAATCAGTTACTTTGGCAAATGAGGATTATTATTCTTTAAAAAGTAAAATAAAATAAAAATATTTCCAGCTGATGATGCTATTATAACAGCAAGCAGAAAATTCACAACCTTTGTCTTTTACATTCTCTCTCCTTCTTTTAAAAGTTCCTGAGGTTCACAGGAGAACTGTGTCTGTTGGTATTTGTATTCTTTAGGTGTGCTGCGTGGAGGCTGTGGGATTTAATTCTTCTCTTTTTCTTTTTTAAGACTATACACTTCGAAATCAGGCACTGAGAGATGCCAGTTACATGCTCTTGAGTTGTTCACTATATCTGTTCCTTAGTCAGTCTCTAAAAATGAGTCATTGTGTTTGAGTTGCTTAGGCTTCATTAAGACCCTCGAGGACAGAGAAGAGCTGCCCCATGGAGTAGTTAAGCCTGTGATCTTCGTGAATTTACCTCTCAGTGAGACAGCGAGATATGACAGCATGTTTTTTTAAACTGGATAGAACCCCAATGGAGAGTAGTAGCCATGAGTCTGAATTGTCTTAAAGACAGTGAGTTTGATTTTGGTTTAATCTTACCAACAGAAGCCTTGGTGGGATTTATAGCTTGACTGATAACCAGACTAATTTTCTTAGCTTCATCATTTAAATAGGTTATTTAACATCTTATTGCCTCAAACTCCTTATCTGTAAAATGGACATTTTAATAGTTCTATTGCAAGAGTTTATTGCAAGGCTCAACTAAGTTCTTATAAAATAAAGCTGCTGTGGCTTTTTAGGTTTTTTTTTTTAAATAAAATTTTCATTTTATACTGGCGTACTTAGAAAGTTTGTATACATTGTTTTTCACATCAGATCTTTCCCATTTCCTTATTCACCCCTTCCTCCATCTTTCAAATTGTGTGACCCCATGATTAACCCTATCTCATCTCCTGTCACCTTCACCCTTCAGCCCCCAGTTGGATCCGCATACACATTCTACAATAATGGCCTTATACAGTGTTTGTCCTTATGGGACTGAATTAGTCTACTTAAATAATGCTCTCCTGTCTCTCCCAAGTTAGATAGTGATATACAAAATCATTGCTCCTGACTGTTGCGTAGTATTCCATTGTGTGAATAATACCATAATTCCTCAAGCCATTTGATTGTGGTTGGACCTTTAGGATGTTTCCATGTTCTTGCAGAGGTGAATGACACTGCTATGAACATTTGTGAACAAGTATCCACTTCATTTTCCTGGGGTATATTCCAAGCAATGAAATAACTGGGTCACCTGGATTTTCTATGTTCCGTTTTTTTGAGGATACGCCAAATTGCCTTGCAGAGCTGTTGTACCATGTTACTATCCCACCAACAGTCACAGTAAAGTTTTGAAGAACCCTTGGCATATGGCAAGCTCTCAATAAATAGAAAGTATTTTTATTACCATTTTATATGTAAGAAAATCAAGGCACAGAGAAATTGTAACTCCTGATATCACCAACAGATGGATGAAAGAATTGAATAGCAAATCTGGTTTCCCTGCCTGTGTCCTTAACCATTGTATTGCAAGTACTCAATACATATTCATATTATTTTTATTGTTATTAGAAAAATCAGAGGTGGCATATGCAATAGACCTCAAAACATTTTGCAGTGACTAGGCAGGAGAGGGCAAAGAAAGATTAATTAAATAAACGGCTCCTTTCTTACATAGGGAGTATTACTCCAATCCATTTTGATATATTATGACATTTAATCCTGCACCCCCATGATGCATGCAATATGAATCCCATTTTAGATGAGAAAATTGAGCTTGAGGGATGTCATGCCTTAATATTGGATGGAATTAACTTTAGAATTCAAATCTGTCTAACCTCAAAACCCTCATCTTTCTGATATATATAACATTCATAAAGTCTTAATACTTGCTTTAGAGATATTCAGTTTCCCCTGGGCATAGTGAGCCTATTCAGAATGCAGGTTTGTCCCATATTTAGAATAACTGACAGCAGTCAAGCCCAATGCCTCAGTTTCTTAGCAAGCTTCTGGGAGAATCCAATTGGGAGGTCAGGAGAGGAAATCAAGTGAAGAAGTCAGAGCTACACTGACTTCTCTGCTCAAGAGAACACTTCCCAGTAAAATAGATACCCATCACCAGTTTATAATATGAATAGAAACATCATTTCTCCCTCTAGAACCTGATCCTAGGACTCTTTGACATTTTGGCATCTAGAGTCTGCAGTTTCATGATTTTCTGGGTAGTTGCTCCAGAAGTGCATGTCTAGGCTCCACTTCTGGGTAAACACTTCATTTTAATCAGGGAACCTGGGATGATATCTGTAACACATCTTGCTGGCTGCCTTATCAGCCTCCACCCTTCCCTTTCTGCAAATCACTTTCTAGGTTTCTGTGCATAAATGATTTCTCTTTATGAAGAAAAACAGGCATCTGGATTGGAGGAAGAGTTTTCAACAGCCTGTGTTATGGAAATAATAGAACCTTGCTTGCTGAAACTGAGGAGCACTTGAAGTGGTCACTACAGAATGTCAGAAGTCTTAAGTCCTTCTTACATCTCAGTATCAAGAAGACAAATATTCTCACCATTGGGCCAATTGGCACCATCATGAAAGATATAAAAGAGATTGAAGCTGTTACTGATTTCCGCTTGCTCAGACCCACAAACAACAACTCTTGGCACCAGCAGTCAAGAAATCAAAAGACAAATTTCTCTTAGGAATATCTACTTTCAGGCACCTGTGCAGAGTGCTAAGAGCAATGATGTAAGTCTAGATACTAAGGTGGACTGGATCTTCTCAATTGATTGCTGTGCATTTGAAAGCTGGACAATGATCAAAGATAATAGAAGCAGCAGCCATGCCTTTGAACTGTGGGACTAGAGAAGAGTATTGAACCACGAACTGCCAAGAGAACAAACAGGTTTGTTTTATAGAATGAGAAACCGGGTTGCTCCTTGGAGGCAATGATTTTGAAACTCTGAATCACACACTTTGGACATGTTTCCAAAAGAGGCCAATCTTTGGAGAAAGTATCATGGTCAGAAGAGTAGAGGGTCAATGCAGGCAAGGAATACCACGGATGAGATGGTGTGACACAGTGACTGAGGCAATAGGGGCAGGTGTGTAGGAGACAGTGTGATTGGCTTAGGATAAGGCAGGGTTCAGAGCTATTGTTCATAGGGTCACTGTGAATCAGTCAGCTCAAAGGTGCACAACAACAACAACAACTGGTTTCTTTAGTATTGTGTTGCAACTTTGCAGTGGAATTGAATTGATGTCTAGCTCCATGTCTGATCTGATTAAAAGTTAATCAATGTGTTCTATTCTTTCTAGTCATAATGATTAATGTACACATGAATACATGATGCTATTTGAGTCAATGAGAGAGAATAAATAAAAAGAAATACAAGCATAAGTCTTCTGTGACAATTCCTTGCCCTTCCTCTAAAGCTGTTTAGCCAAGTTAGAGACACGTTCTAGGCTTTGAAAATGAAATTGATCCTCTCAAGTAATGATATGGCCAATGAACTACTGACCACAGTAGACTCAGTCTCATTTCTTTTTTTTTTTTTCTTTTTTTTTCAGTCTCATTTCTAAACCATTTCATTTTTGTGAGTCAGTCAAGTCCACTTGTTGCTGAGGCTAGTTTGAATGGGGATTGCTATTCATAAGATGTATACAGAGTCCACAACAATACTGAATTTCATGAGCAATGAATCTAATGTACAAATTAGAAATTTAATGTCTTATTTCAAATAATAGGAAGTACATGTAGTGATTCTCAAATGTTCTTTGTTTTGGCTACTGGTTACACTTAATCTCTCACCAGATATTATGAGGTCAAGGCCATGGTGCAATGAAGTATTGTGACTTCCTTCCTTGTGCTGCAGAGCCTGCTAAAAACTGTGGTATTATCTAAAAATTTAGTTGTAAATTAACGCATAACTTTGCTATTCTTAATCACATAGCACAAATAATGTTATAAACTAGTCCTACACAGAAAGGATAACACGTTTGAGTATGTGGTAGCCCCTATGACACTGAATTGACAGATATCATTGGCTTTAGGCTTACTATGCATTACAAAAACTGAAAAGGAATATTTCAAACATCTTTTTAGTCTCAGGATAATCATTATGGCTTTGAGTTGCTAAAATCTCAGTTTTCTAAATTTAGAGAAAGATAACAAGTCACATTGAAATGCTGTTACTATCAAGCAGATTGTGACTCTTAGTGACACTATCAACAAAAACTCTGAATCTTTCTCTATCCTCTTCCGTTCTCACATTCTCTAGCACGCTTAAGCCCGCTGTTGCAGTCAGTGTGTAAATCCATCTTGTTGAGAGTATTTCTCTCTTTTGCTGACCCTCTACCTTTGGTGGTAAGAAGCTGCACTGTATTCCTGAAGGCACACGGTTCGAGGCCACCAGCTGCTCTGTGGAAGGAGGTGGGTAATCTCCTCCTGTGAGATTAACTGCCTCTGAAAACCCACCAGCAGGTCAGTGGGTCCAACTTGACAATACAACAACAACAATTACCTTTCTAGTATATCTTTTCCTAAGGTTTAACCCCTCCTGACAACATGTCCAAAATATAGGAAATGAATATTCACCATCCTTTCTTCCAAGGAGCATGTTGGTTGTACTTCCTCCAGAAAATATTTGTTTGTTCTTATGACAGTACCGGACATACTCTATACACTTTGCCACTACCACAATTTGAAGACATAAATTCTCAGTTTTCTTTATCCACTGTCTAACTTTAGATACACGGAAAACATATGAAAATGTCATGGATTGGATGAGTAATGCTTTTAAACTGACACCCTTGCTCTTCAGCACTTTGAAGAGGTTCTTGGCAGTCAATTTCCCCAAGGCAACAGGTTTTCTTGATTTCTTGACTGCTGTAACCATAGGTGTTTAGTATTAATCAGTGTTTTTCAACCTGAAAGAACTGAAAAAAACAAATGGAACCCTCAAGGACAATATTGAAGAATTTTATGGGCAAAATTTTGAATGATGCAGGAAGCAACAATGGAAGATGAGTACCAAAAAAATTTGGTTGACAAGGAACCACTTGTGGAAGTAGCATATTATAAGAACCAGTAGTACTGAGGGAAGAAGACCCAGTTGCACTGAAGCATTGACAAAATTAGGTCCCTTACAGTTGATGGAAGACTAATTTAGATGTTTACAGAAGTGGATAGAGTCCCTTACATGCTCAATTCTCTAGGCCAAGAAGTTTGTTGGCAAGCTCTGGTGGCCTAGTGGCAAGAAGCTGCACTGCAATCCCAGGGGTGTGCGGTTCAAATCCACCAGATGCTTTGCTGGAGAAGGAGGAACCATCTCCTCCTGTACTAGTCAAATCTGATTTGACGGCACACACACACAAATAATAAAAAATAAAATAAAATAAAAAAAAAGAAGTTTGTCTAACTAGCTGTAAGAAATCTGTATTATTTGCCATTTTTTTTTAAAAAGTGATATAACAGAGCATGGAAATTAACAAATAAAGTAATTAAATGACATATAAGTAAAGACTTGCTGAAGATTATTTAAAAATGGCTGGAACATTATATCAACAGAGAACTGGTAGAATTCTAAGAACTAGATTTAGAAGAGTCTGAAATGAAGGATAACTTTGTTGATGTCAGATGGAATTTGACAGCAGAGAGTATTAGAAAAATATTTACTGTGGTTTAATAATTGTGCAAAGATACTTGACTGGGTCAGCACAAAGTATGTCTATCACTGAGAAGGATGGGAGTCACAGAACACTTTACTGTGCTCATGAGAAACCTGTGCATATGGAATATGCCACATGAGCTCCCTATCTAACTTTTGTAAAACCTTAAGCTTTTCATTACTTCAATTCATTCTTACAATTAAAAACCCACTAGCTTCCAAGTTTAAGGTTCTGTTGAGGCTTCAGATAATCTTGGAAAAAATATCTACTGCATTCACAGATCTATAATAAGGTAATTATAGAAGAATCCGTTTAGTCACATTATCTGTTTTCTAAATCAATCTGCAAAATTAGCTACAAGTAGCTTCTAGTCTTTTCGATAACGAATACAGTAATTTGTCCACTCTAAGTTTGGGAAGAGTTCTGGTGGGTTACAGGTAAGGATTTGTTCTGTCAAAGCGGAGAATCTACAGGCTGCTTCATGGGAGAAAGATGAGCAATGCCTCTCCAGGCAGCTTACTGCCTCTGAAAACCCAATGGAGAGTCAGCTATGAGTTTGTTCTGACTTAATTGTACAAAACAACAATCTCTATCAATTATCATTAAAATAAATAATAAATACCTAATAACTAACTAATCTTGCATGCTTTCTATATTGTCAGATATATATATCTCAACTCACTTAAACTTCAAAAGTCAGGTAAGTATTATTATAACAAAATGCAGTTTAGCCATGAGAAAGGGATGTCACAGAAGAGTGATGTCACTTTCTTATGGCTTCTTCATTCATGAGTATCACAGCCTGGATTGAAACCCAGACACACCTAGATCTGTCCTCCCAGGCACAGTCTTCTGTTTACTGTCTGCACAGCATAGCAAAACGTAATCATTAGCACCTTGGTTTTCCCCATGTGCCTTTTTTTTTTCAAGACTAGCTGTTCTATAGCATATGTTATAGTTTATATATACCAATTCACATAATCCAGGCTGTGATTTCACAATTGCCCCAATTTTTTAAATCATGCTATCAAGTTATAAAAATGCAGCAATTTTATTAGGCTTATTTGAAAACTGTAAAATGGTAATGAAGAAGCTCCAGTAGCTCAATGGTAAGGAATCTCACTGCCAACCCAAAGACAGGCGGTTTGAGGATACTAGCTGCTCCACAGGAGAAATATGGGGAATCTCCTCCTGTGTGTATTATAGTCTCCCAGCACCTTCTGGAGGGTCAGTTATGAGTCGATTCTGACTTGGTACGTAACTACAGCAACCTCTGGTTTTATTTTTACAAATTCTCTCTTAATTTCTTGTGAATTGAAAAATGATCCATAAATTTGAGTACAAAGAATTCAGGATAAAAATTTAAGAACTAAACAGCACACTATTAAGGAGAAAATATATTAAGTTCAATTCATTGTAGCTGAATGAAAAAGTAAACACAAAACTATATCCAGAGCAGAGAATAATTCCCAATTTTGCAATTTATTTCATTTTTAATTTTAGTATAATTAATTTTACTAATTATGTTAAAGGTAAAATATGAAGGATTCATTTTTTTCCTATTTGAGAAAAAGAAAGTGTCTTTATATGGTGAATATGAAATGGCTGTTTCTCATATTTCTTTTATGCTTCAAGTATTTTCACTCTTTTTTCCTCTGCCTCCACTCTAAATTAGCCTATTCCTTTATCCATCTTGTCAAATCCTTGTTCTCTACCTTACAAAGGAACAAAAAGGCAGAACTGATGAATTAAGTTTCTGAAATGAAAGCACATGTGTTTTCTGGTCCTTTTTACATGCAAGGCAATCATTCTGTTTGTCAAAGTCTGAAGAAAGGGCCTGACAACAGGGAAAGTTCTAGAGTAATCAAAGTCAACATAAACAAACAATTAAAAGAAAAGTACCTATAAATAAGTTTGAGAAATACTGTTGAAACTGTTTAGTTCCTACATTTTAAGAGCATTCTCTCCCTCTCAATTTTGGCTCATTTTCAAAAGAAAAAAGGAAAGAAAGAGATTGAGATAGAAATATGAAGAATTATTTCCAGAGTCATGGAGAGATACTGTTTGGGAGCTTCCCTCCCCGCTAAAATCTTTCAACTTCTTCCTTTCTCTTCCCAGTACTTGACTATTTGTATTTTGGTTTTGGGTTGTTTTTGTTTTTGTTTGTTTCTGTGTCCCTAGACTTCAGTGTAGAGACTATTCAATGATCTCCTGAATCCGACATGCTACTTACATAGTTAGAACCCATAGCAGTGCAATTACTCCTGTGGTACAGTGTTCCTCTACACTCTCAATTACTCAAGTCCTATAACAGAGTGATACATATTGCCTAGAGACAAGGATGCCAAGCTTCCTCTCTCATACTTTGAACACATAGCTTTGTGAGGCTATCCCTTGGAAAGGGACATCATACTTGGAAAGATGGAGGGTCAGTGAAGGAGAGGATGACCCCAACCAGGTGGACTGACACAGTGACTTCAGCAATGGGCCTAAGTGGTCAGAGATGAGAAGCATGGCACAGGCCAGGACAGGGTTCATGTTTATTGTTCATGGGCTCACTATGAGTCGGACTAGACTCAAGGGCACCTAACAACAACAATAACAGAACTGCGGGGCAGAGGATAGGAGGGCGACTTGACAGATGCAATAACAACAACAACAAAAATCGATCTTACATTTTATGATGCGCAATGCACATAGTTGATATTTTGCAGACTTTAATGCTACCTTATAATTAGCCCATTAACAAATATTTAAAAACAACTTAACTGACCCCTAACTACTTAACTGACCCCTACGATTTCCCCAAATGTGGGAAACGCGACTGCATAATTTGTGGTCGTGGGGGACTATGTTCACACTTTCCCCTTAAAAAACAAACAAAAACCAAAACAAAACTAAGACACATGATTTAAGCAAAAGTGTTTCCAATTGTCTCAGATCACTGTAAAAGCTGGACAATGAATAAGAAGTATACAGACCTTTAGACAATTGTGCTGGCAAAGAACATGAAATATACTATAGATTTCCTGAAGAATAAACAAATTTATCTTGGAAGAAGTAGAGTTATACTCATAGAAGCAAGGATAGAGATATTTTTTAATATTTTTTTAATTTTATTTTATTATTTTTGTGTGCGTGTACCGTCAGAGATTTTTATCTCATGTACTTTGTGCATAAATCAGGTGACACTGGTCTCGGGAGAAGGACAGAATAGTTACTAATGGTGAAAGCTGGTGAAAAAGAGGAAGATCCTGAAGGAGATCTCCTTATACAGTCATCGCAACCATGTGCTCACACATAGGAACGATTGTGAGAGTGACACAGGACTAGTACTGCTGTTCCTAATATCACTATGAGTTAGATCAAACTCAGTGGTTTCTAACAACATCTAAAATGACTCTAGCATGCACCAAGGCTCAACAGATACTAACAAATTTTCTGATATGTCATAACCACAATTTTAGCTTTTAATCAAGTAATTTATTACCAAGTAGAAAATAATAATTTCTACTTCTGGGGAAAAAAACAACAACAACAAAGCACACACACAAAAAACCCAAAACCCAAAACAGCCAACCACAAACAAAAAAATCCTTAAAAACCACCAAAATAGATTATCTGAAATACAGATGTCATGAACTTGCTATATATATATATTTAATTTATTTTATGTGGATACACGTTAGCAGTTGTTGTTGTTAAGTGGCGTCAAGTCGCAGGCAACTCATAGCGACCCTATGAAGGAGAGTCCTTGACGCTTGGGTGCCTTTCATCCTTTCTCCAGGTTCATAGGGTTTCGTGAGGCAAGGTATTATGGAAGTGGACGCCAGTCCTCCTTCCACTTGTACTAGCAGTAGGTAGAGAAAATATTTTAACTTGAGATGATATAGGAGTTTGAGCACTAGATGCCGGACTTAGTGTGGGGCTGCTATCTGGATTAGAGGAAATATTTCATGTATTTCACCAGAGAAGAACATCTATCAGTACAATAAAATTCAGATTCAGATTACACGTTTTCCCTCCGCCCAAAATATATTTCCAAACTACTGATTCTATATAAAAACAAATTTAAACATTCTGAATGTAGGTGCCCTTTTTATAGCATTGTTGTTGTTGTTTACCATAGGGTCAGAACCTATAACTTTCATCCTCTCTCAGAGGCCACTAAATCACAGAACCAACCATGTGACTTTGGAATTGCAGTGCGGCTTCTTGCCACTAAGCCATATTGCATGTTGTTATTAGGTGCTGTTGAGTCAAGTATGACTCTGTGAACAATAGATTTGAATCCTGGCTTATCCTGTGCCATCTTCACACTTCCTGACACACAAGAGTCCTTATGGCAGTCACCATGTCAATCCACCGTGTTGAGGGTCTTCCTTTACTTCACCGACTGTCTATACTTCCAGGTATCATGTCCCACTCCAAGGAATAGGTCATGCCCGAAGCGTGTGAGGCAAAGTTTTATCCCCTGTCTCCAAGGAACACTCTGGCTGTACCCTCTCCAAGACATATTTGTTTGTCTTTTTGGCAGTTCTTGGGATATTCTGCACTCTTCTCCAACACTGTATCTCAAGGACATCAATTCCTTTTCTGTCGCCCTTGTTAATTGTCCAGCTCTCAGATGCCTAGCAAGCAATTGGAAAAACCATGGCTTAAATCAGACACATGTTAATCCTCACACTAACATCATTACTCCTCAATAATTTGAAGAGGTCCCTAACTGCAGACTTTTCCAGTGCAAAACATCTCCTGATGTCCTAACTGCTGGTACCAAGAGTGATGATTATCGATTCAAGTAAGAGGAAATTGTTGACAGTTACACTCTTCCCCCACCCCCACCCCCAATGTATCATGATGTTGCCCAGTGGTAAGAATTTTTGTTTCCTTGATGTTAAGATTTGAAGATGAAACTAATATTGAAGGCTATATTGTTTGATCTTCTGTAACAAGTCCTTCAAGTCATCCTTACTTTCAGCAAGCAAGGTCATGCCATCTGCATAATACAAGTAACTGATGACTCTAACTCCAAACTTGATGCCACCTTCTTTTTCACTCTTCTTTTTTTTGTAAAACATGATTTCATAAATAACAATTGCTACTTTTATTTCCTAGTTGGATAGCATTTTTAATGGTCCTCTAAAGATGAGTCAGAATCCACATTGTGGGAATCTGGTGTCCTGCTGACTTTCTTCCACTGCCTTCCACTCCAATATTACTTTTAGCCGCATATAATAGGACACAGGGGCCCTGCCCTAAAGGGTTTCCAAGACTGTAAATCTTGAAGGAAGCTGACTACCACATCTTTTGTCCATGGAATTACTGGTAGGTTTGAACTGCTTTTTGGTTAACAACTAAGTATTTTAACCACTAAGCCAGCAGGGATTTCCACAATCAGCACCTAGCTTAAATTTCACAGCTGATATTGAGCTTCTCCAATGATTCTTTCCCCAGGCGTAGTCAATTTAATTCCTGTGCAGACCGTCAGATGAGGTCTATGTATATAGTTGCCATTTATGTTTCTTTTCTTTTTTTTTTTTTTTAGATTTAAAAGCATTTAATGACATAGCATATATTTCACAGATAGGGCAAAGGTTGAGAGGGACGGGTCAGACAATGGGGCACCAGGCCTGAGCGCCCCTCTTGGTCAGGCCCGGCCTCTGGAGTTCATCCCTATCAGATGCCGTTTTGATTGTGCAGTAAGATGGACGTTTGTCGTTACAATAGTTACGGTGACAGGGAGATGCACACTATGTATCAAAGAGCCAGGAAATGAAGCAAATGAGAACAGGCCATTTATGTTTCTAATAAAAGGTATTGCAATGAATGAATCACTGACTGTGTGAAATTCTATCGTTTTTTTCCCAGCCTCATTTCTGTCACCAAGCCCATGTTTTCTAACTACTGATCTTTCTCTATTCCCAACTTTTGCATTTCAGTCAACCATTATTATTAGTGCATCCTGGTTGCATGTTTAATCAATTTCTGACCACAAAAGTCAGCAGAAGGAAACCCTCTAGAGTGCTAAAGAGCAGTGATGTCAGTCTAGAACTAAGGTGCACTTTATCCAGGCCATGGTCTTCACAGGACTGAAGAAGAACTGATGCCTTTAGTTGTGGTGCTGAAGAAGAACATGCCCTGGGCTGCCAAGAGAACTAAACAGCCTGTCATGGAGAGGGTGAAGCTAAGCTGTTCTTTGGAGGCAAAGATTTGAAGCTGTATCAAATCTGGGCATATTGCAAGAAGAGACCAGTCCTTGGAGTAGGACCTTATGCTTAAAAAGGTGGAGGGGAAGGGAGACACCATAGGAGATGGATTGACACAATAACTGGGATAATGAGAATAAGTGTGTCAGAGACAGTGAGATTGGCCTAGGTTAGTGAAGGGTTCACAGTTGTTGTCCATTGGGTCACTATAAACAGGCAACTTAATGTCACATAACACCAACAACAAGCCCCCAGGGAAGTTGATAGCATTCATTCAGTTCTCTGATTGCTATATAGTCTCCTCCAATATGGATTGAGGCTCACTGTCAAGAAGACAAATATTCTCATCACTGGACCAATTGGCAGCATCAGGATGGATGGTGA
>NW_006399779.1:21834611-21873673 GCF_000299155.1 Elephantulus edwardii
GCAAGTGACTCAACGGCACATACCAACAACAACAACAACAACATCTTGGTGCCAGTTTCTTATTTGCCTGTAAAAGGTCATGATAATAGCTGTATATGGTTCCTAGGGTTTTAGAATTAGAAAAATCAGTATAAGGGAAATACTCAAAATGCAAACTCTAAATACTATTTCAGGTCTTCTTAAACATAGTTAAAGATTAAAACCATTTTTAATAAGACCTGAAACCCATCTGGTCAGAGTGAAATGGAATAGTTGAGTATGGAGTGAGGTGAAGGTAAAAAGTATCAGGGAAAAAAGACAAAAGAAAACATATTTTTTGAAGGTCAAATTATTTTTCTCTTTAATCATTGACCAGAGTTTGGGCTTATGGAAACCTTGGGGTCTTGAAGAAACAGTCCCTGAAGTGGCAAGAGGGAAAAACCCCTGGCCAGCGAGCACAGATGGGAGGTGTCAGGAGTGAGAAAGAGAGAACAGCTGGGCATTTTCACTGATGCGACAAGTTTGTTTGCAACATAAGGTATTTGACTTGAAGCTCATATTTTAAGTCCCATTTTATATATTTATTTAACAGACTAGCAGCTTGTAGTTCAATTTCACCTTTTGAGCTTTCTTTTATATATTGCGTTTCTAAACCATATTATAATGTTGTATCATAAAAGCTCTTCTCACTTTTTCAAATGAAGATTTCAAGAAACATGAACTTGCCCCATTTCTCATCATCATAAGAGAGAGAGAGACGAAAAAGAAAAAGACTTGCTTTACTTCAGGAATTATGTAAACTAAAGTGATAACTTGGACATTAATGAGCAAAGACCAGATGAGCTGTGGGAGGATATCAAGAATATCTTCCAGGAAAAATGAAAAAGGTCATTACAAAAACAAAACAGAGGAGGAAGTAAAAATCAAGATGGATGTCAAAAAACTCTGAATATTGTACTGGAGAGCTGAAAAGCCAAAGCAAAGGGAAGAAATAAAGATATTAAGGAGTTGAACTGAAGATCTCAGAGGGCAATGTGGGAAGACAAAATGAAGTATTATGATGAAATGTTCAGGAGATTGAGTCAGAAATCCAAAAGTGCCAAACTTGCTCAGAAGAATGAATTCAAGCCTCAAATTGCAATACTTAAGGATGCTTTGGGCAGAATATTAAACGATACAGGAAGCATTAAAAGAAGATGGAAAGAGTATACAGAGTAATTGTTCCAAAAGGAATTGGTGGACACAGAAGAATTTTATGAAACAATGTATGAACAAGAGCCTGTGGTGATGAAAGAAGAAGTTTAAGCTGCTCTGAAAGAATTGACAAAAAACAGGCCTCAGGAAATGATGACATACCAATTGACATGTTTCAACAAACAGATGCTGCCCTGGACGTGCTCACAAAGTTGTGCCAAGAAATCTGGAGGAAAACTACCTAGCCTACTGAGTGGAAGAGATCTCTATTTGTTCCCATTCAAAAGAAAGGTGATCCAACAGTGTGGAAATTATCAAACAGTATCTTTGATATCACATGCAAACAAGATACTGCTGAAAATTACACAAAAACGACTGAAACAGCATATCAATAGAAAAGTGCCTGAAGTGCAGGATGGATTTAGAAGAGACCGTGGCACTAGGGATATTATAGCCATTGTCAGATGGATATTGGCTGAAAGCAGAGTACCAGAGCAAAGTCTATCTGTGTTTCATTGACTACGCAAAGGCATTTGACTGTGTGGATCAAAACAAACTGTGGCTGACTCTGAGAAGAATGAGAATCCCAGAACACTTGATTGTGCTTATGCAAAACCTATACTTGGACCAGGAGGCAGCCATCAGAACAGAGCAAGGAAACACTGCACGGTTCAAAATTGGGAAGGGTGTGCATCAAGGATGTGTTCTATCTCCATATCTTTTCAATCTCTATGTGGAACAGATTATCCAGGAGGCAGGGCTCTATGAGAAGAAGTGTGCCATCAGGATGGAGGTAGATCATCAACAATCTGCATTGTGCAGCTGACATAATCCTGCTTGCTGAAACAGAGGAGGACCTGAAACACTTGCTGTAGAAGGTCAAGGACTGCAGGCTTCAATGTGGATTGAAGCTCAACATCAAGAAAACAAACATCCTCACCAGCGGGCTGAATGACAGCATCATGATAGATGATGAAGAGATTGAGATTGTTCACAGTTTGCTTGGCTCTACAATCAACATTCCTGGTACTTTGGGAAAGTCTGCTGTCAGAGACCTTTCCAAAGTACTGACGAGTGAAAATGTCAGTCTGGAGACTAAGGTGTGCCTGATACCGGCCATGGTCTTTGCAATTACTTTCTATGCATCAGAGAGCTGGAAAATGATTCGTAAAGATAGAAGGAGAGTTGATGTTTTTGAGCTGTGGTGCAGAAGAAGCCTACTGAATATACCATGGACTGCTAGGAGAACAAACAAGTTCATCCTGAAGAGAGTGCCAGGCTACTCCTTGGAAGCTAGGATTCTGAAGCTTTGTCTTAGATACTTTGGACATGTTGCAAGGCAGGATCAGTCCTTGGAGAGGGACATTATACTTGGGAGGGTGGAGGTACAGTACTGAGAGGAAGACCCTGGATGAGACGGATTGATTCAGTCACTGATGTAATGGGGAGAGGTGTGTCAGAGACAATAAGACTGGCACGGGATAGAGCTGGGTTTATGGCTGCTTTACACAGGGTTGCTATGAGTCTTAGGTGACTCGAAGGCACACAACAACAACAACAACAACAACAAGGACCAGAACAAGTAACATTTTCCAGGTCAGTCTTAAATGTTTCTAAGTGTATGACCTTGACCAAATGATTTAAATTTTCTCTAATTTGGTTTATCCGTTCATAAAATGGGAAGAATTATAGTCCTACATCATAGACCAGCCCCCAGCCCTTCCTTAAGAGAGCGGTGGACAATCTTTTACTGTTAAGATTTATAGCTAGGAAATCTGATTAAGGGGTCACTGGGAGTTGAAAATAGTTGAGTGGTAATGAACTCTTAGTTGTGAAATGTTTTCAAGGATATAATCTTAAAATGAGCAGAACCAAAGGCTATAGTTTTAGGGAGCTCTCCTAGTAGACGTCCTTAGGGAGTTGTGTTACTTAATCCAAAGGCTGCATATTTTGGCAGTTCTAAACAACAACAACAATCCACCAGTGGTTCTTAGAAAGAACGATGGGCAATCTTCTTCTGGGTGATTTACATCCTCAGAAACCCACTAGCTGGTCAGCTGTGTGTTGGTTTCAATTTGACAGCAGAGAGAGACACACAGAGAGAGAAACAAGTTTAAGTAAATTCCTAGAGATACAGTTCAAAGAAGAGTGTTTTTGTATGACAGCCAGCATCAGTGTTTTTCATTCTATTGTTATTTTTAGTAGTTGCCTTCTAAAGCAATTACAAGAAAATAAAAGAAAAAATTAAGACAATGTCCATTTTGACTCCTAGTGTTCCAATTTGCATCATATTAAAAGTGTTTCTGAGTGGATCCAGACCTCCAAAGTTTGTAAAGGATAACTTGGACTGAATGTTAAAATATTTATTAAACTAAAAATCCTTTTAAACAAATGGGGCCTGTTATTCCTTATGAGGAATCTCATAATCAATACACATAGAGAATGAGTGTAAAAACTAAATGAAGAGCGAGCGCAAATGTATCATCTATCTTTCTATAAAGACATACATAACTGTAGATGAGGGCTAATTCCACTTACCAGTCCAGAGTGGCTACACTAATTCCACAAAAGCCAAGATCTTTTCTGTGTGGCAGTAATTATTAGTTTCCACTCTTTGAAACACTAGAATTTATCTCTTACATCATGAATGTGGCTGACTACATTTGTAGGTAACATTCCACAATCTTGTTACGTGTCCTGGAATGCTGACCTAATGTCAAGTCTTCTTGGCCACCATCCAGCACCTGGTACCTCCAAATAGACACAGCAATACACAGAACAGCCTACAAGGCACTCTCGCTAGAAACCTACCACATTGCTAGGAAGACATATGCTAACTTCTAAAAATATATTATTTGCTGCACTCCACCTTAACCTCTGTTTCTAAGACCAGCGGTTTAGGAAGGAGAAATTAGCATGTGTTGTTGTTGATGTTGTTGATTGCTGTTGAGTGAGCACAACTCATAGCGCCTCTATGAACAAAAGATCTAATGCATTCCCATAACTATCATCTTTTCTCCAACTTCATAGAGTTTCCAGAGGCATGCAGTTTACGAAGTGGATGCCACTCCTGCTTCCAAATCTGTTTTACACCTGGGAGCTCCACCAAACCCTGTCCACATTGTAAAACCATTATGGTATTTGATACCCTAATGGCTCAAGGTTCCGCATGACAACAAACCCAGGTTACTTCATACAGCACATTGACAAAGAGTGATGTACAAAGTGGAAGAATATTACTCTGAATATAACATTAGTCTCAATTAGCAGTGGTTAAGTGTCATAGTATATGTTGAGCACCTATATTTTTGGAATTTTTTTAGGTGCTTCACAATTTCCATCCCATATGCTATGACTTTAGCACTTTTAAGTTAGTTTAGATACTTTAGCAAGTTAAAACAATGGTGGCCTAGTGGCAAGAAGCTGTGCTACAATCCCGAAGGCACACAGTTCAAGGCCACCAGCTTCTCCTCTGGAGATGGATGGACAATCTCCTCCCGTGTGATTAACTGCCTCTAAAAACCTTCCAGAGGGTCTGCTATGGTTCAGTTCCAACTCAATGGTACACAACAACAACAACAATGAGTCTAGGTACTATAGTACTAGTCCTGGTTTGGGACACTCAGAGAGGCAGCAAATGCCCATCAAATGCTGTCTGTGAGAGCTTATCATGCCTGGGGTGGAAGCTTGTTATCTGTGCTCTACAAAAAGAAACAATGCTATGAGAAGGACTTCGTGAACCTTTTGAAAAGCCTGTAATAACTCAATCTCTGGGATCAGAGAATGCTCCTAATTTTCAATCAGTGTTGGAGCCTTCCAGATCTTGAGTATTAAACAGATTAAACTAAGGAGGACACGTGAAAACCCTTTTGATGACCGTCCTCTGGATCATTTCTGTCTTGTGGGAGGGCATACGACCATCAGTCAGCCAGTCAGTCAAAGGGAACAGGCAAAATGTCCCGGTACCTGATGAATCCCCACACTGTCTCTTAGAACCTAGGCTACAACACAACTGAGTGAACTGCCCTCTCAGCAGACCCTGCAGGGCCAGGGTCATGCTCCCGCTCTGGCTGCTAGCGGCTGTTGTGCCCGCTGGTTGGGAATCTGATGACTCAAAGCCACCATCCCAGGTAGCAGCTGGACTGCCTTTGGTTTCTCCCTTCTCCTAACGTGCCATTAACCTCCCACAGCTGGTTTCCCAGTGCACAATCAGCAGTTGAGCTAATCTCTCCCTGATCTCTCCCCTTCTTGCGGGAGGTTCCTCATTAATAAACCCTTGCTCTGCTCCCTGCCTTCCCTCTCCTTACCAGCGCTTCCTATTAGTGCATGCTGTGCCAGAGGCGATTCATCCTGCTGTCTGCTTGGCACCAGCTTTGCTGGGGCTCAGCACTGTTGGACCCTAAGGCAATGAATGTCCAGGTCCATTAGATACTGACTTGGAAGCAGTATTAGGATGTCTATTTGTGTATGAACACAAGCTCTCAAAGAAGGGAGCTCAGGTTCCCTCATTTGACCTGCTGGCGTGCTTTCATTCATACTCTCATATTTTTAAGGCAATACCCTCACCGATGACAATGACTTGAAATAGTTGTGATCATAAAAACTAAAGTAATAGTGATTTATAAAATTGTAATAATACTAACATTATAACATTGTCCAGAGTCCTGTACAAAGTGTAAACTGTGTTAGGATTGTGCCAATTGCTACATGCACAATCCCTTCATTAAATCTGTTTACGTTTAAATAATGTTTATCACAGAAAGTTTAATGGGGCTATTTACTGATATCCAAGTATCAAAGGAAAACTTGTTCTTCACCATGACTTCCTCATCTTTTTAAAAAGTAAAGAATTTTTAACCATTATTTTGTTTGTTGATGTTGTTGTGTACAGTGGAGTAATAGGTCTCCTTCCGCCTACCAACCTATCTACCATCCTCAAGAAAACCCAGTCTTGGACTATCTGATTAATGATTATTTTCTGTAGCTGGAAAAGACTAGAATCTAATCTACAAGAAGATTCGAACTGTATCTTCTTAACTATCCCAAGTGTCTAGCAAAGAATCCAGCATAATATGAATTCTCAATGATGGTTTAATCAGAGAATAATGCAAAGAAAGAAAAAAGATGACTCAAAGTGACCCTATGAATGAATGACCTGAACACTTGTATAACTTTCATCATTTCTCCAAATTCATAGGGTTTCTAGAGGCAAGCTATTTCAGAAGGGGATGCCACTCCTGCTTCCAAGCTTGTTTTAATCAGGGAGCTCCACCAAGCACTCACTGTCCACCATGGGTAACCATTATCACATTTGTCACATCAATGTCACAGCGTTCAGCATCACAGCAACCACAAGTTACCGCTGTACAGCAAATGGACAGACCAGTGCTGCACCACTAAGAAGAATGTTTGTCATAGAGCTCCCTAATTATTATATATAATAATGTATTCTTCATATATAAGGAATTCATCTTACATAATAATATAATAATTATATATAATAATAATTTCATCATTATATAGAATAAAAACAGCTATCTGTTATCATGCCTGAGATTCTACTGGTTTTTTAAAAAATGTATATAGTATAAGAGTCAAGTCATAGCAGTAGAGATAAATTAATTTGATATATTTCAATGTATGATATTACCTTTGAGTGAACTGAAAAAGAAAACATAATAAAAAGTTAAAAGAATTTCCAAGTATAACCTTTCATTAAGACAAGTTTCTTTCTTCCTTCTTTTCTACTTTAAAGAGGCAATCAAAGTGCAAATGTTTGAGAAGCATTGAAGTAGGTACAATTAGAGTTTTAAAACAGAGAAATGGTGTTACTTCACCCTCATCATCCTGTTATCTCAAGATGGCATGACTTTAAACTTCACCTACTACTCCCTATCCCTGATTTTCTTCCAGATAATCAATGTCTGTCTTTCAGAGTTCAAACATACATTACCCAAAGGAGTACACTGACAGAATTACTCCCTCAGCTATTCTTATTCAATGTATAGTGTTAGATAATAATGAAAAGAATTAATTCTAATTCATTACGTGAGCACTGATGGTCTCATGGTAATGAGCCGAGCTGCCTACCCAAGGCACATGGTTCAAATTCACTAGTCTCACTGTGAAGAAAAAGAAACAAATCACTTCCCATGTCATTTACTACCTCTAAAAGCTCACTGGAAGGTCAGCTATGGGTCCTTCCAACTTGATGATACGTAACAACAAGTCGTAGTATCTTCGTAAAAATCACAGAATATCACATTTGTCGTATGACTATATGATGACTAAGAGTATGCATGACACTGTCTAGACCATGGTACTCTGTGGTTTGGCAGATAATCATGTAATCATTCCCAATTGCAGCCAATTAGATGAAAAGAAAGTCCTTAAAGACATAGTCTGCATCTGCATCCAACAACTTTCATACTCCCTCAAAACTGTATCTAAGTGGTTATCCTCTAACCTCTGGTTCTTGGGGCCTGAGCCAGTAGTTTGCCATATGACATGCAAACTTTTAGTTTATCATCTCCTGAAACCATGTGAATCAGCAGAAGCCTCCAGTCTGATATTTGACTCATGGATTTGGAACTCTCCAGACTCTACAGCTGTATGAGCCATTTCATAAAAGTAAATATTCCCATGTGTGTCTATGGGCCAGAGAACATGATGCTGTGTACGTGGGAGTTGTGTTGTGTTGTGTTGTGGCAGTCTCTGGAGAAAGGCAACTGTGCCTCCAGGAGCCAGGGAAGCCACGCTTGGCCCTGGGTTGAAGGCCGCAGTGGCTGGCTTTGAGCCCAAAAGGAGAAGAGGAGGAGGGAGGTGACGACCATAATCACCCAGGTTTGCCCCACCCAGGGTGGCTATGATCCTTTGGCCAGAGAGCATGATGCTGTGTACGTGGGAGTTGTGTTGTGTTGTGTTGTTTTTGTTCAGACATTCCTCTAGGTCGTATAGCCCTGGTGTACAAGTTGCTGTCCCGCGGTCACTTGTGGTTGCTGTGAGGCTGAACACTGTGACACGGATGTGTCAAATGTGTTAATGGTTGGCTACCCAATGCGGACTGAGAGTGGGGTGGAGCTCCCCGCTTAAAACAAGCTTGGAAACTCGACGGCACTTAACAACAACAACAACAACATGTGTGTCTATATTTATCTCTATCTGAGAGCTGTGCTGTCAACCCAAGACATGAAGTTCAAATGCACCGGCTGTGCTACAGAAGAAAGATCAGCAATCTCCTCCTGTACAATTTACTGTCTTTGAAAACTTATTGTAGGGTCAGCTGTGAGTCCGTTCTGACTCAACAGTATATAACAACATCCTAACTTACTGCCTACCTTCTTTCCTTTCTTCTACCTACCAACCTATCTCCCATCCTCAAGAAAACCCAGTCTGAGACTATCTAATTGGTGGTTATTTTCTTTAGCTGGAATAGATCAGACTATAATCTGCAAGAGTATTTGAACTATATCTGCTTAACCATCCCAGGTGTCTAGCACAGAACCTAGCATAATATGAATTCTTAATGGTCTTGAAGAGAGGCAAGTATGGAACACTTGGGGCGCTTGTGGCTTTCTTTTTGCCCCAAGTGAGTGTCAGCAGAGAAGACTTGCCAGATGAGTTGGGGGTCTCTTGCCCAGAGTTCCCCAGCATTTGGGTGTGCTGGATTGGTAAAATACTGACAACAACAACAACAACATAGAGAAAGATCAGTTGGCCTAGTTGGCCTAGTGGATAGAAAGTGATACTACCAAACCAAAGGTGGGTGACAGTAGTTCGTGGTCCTCATGCCTGTTTTTAATTGTTTTTGGTAAAATATTATTCTAGGTCATGTAGTTCTGGTGTGTCCATTTGCCGTACAGAGGTAACTTGTGGTTGCTTTGAGGCTGAACACTGTGACACTGATGTGTTAAATGTGATAACGGTTATCCATGGCGGACAGTGTTTGGTGGAGCTCCCCGCTTAAAACAAGCTTGGAAACAGGAGTGGCATCCACTTCCGAAATAGCTTGCCTCCGGAAGCCCTATGAACCTGGAGAAAGGATCAAAGTCAGACAAGTGTTGAGGACTTTCATTTATAGGGTCAATATGAGTCGCCTATGACTTGATGGCACTTAACAACAATAACGGTTGTTTAATCAGTGAATAATGAAAAGAAAGAAAAAAGAATGATGGAAGGAACTTTTCTTCATTACACCATTTATAAAGAAAAAATAAAAGTGAGGCACAAATTTAAGAAATGAAGCAGGTAAAAATTTGTCCTTGATATCCCATTTAAGAGTTTTTCTATTACAAGATGTTGCTTACACCCATTGGGAAAATGAGGCCTTATCTCTTAGCATTTTCCCTTTAAATAGTTTTCCCCCTTGGCCCTCGACCAAAGATATTGACCTAACCTCAATGAATGGAATAAAATCAAGAAATTACACATCAGAGTTAACTCTGTCTGCTATCAACCACCTAGCATGATCCTATGAATGACTTTGATATTTCATGTCTTGTTTTAGAAGAGCCTGGATCAATACAACAGATTCAATATTAAGTTGTTGTTGTTGTATACCATAGAGTCAGAACCAACCCTTACATAGCTGACCCTCCAGCAGGTTTTCAGATGCAGTAAATCACGTGGGAGGAGATTGCCCATCTGCCCATCTTTCTCACATGGAGGGAGCAGCTGGTGCATTTGAACCATTTACCTTTGGATTTGTAACTCCCTTACCACTAGGTCACCTCCAGTGACAGAGGAGAAAAGGAAATGACTAGACTTCCCAAACTTTCTTCATCCAAAGGAGTTCCAAGGATTCATTTTCCATATGGGAGCCCTAAATAATCTTCCATCTGAAGAAAAATACCTTTACACAATTAGTAATAATGGGCTGGATGAAGACCTTTACGATCCTTATCAACTCTAAAATAAATTCTAATTCTATAAACTAAGACTCATGTCCTCAAGGGTAAATTCAACATGGAAATGACATTTCATAAAGTGAAAAGAAAGAGAACTATTTAAAAAAAAATTTAAGAGTAGTCATTGTCAAGAAAGCATAGAGGCTTGCTTAAAAGTCAGAAAATTTAGCAAGAAATATTGCTGATAGTTTTACAACATAATTAATACATTCAGAGTCACTAAATTGTACATTTAAAATGGTGAATTGACAAATCTGACATCTGTATCTCTCTGTCTGTCGACCTACCTATCTTCCTACCATTTCTTTGAAAACTTTCTTGTCTTTGAGTTGAATGTGAACTCTAGTTGCCTCGTGGTTAAAAGCTGTGATGTTACCTCCAAGGCAAGTGACTCCAATCCACCAGTTGTTCAAAGGGACAAGAAGAACAGTCCTCTCCCGTGATATCTACTGCCTCTGAAAACCCACCAAAGGGTTAGCTATGAGCCAGTCCCAACTCGATGGCACACAACAGCATAGGAAAGTATAACATTGCCACATAGGACTTCCAAAGCTATAAATATGTATAGAAACCAACGGCCTCATATTGCTCCCACAGAGCAACTGGTAAATTTGAATCATCAATCTTTCGGTTAGCAGGCAGACTAAGCCCTGCACTACCAGGGCTGCTTTGTAGAAAGATAGCTAAATAGATAAAGCACAATAAAAGAAATTTTAAAAAAGAAGATAAATATCAGAGTATATTAAATTATAGACATGTCACATATATATCTGACAAATGTGCTTCTTTGGGTCTGATTATTGTTACAATCCTTTCAATTTCCCCGACAGAGCAAAAATAGATCCTCCAAGCTTTCTGAGCAGCACAGGAAGAGTAAGTCTTTAAACAGGTAGCCTCGGGGATGCCCCACCTTCCCATCCCTGGCTCTTATCAAAATGTCAGAGGCGCACACCCACAGAGATGATTCTTTTCTCCTTCCGAGCACATTAGCCCTCAGTCTGTGGGTTAGATGGCTATCAAGAAGCCTGAAGGCAGGGGGAAAACACAGTAAAAATAGTTCTTGCCTTAAGTTCCTTTTGAGGTTTTCCCAGACTAGGAAGATTGTAAAAAGTGCTTCTCTCCAGGGCTGGCAAGTTCCAAGAGATCAAGCGGCGCACAAACAGACAGTGGGGTCGTGGAGGGGGAAACAGCTTCTCCAGGCCCGCAGCTCCAGCAGGCTTCTTCATCAGTCCGTTAAAGAAGTAGGAAGAGGTGAAAGGTATAGAGGAGATGAAATGTCAGAGGATGTGGGAGTTCCTTACTAAGTTGGTAGCTCCAATTTGGTTTAAGAAAAGGTCCCTAGGTAGGTGCAGCAATTATGTGAAAATGGCAGCGTTTTTAGATGTTTAGGAATATCCATCAAATATTTCCACAAGTCTCAGACTCTGACGGCTAGAAAGAGTAATTTGTTTGCAGGGGTTTACAGTCACAGCCCTGCACACCAGGCTACATTTCACACCTGTGGATAAGCCATTGTCCTGAGTCTTCCAGACTTCCTAAAATTTTTCTGAGGCAGATGAAAAACTTCATACAATGGAGAGAAAATGAGCTCTTTGTAAATTCAGGGTCAGATTTACCAAAGCAGTGTCTGTACTAGTTAACACTGAGCCATGTACGCACTACTCAAAGACTTAGTTGTGTTCTATTTGCTAATCTGTGGTGAGCAATTTCACCTCACCGTTTTTGATGTGATAGGGACAAGTGACTACACACCGCAGACTGATTTCTCTCTGTCTCTCTCTCTCTCTTTCTCTCTTTCATTGAGTTAGAAACAGGGCATAGCTCATTTTGCACTGTGTTTCAGAGTCTGTAAATTGCTTGAGAGGAGATTATCCCTTTTTTTCCTTGGAGCCCCTGGTGTATTGGAACAGTCAGAAAGACATTAACCTTTGAGTTAACAGCACAAACCCATAGGGACTAGGACCCCAAAGCTCCCTGATCAGGAAGGTTCAACTGGTCCCATGACTACCTCCCATATTGGATAATGTGACCTGTGTAAATTTCTTATCCTGTGAATTCCAAGACATAACTATTATTTTTAAACTTAATACAGTGATCCTCCTCTGTAAAAAGAAATTGAGGAACCTCCAAGTAAAATGATGATGGAATTAAAATGCTTTGAATTAGGATCTAATATTTATTGGATGAACGTGAGTGGAAAATTATTTTTCTAATTCTCTTTTCTTATCTGAAAATATGTGCCAAATGTGGGTGATTTTAATCTGCAACCCACAGCCTTGTTTTTAATCCTTTTTGGTCAAATATTCTTCTAAGTGGTATAGCAGTGGTATGTCTGTTTGCTGTACAGAGGTAACTCGTGGTAGCTGTGATGCTAAGCACTGTGACACTGATATGTCAAATGGGATAATGGTTACCCATGGTGGACAGTGTTTGGTGGAGCTCCCCAATTAAAACAAGCTTGGAAGCAGGAGTGACATCCACTTCCAAAATGGCTTGCCTCCGGAAACCCTGTGAACTTGGAGAAACCGCAAAAGTTATACAGATGTTCATGTTTTTCATCCATTGGGTCGCAGTTAGTTGCCTATGACTCGACGGCAATTAACAACAACAACACATGCAACTAACAACAACAATACATCATAGAATTTTACACCATTAAACAGCTTACTACATCACCTAGTATATGTATGCACCTCTTATCTTCCAGGGTACCTTTTGTGAAATGGAATGTTATGTGAATTTTGATGTTGTGCGTGCTCTATCAGGAGAAAGGCATATAGGATCATCATTGATGGAACCCATGACTCACACCATCACGGCTGCACTGGGCGACTCTGAGAAAACTTTTAAACTTTCTCATTGTTTTCCTGTATGATTTTCACCTGTACTCTTGATAACCGGTCTTAGCTTCTGCTCACCAGGACAAGCAATAGCTGTCCAACAGGTAAGTGAGTCAGCCTCACAACAAACTCCTTTCACTTCCTTCCTCTCTGCTCTGTTGGCCTTCTTTACCCCCTGATGGGCTTTCAATTCTCCCAACCACATCAGCAGTTGCTCCAACTCTGCCTCCTTGTCTTCCTCAGCCCCTGTAATCTTCTTCATCCTACTCCCACTACCATCACTACCACATTCCAGACCACGAGGTGGCTGACACAGTGAGAAGAGCTGTGCCTCTGGTCATAACCTGGTGACTCTGAGATATTTGCTTGATCCCTTTTTGGGACAAGTATGGTGGAAATGACCGTCATGAATAAGTTCCAGGAACACTTCTCCTTGCCATCTCAGTGCCAGGGTAGACACAAGACCTACAGAGCTGGTAAAGGATAGATCAGATCTGTTTTTAGCAAAATTTGGTACTTCTCATTCTTTAACTGAGGTTTCTACACTCTACTGTAAATATACAGTATATGCATTTGAAAGATAGACAAGGAACAGGAAAGATCAGAGGAGAATGAGTGCCTTTTAATTTTGGTTTGATGAAGAGTATTAAGTATATTTTGGGGTTTTTTTTGTTTTTTTTCTATAATTATATTTTATTAATTTTCATAAACATTTACAGAGATTTTGGGTTTCCATTCATTCATTGTTGCACTATTCTCTCTACCCTCCTCCCAGTTTGTTCTTGTCCAAATGCCACAGTGCTTGTCAAAGCCAGTTCTGATTAATCTTCTTTGTCAGTGTGTCCTTTGCCATTCTCTATCACTCCTCCCTGAGAGAGACTTCACGCTGAGTCATAAGGAAAAGGAGATGGCGTATTCTCTTAGTATATTTTGAACTGTCATGTCTAGAAGATATACAGTCAGTGTGCTCCTTAGAGGAGTGGATGGTGAAAGTTAGTCCCATATATGAGGGGGATTTTATCAAAAAGTGTCAGTCCTTGGGAAAAACCAAACAAAACATGATTCTTGGAAAAGTAGAGGTTCAGTGAAAGACAGGAAGACCCTCAATGAGTGACTGCAACAGTGAGCTTGCACAAGGCAGACACTATGAAGATGACAGAAAGCACGATAAAGTTTTAATCTTTGGTTCAGGTTTTGATCTGTTGCTTGTTAAGAGCCTTAGTCCACTCAAAAGCACATACAACAATTATAATCGCATGCAACCATGAGCTTATTTAGGGTCAGAATTTACCCTAAGGGATAGTAAGTGGCACATATCTCGACATAGTTTATTTGGTTTCATTATTACTTATTACACTTTATTGTCATTCAAAACACTATTCAATAATGTGAGATTAAATTGTACAACTTAATTACAAGACATAAACACTTTCTTGGTAGTTTTTTATTTCATAAGGGTCTGTTCATCTTTTTTTTTTTCCTAGCTACTTAATTAACTCTAAAGCTCACTCTTTTTCTCAACAGCATTTCCATCCATTGACACCATGTAATTATAAATATTATGAAAAACATGAATTCCAAGTTAAATTTTGTAAGTAATAAGGAGACACTGAAGTTATTTGAAGGAGCTCTGGTGAAGTAATTTGTTATGTATTGATCTGCTTACCAAAAGATCAGCAATTTACACTCACCGCCAGCTCCCTGCAGGAAAGATAGAGCATCTCCTCCGATGGACACCCGCTTTAAGTTGGAACGCCATCAATGGCAGTGGATTTTTTGAAAATATTTCTAAAAGACATTTCTGTGTCTCTTGAACAAACTTTATATAATTACCATGCAGTAGTCATTGTTGCAAAAAAAATGGGAATAAAGAAATGTGTAACAGGTGAAACTCATGAACTTTATAGCCTTCTGATGATTAAATGAAAAAAAGCAGTTCTATAAGGAGAGATGATTTAGCAGCAGAGTTCAAGAGTGAGTAAAGAATAAAAAGAAAACTGAAGAAGAGGATCTGGTTAGAAGATCAAAGTAAGAGTCCATGAGAGAGAGTCAACAAAAGGGTGGATGGGTGGGTGGATGGATGGACGGATGGACAGATGGACAGATGGAAGGACAGACAACTGCTACAAATGTGATAATGAGATTGAAGGAGCTTAATGAGATTGGACATAGGCAGTAAGGAAGTTGTCACTATTTATAAAATGGTAGCTTGAAGAAACTGGAACCATCAAAAGAAATAGTGGAGGTTGTTGGAAGGGACAGTAATAAGTTCTATTTTGAAGTGTTAGCAAGATGTCTTAGCTGTTGTTAGGTGTCACAGAGTCAACTATGACATATAGCAACCAAAACAACAAATCTGAACCCTATTCTGTCCTGTGCCAAACTCATCATGTCTGATATGCTGAACCCATTGTTACAGTCACTGTATCAATCAATCAATCAATCAATCAATCATCTTGTTGAGAGTCTTCCTGTCTTTTACTGGCCCTCCACCTTTTCAAGCATGATATCCCTTCCTTAGGAATAGTATCTGCTAGCAACACGCCCAAAGTCTGTAAGATGAAGTTTCACCATCCTTGCCTTCATAGAACACTCTAGCTGCACTGTTTCCAAGACGTATCTGTTCTTACGGCAGTCCATGGGATAATCAGCACTCTTCTTTGCTAATAGGTAACATCATGACAGATGGAGAAAAGTCTGAAACTGTCAATGAGTTCATCTTCTTTAGATCCACCATCAACACACTAGGTATGAGCAGTCAGGAGGTCAAGAGAGGAAAGTCTGCCATCAGGGACCTCTCCAGATTACTGAGGAGCAATGATGTCAGTTCAAAGACAAAGGTGCACCTAATTCAGGCCACGCTCTTTTCAATCACTTGCTATTGATCTTAGCACATACCTCTGCTAAGTAACCATAAATGACAGACAATGGCCTCTGAGAGACTTCAGCATCTGAGTGCAATTTCTAACAGGGTGATTCTGAAGGTGATAAAATTTTGAAAAGGCAAAGAAGAAAATTTAAAAAAAAACAAAACAAAACAGAAAAGGAATTAAGCAAAACTCCCCTGATGTACCTTATCATTCTCTAACAATGTTGTAGGCTGGTGAGTTTGCCCAGTAGGAGTCTTGGGAAAATCAGCATGCTGGAAAATTCCACAAGAAAATCTGCTTAAAATTCCAAATACATTGTTGTTGTTGTTGTTATTTCATCAAGGGGGAAATATGTCACAGTCCCTGGCAAAAGTTAGAAATTCCTCTGAGTGTGCCACAGAGAAAACACAGCTGTTTACTCAAAGTAGTTGAATATTCTTTACCGCTTAGAAATGATTGCTTCTTCTCAGTAGAAATGCCTCTTTCCACTCTTGAAAGAAAATCCAGGAAATAGACTCAATTACTTACATGAGCTACTAAGTGACACCTGGGTTTATCAAGTAGTAAGAGTCAGCGCTTCACCTTGAGAAGGGCTGGGGACTGACAAAAATTCAGCTGCTCATGAACATTTTAAATATATTCCTTTTTTAATTAAAATTTTATTTTATTATTTTGTGTGTGTGTGTGTGTGTGTGTGTGTGTGTACTGTCAAATAGAATCTGACTGGTGCAGGAGGAGATTGCCCCTCCTTCTCCAGTAGAGCATCTGGTGAATTTGAACCACGAGAGTTGGAGAATGATTAGGGAGGATAGGAGGAGAATTGATGCCTTTGAGCTGTGGTGCTGGAGAAGAGTATTGAATGTACCATGCATGGACTGCCAAGAAAACAAACAGATTCAGCCTGAAGAGGGTTCAACCAAGTTACTCCTTGGAGGCAGGGATTCTGAAGCTTCGTCTAACATACTCTGGACATGTTGTAAGGAGAGACAGGTCTTTGGAGAGGGACATCATGCTGGGTAGAGTGGAGGAACAGAACAGGAGGAGAAGACCCTCTATGAGGTGGATTGATTCAGTGACTGGGGTAATCAGGATGGGTGGGTCAGAGGCAGTGCATTTGGCACAGGATAAAGCAGGATTTAGGGCTGTTGTACATAGGGTCGCTATGAGTCTCAAGGGACTCGACGGCACATAACAACAACCACCACCTTTAAGAATGTAGTGCAGTTTCTTGCCACTAGGCCACCAGAGCTCCCTTAAATATATATATATATATATATATTTTAAAATAAATGAGCAATTATATATGCTGTTAGCTTATTTCAAAGAGAAAAATGTAAAAGGAAGAGCAAAGTGTTCCACTCTATTAAAATATCAGATACAAGACAATAACACAATTCTATAAAGATTCCAGTTACTTATCAAAACCAATCAGCCAGCAAAAAGTAGAGCAAGTGAAGACATTTGATGGAGTCCTGGTGGCCTAGAATTCCGTGAGTAGTGCTATGACTACAAAGGTGGAAGGTCCCTGGCTGTTCAAATCCATCAATTTATTTCTGTGCAGGAGAAAAATGAGCAAGGTCCTCCCCTGCAATTTACAGCCTCTGAAATCCCACTGCTCAGTCAGTGATGAATCAGCTCTGACTTGACAGCAATGAGTTAAATGTAAAACAAGATCCCTCAACTCATAAACCTTTCATTCAGATAGTGGGTATCGATTAAACATTGCCAGTAAAAGGTTCAGTTGTGTGAATCTATGAAGAGGTAAAGGTAATCTCATGCTTTAATGATGAGGAAAGACTATAGGAGAAAGATATTTTACCAAATACTGAGCCAACTCGGGGGTGGGGGTGAACAGGGAGAAAAGTGCAACAATGAATGAATGGAAATCCAAAACCTCTGTAAATGAATTAATAAAATAAAAATGGGGAAACATGTATGGGAAAAGGAAAAAAAAAACTATGTAAAATGAAAGAAAAAAGATAGAAAATGTATAGAAATTAATATTAAAATGTTTTTCTTTTATAGCAGAATGTAAATTTTTAAAAATAAAGATCCACAGATTAAAACAAAAGAATGATATTTTCACTTGTATCTTGAATCATGGGTATGGTTATGTATAACTGTAGGGGGAAAAATTCTACTCAAGGTAGTTGAACAATATTATTGTTTAGAAAATGACTGTTTCTTTTCAACAGACGTGACTTTTCCACTTTTAAAATGGAATGCAAGGAAGAGATTCATCATATTGAGCTTTCTTAAATAAAAATGTAAATGAAAAACAAATCACAGAAATTCTTTAAGTATTCTGGTATTTGACATTTGGTAAAGATAAGCAATGCCAATATCTGAATGATGATTATAAATTTTATTATGCACGCATTCTTCAGACATTGAAGATTTCTCATCAGAAAGTCAAGATTGAGAATACACTAAGGAAGTTACAGTTTTTCTGAAATCCCTGGATGTTGCAAATGATTAAATGATCAAGTACCAGCTCAAAATGTGTTGGTCGGAACCCACTCAGAGATCCCCAAGAAGATAGGGCTTGATCTACTTCCAAAAGGAAACCTAAGCGTTAAACTTCCTAGAGAACAGCTCTATTCTGAGACAAAAAAGATGAACATAAATAAGTCAAGATGGACTGTGTCACAACTAATAGATTAGCATTTGACTGATTGCACTTTGATGCTCATTGAAACAGAATGAGAGAGAAGAAAGAAACTTAAAAAAAAATGCACAGGGTGAGTAATGATAAATCACAAGAAATTGAATGAGGGAAAAAGTTATTTTTCTTTCTCTCTCAAAAATCTACTGAAATTTACTCTTGATGGCAACTTCTCATTAGGCAATAGATTAGAGACTCACAGTATTCGAAAGGGATCCTCTGTTTCCTTTTTATCTTTTGTGCTTTTCAAGAAAGCACAATAGATGGGTGCGACTTTTGAAACCCAAACTGCTTTCTTAAGTGGAAGAATGAGCCTCAAAAAGAAGTTTCTGAGTTCATGAAACTGTCTAGTGCCTTCAAGATTACAGCTTATCGAAGGATTTATTTCATCTTGGGATTTGTAGCTGCTGAAAAGAAACCATTTCTTGACTACACTGCCGTAGAACATGAGTCAATCTAATGTAACTGAAATCTAAGGTACTTGAAGTTAAACTTAGAGAATGATTTGTGGGGGCAGGGGAAGTACAATGGAGGCAAAAAATTCTAAGTAATAAAGATCTAGCTTTGATGTCTTCTGGGTTTATATCAGATGGTCTCTGAGATAGACAGCCATTCTTACGCTCTTCCATTCCACTCTCATTTCCTTGAAATGTATTTTTAGTTATGGAAATGTTAAAATGAAGTAAAATACAGCAATGTGGAAGAATAAAAAGTATCATTAAGCCAGACACTAGCTGGCTTAAAAAGCAGTAAAAATGTCACACGAATGACTAAGATGCATTTAACTCAAGCCATAGTTTTCCATCACTTCATATGAATTATCCACACAGTAAAATGTTTTTACATAGTCAATAAAGCATAAATAGATATTCTTCTGATTATCCTTCACTTTCAGCTTGGAATCCATCTGACACCATCAATAATAACCCCAGTATCATGGTCTCTTCTAAATCCTGCTTGAACTTCTGGCAGTTTCCTATCTACATACTGTTCTAGCCATTTTTGAATGATCTTCAATAGTATTTTGTTTGCATGTGATATTAATGATATTGTCAGACAGTTTCCACATTCTGTTGGATCACCTTTCTTGGGAAAGGAAACAAACATTAATCTTTTCCAATATGTTGGCCAGATATCTGTCCTCCAAATTTCCTGGCATAGACTGGTGAGCACACTGGGGCTGCATCTGGTATCCCATTGATTCTTAGAACCTTCTTTTTTATCAGTGCTTTCAGTGGAGCTTCAACTTCTTTCTTCATTACCATTGTCTCCAGCTAGCACTACCTGAAATTTTTCAGTGTCAATTCTTTTGGTACAGTGACTTTGTGTATTCCCTCCATCTCCTTTGGATGCTTCCGGATCATTCAATATATAGCATCTTTCAGTCATGCAACTTCAAGGCTTAAATTTGTTTTTTAACTCTCTCAGTTCGAGAAATACAGAGCAAGTTCTTTCCTTTTTATTCTCCAAATCCAGCTCTCTGTACATTCCATTATTATATTTTGTTTTGCCTTCTCAAGCTTTCCTTTGAAATGTCCTGTTCAGCTCTTTTACGTCAACATTTTTTTCTCTTTGTTTTGACTCTGGAAGCTCTAGTACAATTTTCAGAGTCTCTTCTGAAATCCATATCTTTTTTTTCCTTGTTCTTTTCCCTCTATCTTTGTAAAGTCCTTTTGCTCTTTACATAGAAGATATCCTTGATCTTATCCCACAACTTATCAAATGGTCTTTAATCATTGCTGTTCATTGCTTCAAGCCTATTCGTAAGATGATTTTGAAATTCAGGTGGAATAGACTCAAGATTATATTTGGGTTATTGTGGACTTGTTTTAATTTTCTTCACACTCAATGTGAACTCGTACATGAATAATTGATAGTCCAGTCTGTACCTGGCCCATTTGTAACTACTGATATTGAACTTCCCCCATGATTCCTTCCATAGGTATAGTAAACCTAATTCCTATTCAGTCCATCGGGTGAGGTCCATGTGTAAAGTTGTAGTTGGGGTTTGTTTGGTTTTTTTTTTTTAAAGGTATTCACAATGAATAAATCGTTGATCATACAAGATTATATCATTCTATTCCCAGCCTCATTTCTATCACCAAGTCCATACTTTCTGACTAGCTTTCCTGCCACTTTGTGTTCAATGTTTGCATTCCAGTAACCAATTATCAGTGACACTTTTTGATTGCATGTTTTGTCAATTTCAGACTGCAAAATTAAGTAAATATTTTCAATTCTTTCCTCTTTGGCTTCAGCTGTAGGAGTGTAGATTTAAATAATAGTCATATTAATAGGTCTTCCTTGCATACGTGTGCATAATCACCTATGACTCTCAACATTGTATTTCAGGATAGAACATGAAATTGGCTTTTTTACTATGAATGCATCACCATTCTTCTTCTACTTTTCCTTGCCAACATGTGATTGTCAGATTCAAAGTGGCCAAAGATAGTCTATTTCATCTCACAAATGCCTAAAATATTGATGTTCTTGCATCACTTTCCTATTTCACAATTTCCAGGTGGTGGGTTTTTTGTTTGTTTGTTTGTTTTAATATTCATGCTTCATACATTCCATGTTCCAACTATAACTGAATGTTTTCCACTATTTTTCCTAATTTTGACTAACTTCCAATCTGGGCTGTACCTCTTATAACTATCTATGCTCCTCTACTGTTCATTGGATTTTAAGAAGCTTGTTATTTAAGAAGTGAATGACAATCCTGCTTCCCAGTCGATCTTAATCTGGAAGCTCTATTAATACCTGTCCGCCCCATGTGATCCTTGTGGCATTTGACACATCAGTTGCATAGCTTTCAGCATCACAGTAGCTCATAAGTTACCTCAGTACAGCAAACTTACAGACAAGTGCTGCACTAATTAAAAAAATGTACTCCCCCAAATAAAATAAACTGACAATTTAGTGTTGCACACTGGACCAATTGGCAGCATCAGGATGGATGACGAAGAGATTGAGATTGTTCACAGCTTCAGTTTGCTCGGCTCCACAGTCAACACTCTTGGCACCAGCAGTCAGGAAATCAAAAAGCGTATTGCAATGGGAAAGTCTGCTGTTAGGGACCTCTCTAAAGTACTCAGGAGCAACAGTGTCTCTCTGGAGACTAAGGTGCACCTGATACAGGCCATGGTCTTTGCAATCGCTTGTTATGCATCAGAGAGTTGGACAATGACTAGGGAAAACAGAAGGAGAGTGGATGCTTTTGAGCTGTGGTGCTGGAGAAAGGTACTGAATGTACCATGGACTGCCAGGAAAACAGACAGATTCATCTTGGAGAGGATTAAACCAAGCTACTCCTTGAAGGCAAGGATTCTGGGGCTTCGCCTGACATACTTTGGACATGTTGCCAGGAGGGACAGGTCCTTGGAGAGGGACATCATGCATGGGAGGGTGGAGGGACAGCGCAGGAGGGGAAGACCCTCTATGAGATGGATTGATTCGGTGACTGGGGTAATCAGGATGGGTGTGTCAGAGGCTGTGCGGTTGGCACAGGATAGAGCAGGGTTTAGGGCTGTTGTGCATAGGGTCGCTATGAGTCGCAAACGACTCGACAGCACATAACAATAACAACAACCACTAATAACAAATCAGGCATACAACTACCATGTTACTAGACTCAGTTCAAGTTCAAGCCTGCATAGATGGTTAAGATGTGTTCCTGGAAGGGTGTTGAAGTGTTCATGCAGAGACTTAGTATACTGAGGTATACTAGGTCTTACCAGGGGAAATTATGGCTACATGGAAATCTCAGCTGATTCCCTGAAGGCCCAAGGACCCAATCAACACAGTTTAACTGCTTTAAATAAAAGGCTTTCAGCCTCCAACCAATAAAAAAAAAGAGGAAAAAAAATAAAAGAAAAAGAGCTCATCTTCTAGGTCCTGACTTCTTTATATAAAAAATTCTCAGCCCCAATAGACTGTTAATAAAAAATGCCCACCTCTGGGTCCTAAGTACTTTAAATAAGAGGTTCTCAGCCCCCAACTGACTTTTAATAAAAAAGACCCACCTTCCATGTCCTAATAGCTTTAAATAAGAGGTTCCAAGTTCCAAACTAACTGTTAATCAAAAACACAAATTTAACTTTGAAAATTTAAAAAGAAAGAAAGAGAGAAAGAAAAAAAAAAGAAAAAGGAAGCAAGCAAGCAGGCGTTTGACTCTTTGGATCATAAAAATATATGGCTACCATTGAGAAGAATGGGAATCTCAGAAATTTAATTATGTTCATGTGAAATCTATACCTAGAACAAGAGGCTATTGTGTGAAAAAACCAAGGGTTTAAAATGAAGTTTAAAATTAACAAAGGGGTGCATCAGGTTTGTATCATCTCTCCGTACCAATTCAATCAGTATCCAGAGCAAATTATTTGATTGGAGGAAGACTCATCAATAACCTGTGTTAGGCAAATGGCACAACCTTGCTTGCTGGAAATGTATAGAATCGCACTTCATAGGACTTGAAACACTTGTTTCAGATGATCAAAGAATACAGTTTTCAATGTGGAGATTGTATCTCAACTTCAAGAGAACAAAATTTCTTACCATTGGATATATAGGCAACATCAAGATAGATGATAAAAAGATTGAAGTTGTCAACAATTTCATCTTGCTTGGATCCACAACCAACACCATTGGTATCAGCAGTCAGGAAATCAGGAGACATATTGTACTGGGAAAGTCTGCATTCAGACACCTTTACAAATTATTGTGGAGCAATGATGTCAGTTTGAGGACTACAGTGTGTTTCATTCAGGCCATGGTATTTCCAATTATTTGCTACATGATATTTCCAATTACTTGTTATGCATATAAGAGCTGGACAATCAATAAGAATGACAGAAGCCTTTGAGCTGTGGTGTTGGAGAAGAGTTCTGAATCTTCCATTGAACTGCCAACAGAACAGATATTTGCTGAATAAAATGAAGCCAGAGCACTCCTTGGAGACAAAGATATTGAAGCTTTATCTCACATACTTTTGACATTTGTTAGGAGGGGTTATTCCTTCAAGAGGGATATCATGCTTGGAAAGGTGGAGGGTCAGTGAAAGAGAGACAGACCCTCAACCAGGTGAATTGACAGAGTGACTGTCACAATGGGATCTAGTGTACCAGGAAGTGAGAGGATTGCATAGGATAGGACAGGTATTAGATCTATTATTTATTGGCTCACTATTGGTCAGACTTGACTCAAGCGTACCTAACAACAATAATGCGTAAATGAGAAAGCTACGTAATGAAATGTGTCATGTCTTTAAAATATGGTTCATGGGAAAATTTTCAACATACCACTGAGGGCAAGACAAGTACAAACATATCTGTTGAAATCTTATCCATAATGCTATTTAAAAGAAGGATGGTAAAAGTTCATATCATATATTTTGGACATGTCATTAAGAGGGGCCAGTCTCCAACGAAGGTTGTTAAGCTTGGCAAAGTGTCAGTACAACACATTGTACACATTTTATAGTGCATTCTCAAAAACACCTTAAAGGAAATTGTTATTCAATACCTATATTGTTTTAAAATGTGCTTCAGTTCCTGGAGGAGTGGATGTGACTGCCAGTTTCTAGATGTTATGGGGAATACGCCTGCTTTCACAGGGTGAGCATCTACTATTTTAGTTGTGACTGATCTTCATCTTTTGCTCTCTCCTCTTTTCATTTCAACGATGCCTTAACTCCCCCTTGGAATTAGTGCTGTTTATGAAACCAGTTAGTACATTCAGTGCAGAGAGAGAAAGTTTCCAAAAAAGGAAAAAAAAATTGCAACTGAAGCTCCAATCACTCCAAGTGGCAGCAAACTTTCATTAAGTGTGACAAGGAATGCATTTTTAAATGATACTTAGAGAAGTTGTTATTGCTGATGAAGCTTTTCCATATTCTTCCCCATGGGCAATGTCACAACACTGCCATGAACTGCTACCATATGTATGTTTTTATTTATGTAATTTTTTCCTTCTTTTATCTCTTATCACAATACAAGAATATAGGTTTGTAGAATATTTTCCTGAACTCTGACAGTTGGAGAATGGAGTTGTAGTCTATAGTGAGAAGCGATATTTTTAGTGCCTACTTTGCCCAAGATTACCTTAAGTATAATGTAGGGGTTAATAACAATATTTTTAGTTAGATGTCTGGGTTAGCATACATTTCTGTAACTTTGTACCCAGGGGCATTAAAGTAGAAAGCTACTTAAACTTTCTGGATCTGTTTCCTCGTCTATAAAATGGATATAAGAATTGCTCTTATTGCTAGGCTCCCTTTAGTCAACTGCAACTCATTAAAGTCCTACACAGAGAATAGTGGACATTCAGCCCAATTCTCAATTCTAAGGATTATACAATCCTTACAATCGTCATCATTCACAAGTCCGTTGTTGAAGCCACTCTGTCAATCGATCTTGGTGAGGGTCTTTACTTCCTTCATGGATCTCCTTCTCTTGATAGTCCTAAGTCTTTTTCTCAGTATCACTTCTCTTATAAGTAAAATGTGTGAGACACAGTCTCATAATATAAGTAAAATGTGTGAGACACAGTCTCATAATTCTTATTTCAAATGAAAATTTTGTATATCTTTCTTCAGATTTGTTTATTCTGTTGGCACTTTGCAGCATTTTCACTATTCTTTACCAGAACCACAAATCAAAAGCATAAATTCCTCTTGACCTCCTTTATTAATTGTTCAGCTTTCATATGAGTATAAAACAATCCAAAATAGCATGGCTTGAGTGAGACAAACTTTAACTTTTAAAGTGGTATTCCTAGTATCCCAGTTGTACCGTGTTGAGTTGGCATTAGACAGAAATTAACAGCCATATTGGTCTAGAAATGTTAAATTTTTTTTTCCATTTGTACAGGGGTAACGCACTGTATTAAATATGTAAGGTCTTATCTACATGGGTTTGATTACAGAAACTAATAAAGTATTCTCTAAATAAAAGAAACACAAAAAAATGGTATTCCTACTCTTATTTCGTTTAAAGAAATATTTGACAGCAGATTCTCCCAATACAATATGTTTGATTTCTTGATACTGCTTTGATAGGTATTGATTTTAGATCCAAGTAAAATGTAATTTCATACTTTTATCGATTTATCATTATGTTTCTTGTTGGTCCAGTTAACAATTATCTTCACCAAATTTTAATTGTGTACTGTATTTTTTATTAATTTTTGCACTCTGTTCTATTTGGCACAAATATGGATATCTTCTTCTGAGTTTGTTAGGATACTGTGTTCTAAATTTCTTGCCATATATACAGTAATTTGTTCAAGATTTTATCTGTTTGTTGAAATACTTTTAGTGGTTTCCATCAATTGCTAAGCCTTCTTTTCATCAATTATTTCAGAATAGCTTGGAATTTTTTCCTTTCAGTACCATTGATCACATGCAACTTCCTGAAATGTTTGAGCATTGACTTATTATTTTCTTGCTTTCTGTCATTTTAATATAGGATGACGCGTTCTGTGCCATTAATTACTTTTTAATTTTGACCATAATTTCCTACTTTTTTTGTTGTTGTTGCAACTGTTGTTGTTGTGTACAATCAAGCCAGAAACGATGGTCAGAAGCGGACCCTATAGGTTTTCAGAGACAGTAAATCTAGGGAAGGAAATTGTCCATCTTTCTCCCACCAAGCAGCCAGTGGATTTGAACCACATGCCTTTGGGATTCTAGAGCAGTTTCTTACCACTAGGCCACCAGAGGTTTGTATTTTTTCCCTCTTCAGCTTTTTCATTTTAAGAAATGTCAAATATGTTCTTCTCTTTTGATTTTCTAACTCCAGGTCTGTGCACAATTCTCTTCCAGTACTTGGCTTTGTCTTCTCATCCTGTTTTTTAAAAATCTTTTCTTCAGTTGTTTTACTTCATCATTTGTATTTACTACTTTCATGCCATCATGCTCTAAAACAAATTTTACATTCTCTGCTGACATTCAGTGTAGTCTTTTCTATCTAGTATTTTTATGTAATTAATAGATTTACTTAATTTTTACTTTAGTGAAGGTTCACAGATTGGTTTCATTTATTCATTCATTTATATATTCCTCCTTTCATCTGTCTCAATTTCCTTTGAAACACTTGTTCTGTTACATGTTATTGTCATTCATATAATTTCTAGTTTTCCATTTATTTCATATTATCTTCTCTCCCATTTCTGTTCAGTGTTCATTATCTAGCTATTGTTTTCTTCTTATTTCCACACCGCTACCCAGTATCAAACCTACTATTACAACAGTGGTTTTGTGCAGTAGTTGTCCTTTTGTGGACAACTTTCAGTTGTGACTGAAATATTTCAGTCATTGTAATGCCATCTATACTCTTCCATGTTAAGTAGTGTTTTATGAGTTCACTGATCTTCAATATTGCATAATATTCCACTGTATGAATGTATCAGTTTCTCTATCCATTTAGTTGTTGATGGGCACTTGAAGTTGGCCACATTTTTAATGGTATACTGCTTTCCATGAACTATATTCTTGTGTATGTTTTCTTGAGAATGAAGCAAGTAGGTACTATAAGATATTTGCATTACTAGAATAAATACAGGCACAATTGAATATATAAAATTAAATGTGTACAGACAAACATACCAAAGTCCAGACATATATATGAGCCAATAGGTTTATATGATTGGATGTAGAATGAGCAAATATGTGGAAAGTAATTGGTAATCCTCTATTTCTTCATTACAGAGTAATTATCAATGACCTATCTTTGTGAGTGTTCTTTGTTACTACACATATTTCCTTTCTCTCTAATGAACTTATCTTAAAACTGTCCAAGATCTTAATATGGATTTCCAGACACTTAAAAAATTGATATTTCGAGATGCCTTCATTTGATAGTATATTAATTTGTGTAACTTGCATGTAAAATATTCTATGACATTTTATTATTGAGAAAATTATTTGTTTGATTTCACTTTATTATCTTCTTCAATTCTATTAACTCTGCATTCTTTGTTTAAAAAAATCAAGGCTTTCCACAAAAGAAAGTCATGGTTTTGTATTTCTAATCAAAAAGAGTAGTGTCTGAGTTCAACTTAGCTATAAGTAAGAAACACACAAACTAGTGCATGGTCAATACTGAATTACAATTGAAATTAGTATCAGGATAGTATCTCTACAATTAGAGGTGTTCCCATTGTCACTGAACATTTGAAAATCCCTGTTTTCCAAAACCACTAATAAAAGGATACACACAAACACACACACTTTTTTCTCACCTTCACTTAAGAGCACAAATGGTCTAGAGAGATTTTTAATTGTGAAATTATATTGCTGCAAAGATGAAAATCAAATAAATATTCTAACATTTTCAACTGAATGTCCCTTGTAGAGACTTAAGAGTGATGTTTTCCAGGGAGTTTTCATTTTATTTTAGTTCTTTGTTTTATTTGTTTTTTGATCAAGATGCTTCTGGGCTTGCTTGCTGAAAGTGATGAGAACTCTATGTGATTGCTGCACAAGGTCATAGACTACAACTTGAAAAGTGGATTATAACTCAACATTAAGAAAACAAAAATTCTCACCATTGGACTGAAAGCCAACATAATGATAGCTGGAGAAAAGACTGAACCTGTAAACAACTTCATCTTACTTGGATTCACATTCAACACTGTTCATACAAGAAGTCAGGAGATCAGGAGATGCATTGTATTGGGAAAATCCACTGTCAGGGACCTCTCCAAATCAATGAGGATCAGTGTTATAATTTTGAAGACCTGATTCAGGTCATGGTCTTTTTCAGCCACTTGATATGGATCTGAAATCTGGACAATGAATAAGGATGACAGCAGAAGAATTGATGCCGTTGAGCTGTGGTTTTGGAGAAGAGTACTAAATATCCCATGGATTGCCTCAAAGGAAAAAACCAAAACAAAACTAATCAAAACAGATGTGTCTTAGAAAAAGTACAGCAGAGTGTTCCTTGGAGGCAAAGATAGCAAAGCTTCCCCTCACAAACTTTGAGTATTTTGTTAGTAGAGGCTGTTTCTTTGAAAGTAACATCATTCTTGAAAAGGTCGAAAGCTGGTGAAAAACAGAAAACAAAAGGGTCTTTATTATGACTACTAAAGTTAGTATGGAAAATTGCATTTTTTCTCTGATAATATCATTTCTATACATCTATTATCAGTACTTGGAGAAGGACATCATGCTCAGAAGGGTGGAGGAACAGCACAGGAGAGGAAGATTCCAGATGATACGGGTTGATACAGTATCTGAGGCAACAGGGACTGATGTCTTAGGATCAGTGAGACTGGATTAGGACAAAGAAGGGTTCAGAGCTGCTGTACGTAGGGTCACTATAGGTTGCAAATGACTCAGTAGCACATAACAATAACATTATCAGAAATCAGAATGTGATTAGCTTGGCAAATGAAATGTGAGAAAACATACAGAGCCAAGAAAAATGGTGCAACCACTATGGAAGGCTATATGGCACTTTCTTTTTCTTTGTTTTTTTAAATTATTAATTTCAATGAAAATTTACAGAGACTTTAGATTTCCATTCATTCATTGTTGCACTTTTCTCCCTTCCAACCCTCCCCCTTAGTACACTACCCTCTTGGAAAAGTAAAAGAAAAATTATTTCATTGTTTAACAATCCCTCCTCCCAGGTCCACTCTGCTATACAGCCTTCTCTCTGGACTCCTGTCATGACAAAAATTCCTAATAATTTCCCTTCTTAAACAGTTTTCTCTCTCATCTGTTTCAATGCAGTATACATTATTGAACCCATCCTTCTCAGTCTCCTCCTAACCCCGAGGTCAGTCCTGCTTTACAACAGTGGTACCCTGCAGTATTTGTCCTTTTGTGACTGAGATACTTCACTCAGTATAATGTCCTCCAGGGTCACCCATTTCAAATAATATTGCATGAGTTCCTTGTTTTTCAATGCAGCATAGTATTCCATTGTGTGAATTGTATGGCACTTTCTAAAAAAGTTGCAAATAGAAATACCATTTGACCCAGAAATTCCACTCTTGGGAATTTACCCTAAAGAAACCATAACTGACATCCAAGCAGATGTATGCACATCAATGTTTTTTTGAGGCTTGCTTTGTAATATCAAAGAGCTGGAAACAACCCAAGTGCCCATCAACAAACAAACGGATAGAGAAACTCTGGTATATTCACACAATGGAATACTATGCTGTACTAAAAAACAAGGAACTAATGAAATAGTATGCAAAATGGATGACCCTGGAGGACATTATGCTGAATGAAATATCTCAGTCACCAAAGGACAAATATTGCAATGCATAAGGCCACTGTTGTAAAACCGTAATGAAATCGGGGTTGAGGGGAGACACAGAAGGAGGGGAGGAATGATGTATACTGCATTGAAACAGATGAGGGACAGAACTGTTTCAAAGGGATATATGCTTGGGTATTTTTGTCATTATAGGAGTCCAGAATGAAGACTACATAGTGGAGTGGACTTAGGGGGAGGGATTGCATAACAATGAAAAAGTTTTTCTTTTATTTTTCAAGAAGAATGAAATGGGGGGAGAGGGGGTGGCAAAGGAGAAAAGTGAAACAATAAATGTCTGGAAACCCTAAGTCTCTGTAAACTTTCATTAAAATTAATTTAAAAAAAAAGAAAACAGACTAAAAACAAATAGCCTGATCTAAAGTCATTGACAGATTATATAAGAAAGATATCCTCATTAGGCATATTTAGACAATCCTAAAGATTTTCACCACTGGGCCAATTGGAAGCATCAGTATGGATGGTGAAGAGATTGAGATAGTTAACAGTTTTAGTTTATTTGGCTCCACAGTCAACACTCTTGGTAACAGCAGCCAGGAAATCAGGAGACGAATTGCAGTGGGAAAGTCATCTGTGAGGGACCTCTCAACAGTACTGAAGAGCGATGACGTCAAGCTGGAGACTAAGGTACGCCTGATCTGGGCTATAGTCTTCGCAATTACGTCCTATGCATCAGAGAGTTGGACAGTGAATAGGGGTGATAGAAAAAGAATTGATGCCTTTGAGCTGTGGTGCTGGAGAAGAGGGTTGAATATACCATGGACTGCTTGGAGAACAAACAGGTTTGTCCTGGAGAAGGTGAAGCCGGAATGTTCCTTGGAGTCAATCAAGGATTCTGAAGCTTCGCCTGACATACTTTGGGCATGTTGCAAGGAGGGACTGGTCCTTGGAAAGGGACATCATGTTTGGAAGAGTAGAGGTACAGCCAAGGAGAGGAAGACCTATGATGAGATGGATCGATTCTGTGACTGGAGTGATGGGAATGAGTACGTTTGAGATGGTGAGGTTGGCATGGGATAGAACGGAGTTTAGAGCTCTTGTAGATAGGGTTGCTATGCGTTACAAGCGACTTGATGGCACATAAGAACAACAACATGGTTAGAGCATCCCATAAGCCACTCCATGGGAAAAATGTCACGCTTACTGATTCCATAAAGGTTTACAGCCTTGGAAATGAGAGGAGGTAGTTCTGCTTTATCATCCAGGGTGACCATAATTTATAATCAGCGTGGTGATAAAAGGATAATCCTGTTTGAAATAGAACTTTGAATTATCATAACTTCCTATTGTTTATTTTCTGTGTAGCTTTTCCTCTCCTTCAAATAAATAGAGTTGTCCTTACAATCAATAAGGGAGTTCTGGTAGTGTAGTGTGTCATACTGTTAACGTAATAGTTGTGTTTCTCTAGCTGTTTGAATTCACCATCCTCCCCTCGTGATTTACAGTCTTATAAACTCACTGAAGGGTGTCCAGCTCATTCCAACTTGACAAAAGTGAGGTTTTTTTATAACCAATAATAAGTTTCAGAGATAATGATGTATGATCTCTAAGGTTGGGTCATAAAAGTTATTGCAGATACTGACTCATGAAGCAATTGCTTTGGAGGAATTAACTGCTATATGTGGACACCCCAACAGCCCTGTTGTGAGGACTAAGTGATAAGAAAATAAAGTTTCCAGGAAAGCACCAACATAATTTTTCCAGCCATGAGAAATTAATATTTCAAAGGATAACAAAAAAGTTTCTTTGTTGGACAAAGAAAGAATTGGGTCACAGAAGTTCTAAAATATTTTGGAGAGAATATTTTGTAAGTGAACTAATGTATACGTGAAGCACAAATTTCATCCTCAGTGCTTACCCATTTTACTTTTTCACATCATCTATACTTTCTTTCCACTTAACTCAGGACCCCTTAACCCCGTGCTAAAAGCTGCAGGCCTCCAATGTTCCAAAACGTAAGAGTAATCAATAATGTGCCAATAAACTGGTTATGCACATTTCAAGAAATTGTGCTTAAACTGACATTTCCGGTTCTAACAACAACATGAGGATAGTATAGGGGTAAGAAGTTGCCCTGCTCACCTAAGTGTACGTCGTTTGAATACCAGCTAGTCCACCAAAGAAAGATGGATAATCTCCTCCTGCATGACTTACAGTCTCTGAAAACCTGTTAGAGTGTCAGCTATGAGATGGTTCTTACTTGAGTGGGAGGGGATGGAACACAGATTTGTAACTAAGAGTACTTTCTTAAGACTCATCTTTGATTTATCTACTAGTCAGAGTTAGCTACATATATCAAACATTGAAATCTTTGACTTGAAATAGTAGAAGTATCTTCTCTAATAGGATTGTTATAATCGACTATTGGTCAGTGCTGGGAGAGTGCTGTTTCTTCTTCAGGCAAGTCCTTTAAGGACAAAGGTTCCTTCTAAAGTGTTTATGCAAATATTCTCCTCTGGTCAGGAAGGAAAGGAGAAGAGAAAGATTAGAAAGAATAATTGTAAAGGGGTTTGGTTACTTATTTATATACTTGTTAAATGGCCAGGTTGAAAGAGAATTCTTTATCTTCTATCCATATTACAATTGACAAGAATTTAAAATACAAAAACAAACACAGAAAAAAACAAAACAAACCAACACACCAACCAAACTCAAACTACCTTGGCATCAGTATAAGGCTGACTGGGAAAGGTAGCTTTCCCTGATCTGAAAATTTTTATGAAATTACAGTCCTTTGTTGTCAAGTCAACACTGACTCACTCCTCTGTCATATTCCCTGTCATCAGTCTGGGCCCATTGAGGCTATGTGTCACACTGAGGATTTCCTGTGTTATTGCTGATTCTTTTACTTTGAAAAAAGGATGTGTTTTGCCCCTAGCAATTGGTCTTTCCTGATGATACATAATATATTGGAAATTAGCTCTCAAAGGTTGTATTCATCTTCAGTGTTTTTAAGGGCAATTATATCTTTCATTCTTTCTTCTTTTGATAATAGTCCCAAATGTTCCCTTCAGAAATATCAGTCCATCTATTCATTTGGTATGTATGTACTGAGTGCCAAACTGTCAGGAACTATTTTAACTCCTTGAGCTATAAACAAAACCAAACCCAAACCTCTGTCATTAAGTACATGCTAACTCATGGTTAATCTCCATTAGGTTTCTGAGGCTGTAAATCTTGGCAAAGAGACTGACAAAAGGAAATAATCCAATCTGCCATATTGTTGGTGGTGGACTAGAATCACTGACATTTGAGTTAACAGCTTAACCCTTACTATCTGCTAGCAGATACAGGAGATAAAGCGAAAAAAATCACTCAGAAAAGATCCTTTTCCTGATGGAGTCTGCATGACAGTGGGAGGAGGCAGACATTAGAGACTGTCACATAATGAGAGTTGCCATGGAGAATGTGGAAGTACAGTGGAGAATGTGGACAGGAAGGCGTCAATAAGCACAAAAGAAGTGTTCAAGAAGTCTCTGTAGAGCTCTTGGTATTTGATCAAGCACCAGAATATACCATGGACTAAAAAAATGAACAGGTTCATCCTAGAAAGGGTTAAACCAGGCTGCTCTTTGGAGGCAAGGATTCTGAAGTTTCGTCCGACATATTTTGGACATGTTGCAAGGAGGGACCAGTCAGCCCATGGAGAGGGATGTCGTGCTTGGGAGGGTGAAAGGATAGCTTAGGAGAGGAAGACCTTCTATGAGATGGATTGATTCAGTCACAGGGGTAATAGGGGAAGGTGTGTTGGAGACAGTGCGATTGGTACAGGATAGAGCAGAGTTTAGGGCTGTTGTACATAGGGTCGCTATGAGTCACAGGCTACTTGACGACACACAACAACAGCAACAACAACAAAAATAGATGAAGTAACATATCAGTACACCAAACAGTTTGAAGCTGTATCAGTCACATTTTACCATATATGAATTGGATCCCTTTGCATGGGATACAAATTGGATCAACTCACAATTAATGCCAAGACATTTACTAAAGGAGAAAGTCTAAAATCATGCTTTTGGTAATTACATTACATAAGTTGTGTTTATGTGTGTGTCATGTGAAAAAGTAAGAAAGTAGCTGCACTGCATTCCTGAAGGCATGTAGTTCAAAGCCACCAGCTGCTTTATGGGAGAAGAATGGGCGATCTCCTCCGAGGAGATTAATTTTCTCTGAAAACCCACTGATGGGTCAGCTAAGGGTCCGTTTTAGCTCTAAGATACACAACAACAACAACAACAATAACAACATCATGCTTATTGGCAGGTGTCTTCAAGTCCAATTTAAAGCAGCCCTGTGATCAATGATGATAGAAGAAGAATTTCTTTGAGTTGTGATGATGGAGAAGAGTACTGAATATCCCATGGATGGCCAAAAGAACGAACAAAAATGTCCTAAAAAGGGTGCAGCCAGAGTGCTTCTTGGAGGCCAGGATGATGATGCTTCATCTTTCATACTTTGGACATATAGCTAGACAAGGCTGTTCTTTGGAAAGGGACATCATGTTGGAAAGATGGAGAGGCAGTGAAGGGAGATCCTCAATGAGATGAAATGCCACTGTGACTTCAGCAATGGGCTCTCACACCTAAGATGATGAAAAACCACAGGATAAGGCAAGTTTCAGGATGGCTATTCACAGGGTCGCTATGAGTCATGCTCAACCTGATGGTCTCTAACAACAAGATCAGCAGATCAAAACTACCCAAGTCTGTTCCATCCTCACAATTTTTGCTTTGTACCTACTGCTACAGTCACTATGTTATTACACTTCATTTAAGGTTTTCCTCTTCTTTGCTGACAATCTATTTTTCCCAGCATGCTGTTCTTGTCCACACTATGGCCACCTCTGTTAACACTTGCAAGGTACAAGAAACAGAGTCTCATCATTCTTTTTCTCTAAGGAGCACCCTGCCTGTACTTCTTCCGATATGGATTTGTTTGCACTTTTGACAATCCATGGTAAAGTAATATACTTTGCCAACTGAAAATTTCCAATGATGTTTTCAAGTGGATCTTAGATATGATAGCGACCAGGTAAGTCTGTTTGATCAAAAGCATAAATAAAATGTAAAGCATGCTGCAAATAAGACCTGAGGACAATTTTTAATGAAGATCAAAGAGAGAGCCTTCAATTTGAATTATGTATCAACATAAAGAACACAAAAATTATCACAAAAAACATTGAAAACATTTTATTATTTTATTATTTTTGTGTGAGTGTACCATCAAATCAGGTCTGGCTGGTACAGGAGGAGATTGTCCCTCCTTCACCGGCAGAGCATCTGGTGGATTCGAACCGTGCGCCTCTGGGATTGTAGTTGCAGCTCCTTGCCACTAAGCCACCAGAGCTCCCCTTGAAAACATTTTAAAATCTATGAAATGTACAAGATAAATACTACCCCTAGCTCCTAGAGTTTATATTATACAGTGTGGAGGAATATAAGAAAAATGAAAGAAAATTGGATAAACAATCATTTAGAACTAAAATGGAAACAGTAATTAAATAAATTATCTTTTATGTCTTTAAGCCACAGAACCCTATTATGTTCTGCCTTTTCTTATTGTTTATCATGTTTTTAGAGCATTGCTAATAAATATATTTGAGAAGTTCTGTTCTGGAAATCTACCTATGGGTATATGATGTGCATTTATCTATATTTTCCTCATAAAAGGACAGATACGGGTACCAATAGAAATATTTAGATATATCTTGATGAAATAAAGAATACTTGTGGCTAAACCATCAATTTGATAATTTATTCCAGAAGTAGGAATGAATTAAATTTTGGTCTAACATTTTCACACTTTACTAAGACTACTATAGTTGTTAAATGCCATTGAGATAGTCAACTATGGGTAAGTTCTAGACTAGAAGGCATGTAATAACAACAATTACAGACAGAGGGACATTTCAACTTCAGCATGTCAGTGACAATTCTATCAGTTGCAGGTTCAAAAAGTCTTGTGGATTCTTCCAGATATATCCTAATCTAGGTTATTAAGTTTATAGACTGTAGACTTAAATATGGGTTATATCTTATCATAAAATAAAAATCTTCAAAATGGGACCAACAAGCAATATCATGATAAACAGATTAAAGCATTGATGTTCCCTAGGATTTTGTTTTCTTTGAATCCACTTCTATGAATGATTCAAAAAACACTCATAGAGGCAGCATTCAAGAACTCAAATGATGAGCTCTGGTGGCCTAGTGGCAAGAAGCTGCATTGCAATCCCAGAGGGTACGTGATTTGAATCCACCAGATGTTCTGCTGGAGAAGGAGGACAATCTCCTCCTGTACCAGTCAGATCCAATTTGACAATACACACACAAAAAAATAACAGAATAAAAAAATTCTAAAAAAAAGAACTCAAATGACAAATTTTATTTGAGTATTGAGTTGTTAAAGATCTCTTTAAAGTTCTAAAGAGCAAGGATGTTAGTTTTAAACTAAGGTGTGCCTGACTCAAGCTGTAGTATCTTTCAGTTGCTTTGCTAATATCATAACTTAAGTACATTATTTCCTCTTGGGTTGTTCTTTCTAAAGTTGTCCAACGTTCTGCTGGAGAAGGAGGAAATAATGTACTTAAGTTATGATATTAGCAAAGAAGATTGAATATACCATGAGCTACCACAAAAGCAAACAAGTGTGCCTTGAAAGAAACTTTAACAGAGTTCTTAGAAGGAACGATAATAATTATGTACTAGGTATGACACAAGAAGTGTCAGTCCTTGAAAAATGTTACTATGCTTGGAAGAGGAAGGGGTCAGTTAAAGAGAGGAAGTCCCTCAGTGAGATGGATTGACAAAATGACGGTAACAAGTCTTTTTTTTTTTTTCACTTCACCAGGATTGTCAGGCCAGAAACCATTCTGAGTGTTCATCGCTTGAACACTGAGTGTAGAAATAGCCCCTTCCTCTTTGCCAAGATGTCTCAGGTACAGCAAAGCAGCCACACCTGTGGTGCTGACAGGTTCAGGGCAGCAACATAAGCAAAGCAAAGACTATCTGAAAGACACAGCCCCATGCAGGATTCCATTCTGTTTCACAGAGTGTTGCTATGAGTCAGAGTTAACACAGTGGGACCTAAAAGACAATACTTAATCTAGAAGGCAGAACAAATTGGCATGTTTATGGTACAGTTTCTGGCAAAGTCTGTTCAGATGAATAAGCATGTGGGAAACACTTTAGGCTGTCTTTAGAAATTAAAATCACTAGTCAAACGAAATACATAAGGTGGGGAAGGGTGGAATTAGAACATGATTTCTATAAATTGTTAACTTCTACAAGGAGATGACCAAGGATAAAAAAGGATTCAGTAACTATTGTTTCCTTTCACATAACTTGTGAGAAAAGTGAAATGGAAGGAGAAAACAAACAGCAGATATTGGCAACTGACACGCAATTCTTCAATGGGCGTCTATTTTTTATACCTCTATTTATAGGCAACCAGGGTGATAGCTTAGTAGAACGCAACCTCAGACAGTGTTCAACTTACAACAAGACTTAATTTCTGCCTGTTTCAACAGTGGAGATTTTATGTTTGGAAAATCAGCCTTGGCAGGCTTCACGTTAAATGGACCAGTAACTACCATTTGGCTGATTATATATACACTAAATCCCTAGGTCTACAATAGATGGATACCCTAGTCATCCCTCACTCTTGTCATTGGGTGGGAACAGACTCATGCTGACCCTTCTGCAGGTTTTCAGAGGCTGCAAATTGCACTGGAGGACATTACCTATGCTTCTTTCATAAAACATCTAGTGGATTTTAATCACCTGTCTTTGGGTTGGTTGAGCAAATCTTTACCCATTAGGTCACCACAGCTTGCTATCTTAAAGATAGAGGCTTATTTTTAAGTGTTTATTAATTAAACTATGCATTGGAGCTTCATGCACTTTTCATTTAGAAATGAAGTTGCCTTTGATTCAGGGTTTCAATACCTCTTGTGATAATTAAGGAAACTTGGATCAAACTCACAGATCTTTAAAAATCTAAATTGTACTTATAGTCTAATTTTTTAAACATTGCCATTAAGTCCATTCTCACTCATGATACTATGTAGAATTGCACTTCAGAGGCCAGTCTCTGACTGTAATCTTAGATTACAAAATGATTTCTTCAAAGAAAGCAGAGTATCAATGATTTCTCCCAAGGTACATGTGGAAGGATTTTAACCTCCAACCTTTAGACAGAAAAGCATTTTGCAATTAGTATCACCCAGAGACTCATATACTGTCTATAACATAAATCCACTGTTTCTGACTCAAGAGTCATCTTCCTCGTGGTTTCTAAGATTGTAAATATTTATGGGAGGAGACTATCTGCCTTTCTCACTTGAGCAACACATGGATTCAAACCGCTGACCTTTCAGTTAGCAACGCAACAGGCAAGGCCCATGACAACAAAATTCCCATGTTGTCAATATCGACAAAAAACTACTGCCAGAGAGTCTAATGCGGCTCATACCAAACCCCCATCAGGTCTCTGGGGCTGTTATTTTCTATTCTCATTGCTGATGAGTCACAGCAGACTCATAACTGACCCTCCATTGAACTTCTGAGAATGTAAACTGCACAGCGGAAGACTGTTTAACTCTCAAAGCTGCCGGTGGATTTGAACCAGCAGAGAAGCAGAGACTTCGGTTTATAAGTGCAAGTCTCTAGCCTCTATATACCATCAGTATTTCTTGTACCTCTTTCTTTACAAGGTGAGTTTATTCATCTTTCTCCCTCAGGGTAGCGGATGGAATCAAACTGCCAACTTTTGGGTTAGCACCCTGACAAGTTACTTATTTATCTATCAAGGCTACTTATAGTGTCAACAAAACAAACAAAAATTGGCTGCCGTGGAGTCGATTGCAACTCATACAGACTCTCCACCAGGTTGCTAACACTGTAAATCTTTGCAAGAGAAGACTACCAGATGGATTTGAAGCATCAGCATTTTGTGTGCCAGGGAAGCATGTGGTGTACCATGTCTCAAGAGGCAGGGATAAAATACAGAAAGGAGGAAAAATTATAGAAATAAAAAACATTAAAATTTAATATATTTCTTTAAGATCATTTACTCTATGACATTCTAAATGCAATTCTGTGTGACAAGGAAAATCACTTGACAAAACTATTATGTGGCCAAAGCAGAACAATCAGGAGGGAAATAATGAGAATATTGACATGCTGTGAAAAGTAGAACCAGTATTTCTAGATTATACATATAGAAATTGTTCAATGAGGACTTAATTTGCTGCCTAATTTTCAAGCCTGCCGGAAGTCCAGGCTGGGTTTAGAAGGGGTCGTGGTACTAGG
>NW_006399779.1:21873773-21878138 GCF_000299155.1 Elephantulus edwardii
ATGAATGAGTGGAAGCCCAAAATCTCTGTAAATATTTATTAAAATTAATAAAATATAATTATAGAAAAAAAAATAAAACAAAGATTCTCACAAGCAGGCCAATTAGAAGTCTCTTGAGAAATGGAGAGAAGATTGAGGTTGTTAACTTAATCTCTCTTGGACCCACAATCAATACTCTTGGCATCAACAATCAGGAAATCAAAAGACAAGTTGCTTTAGAAAGGTATGCTGGCAGAAACCTTTCCAGAGTACTAAGGCTCAATTATGTTAGTCTAGATACAAAGGTGTGCCTGATCCACGCTATGGTCTTCTCAATTACTTGCTATGTATCTAGGAGTTGGACAATGACTAAGAATGACAAAAGAAGAATATATGCCTTTGAGCTGTGGTGCTGAAGAAGAGTATTGAACATACCATAGACTGCTAAGAGAACAAACAGGTCTGTCCAGCAGAGGATGAAACCAAGCTACTCCTTGGAGGCAAGGATTTTGAAGCTCCATCTCACGTACTATGGGCATGTTACAAGAAAGGACCAGTTCTTGGAAAAAGGGCATCATGCTTGGAAGGGTGAAGGTGCATCACAGGAGAGGAGGACTGGATGAGATGTAATGGGGGGGGGGATAGATGTTTCAGAGACAGAAAGACTGGCTTAGGATAGGGAGGGTTCAGAGCTATTGTACATAGGGTCACTATGAGTCACAGATGTCTAGCTGGCACATAAAAATAGCAACAAACATAGCTGTGTCCTCTGCATACTACAGGTTGTCAAGGAATCTTTATCCAATTTTGATGTCACAGTCTTTCTCATATAGTCCAATTTCTTTGATTATCTATTCATCACACATATTGAAAGATTACAGAAGTGAAAGATTACAACTTGGTCTTATACCTTTTCCTTTTTTTATAATTGTGAATTTGTCTATTTTCTTTTTTTTTTAAGTAATCATAGTCCCTTGTTCTATTAAACTGCCTTTTGACATATGTACATGATCTCGGTGCCAATCTCTACAGAAAGGCTTCATACTTGGTAAGGTAGCAACAAATAAGCTAACTTCAAAGAAAGAACACAACAATGGAATAAAACATAAGGAACAGTTATAAGGGAGGTGTAGGACCTGTAAATGTCTCATACTGTTACAGAGAAGGTTCCGATTCACTGCAAGTGTCTTATTGGCCCTTAACAATAATAACAACAACAAGAATCAACCTACTTAGGGGATGGAAATGGTCAACATGATTAGTTGCTAACAAGATAGCTTGAGGTTTGAGTCCATCAAAGGTGCCTCAAAAGAAAGGTTTGTCAAGCTGCTTCTCAATAATCAGAACTGAAAACACCTACAACAGGGCAGAGTCCAACTGACATTCCTAAGGTTAGAGTTACAGTTGACTTGATAGCAACTGGTTATTTATTTTTTGTTAGCAACCGGTTATTTTTAAAATCCTATCCCTGTCTATTCAGTCCTCGCTTACCACCCTTCTCCTCTTTCCCTCTATTTGTCCATGCATACTCAAAGCCACCTTCGTTCTAAAGCTATGCTGTGTAGATATGTTCCTCTCTTAGCAACCTTTCAGCGAGCACTTGAATGTGCACACAAACCTTGACCATTTGATTTCTATCTCTCTGTTTGTCACTATTGCTGTTATGTGCCCTCAAGGCAGTTTTGATGTGTAACAACTGATTGAATCTGTACCATGTTCACAATTGATGCTACTTTTTAGCCTATTGTTGGAGCCATTATGTCAGTTCATTCCATTGAGAGTCTTCCTTTTTATCGGCCTCTGCTTTACCAAGTATGATGTGCTTTTCTAGGTTCTAATCTCTCCTAACAATATCCAATGCACATGAGACATAGTCTAACAACCTTTGCCTCTAAGTATCTTCTAATTTTATTGCTTTCAAGAGATATTTTTATTCTTCTGGGATTTCATAGTTTGTAGTCCATATTAAACTATAATTCAATTAACACCATAATTCAAAAGCATCAGCTTTTCTTTGGTCTTTCTTCCTTAACTGGCCACCTCTTGCACTAATAGGGGCAATTATGAATAGAATAAACTTGGGCCAGGATCACCCTCCAGGCTCATCTTTCTTTTTTAATAATCTGAGAAGGTCTTTTACAAAGGTTTACCCAATGCGAAAAATAGTCTGATTTCTTGACTTTGCCCACGTATGTTGGTTATTGTTGTTGTTGTTGTTGATTGCCATCAAGTGGAGCACAACTCATAGCGACTCTATGAACAAAAGGCCTGAAGCCCCTCGACAACTATTGACATTTATCAAAGTTCATAGAATTTGCGGAGGCATGTGATTTAGAAAGTGGATGCCACTCCTGCTTCCAAACCTGTCATAGTATGTTATTGTTTTTATATGCCATTGAGCAACCCTTGTAGATCCAAAATAAAACTAAGTCATTGAAAGTATCAATATTTTCCCCATTTGTCATGATGTTGGTTATTGGTCCAAGTGTAAGGATTTTTGTATTCTTTATGTTAAGGTGTATCTATATTGAAAGCTGTAGTCTTCAATCTTCTTAAGCAAGTACTTGAAGTCTTCTTCATTTTCAGGATATGAAGGTGGTATAATATGCATCTCAAAAGTTGTTAATGAAACTTCCTCCAGTCCAAACGCCATATTCATATTCAAATAGTCCACCTTTTTGGACTTTCTTTTTTAAGGTGATATAATATGCTTATCAGAAATTGTTAATGAGACTTCCTCCAGTTTGAATGCCAAGTTCTTATTCAAATAGTCCAGCTTCATAGATGATTTATTTAGCATTGATACTGAATATATGTGCTGACAGGCTACAACACTGACACATACTTTCGTGGATTTTAAATCATGCAGTGTTCCCTTGTTTTGTTTGAATGACTGCCTCCTGGTTAATGTACTAGTTCCACATGAGCACATTATGTATTTTGGAATTCCCAGTATTTACCATATTATTCATAATTTGTTATGCTTTACACAGTCTAATACCTGGGCATAGTCAATAAAACACAGGTAAACATCTGTCTGATAGTTTTTGCTGTCAGCCAAAAGGCATCAGCGTCAGTAGTGCTATTTTTATTCCAAGTCCTCTTTTGCAACCAGCTTGAATTTCTTGGAATTTTTTATCAATGTACAGCTACAATAATTTTTAAATTATATTCAGAAAGATTTTATTTCCATGCAATACTAATCATTGAATTTCACAATTTCTGCATTCCTTTAGATCACCTTTCTTTATAATACTTGATAGAATCTTTGTTGTTTTAGGATTATTTGCATTTTCACTCTTCTAAATTACTAAAAGGGGAGTTCTGGTGGCCCAATGGTATGGAGTTGCACTACCAAACTGAAGGCACAAGGTTCAAATCCATTAGCTGCTTTGAGGAAGATAGATGAGCTAAATCCTCATGTGTAATCTACAGTCATTGAAAACCAAGTAGATGGTCAGCAATTAGTTCCAACTTGACAATCTTAACAACAACAAATTGTTATATTAGTGGAAGGAGATTATCATGTTCTAACAGAAACAAGAAAACACTGCATGACTCCAATTCAGGTAAGGACTGTGTCAGGGATGTGTCTGGACTCCATATCTTTTCAATCTGTATGTGGGACAGATCATGAAAGAGGCTAGATTTTATGAGAAGGTATGTGGCATCATGATTGGAGTAAAACTCATCAACAGCCTATGCTGTTTCAAAAAGCACAACCTTGCTTATTAAAACCGAGAAGGGCCTGAAACATTTGCTACAGAAGGTTAAGGACTGCAGTCTTTGATATGAATTGAATCTCAACACCAAGAAAATGAAGGTTCTCACTACTAGGCCAATTAACATCAAGCACCATGATAGGCAGAGAAGAAATTGAGATTTTTAGTCACTTCAGCTTGCTTGGTTCCACAATCAACACACTTGGCACCAGCAATCAGGAAATCAAAAGACGAATTGAACTAGGAAAATTTGTTGTCACAGACTTCTCTAGAGTGATGAAGAACAATGATGTTAGTCTAGGGACTAAGGAGTCCCTGACCTAGGCCATGGTCTTTGTAATTACTTGGTGTGCATCACAGAGCCAGACAACGACCAAAGAGGACAGAAGAAGATATAATGTCTTTGAGTTGCGGTGCTAGAAAAGAGTATTGAACATAAGAAAGATTGGCAAAAGAGATAACATGTCTGTCCTGTCGTTACTGTTGATGTTATGCTGTGACTCATAATGACCATATATACAACATCTCTGAACCCTGCTCTATCTTGAACCAATCTTGGTTTCTCTGACACACCTACCCCCATTACTCTAGTTACTGAGTCAATCCATTTCATCCAGCGTCTTCCTATCTTGAGCTGTCCTTCCACCTTTCCAAGCATGAAGTC
>NW_006399779.1:21878238-21879628 GCF_000299155.1 Elephantulus edwardii
TTGGCGCAGGATAGAGCAGGGTTTAGAGCTGTTGTGCATAGGGTCGCTATGAGTCGGAAACGACTCGATGGCACATAACAACAACAACAATTTTCAAACTTACCTAAGTTCATTACCTAATTTTCTTCACAATGACAATAAAATATTTGTTTATAAACATAGTTTAGTAAGACTGCACTTATCTTTCCCAAGTCCTAGAACTTTATTTCATTTTCAAAATCAATTGAATATCTTTTCCTCTCTGTCAGTTAGGGCTGTACCACCACTATCCCTCGCCGGGACTTCAGCAATCATCCTGTTTTCCTACATGCTCTTTTCTACATAGCAAACAAGGTGTATCTTTTAGAGAACAAAGCAGACTGTAACGTTCAATCACTGTAAGTTCTTTGACGGCTTCAACTCACCCTTAAATATGGTCTTAGACATGGTCTAGAAGATCCTCCCCAACACGGTTCCCTGTTACTCCTATGCTGTCATTTCTTACCTTCCAGTTCCTTTACTGAACACGAACAGCCAAACTGGCCCTCTATCTGCCTAGTAAACTGCTACTAAGCCTAAGAGTTCTTTATTTTATCTATACTGAGACTATTCCAAGGTATGTTTCCGAGCTTAACTCAGACATCTGCTCAGATAGATGCTAGAGCTTCAACAGACCTGAAATAGCAATAGAATGGTTGTTTTTTGCCTGGTTCTTCAAAGATTCAATGACTTTTGTTTTTATTTTTAAAGATGAATTCTGTTGCTTAGTTTCTGGTTTTCTATCCTTTTATCATAACTATTATTCAAATATACACACCAACAGTTAAAGAGAAGGAAATTGAAGATTTTCTCACTCAACATTGCAGTCTGAAATTGATCAAAATGCAATCAAGATGTGGTCATCAAAAGTCCATTCTTTGGAGAGGGACATCATGCTTAGAAAGGTGGAGGGTCAGTGAAAGAAGGGAAGGCCCTCATCTAGATGGACTGACACCGTGACTGCAGGAATGGTCTCAAGGATGTCGGAATGATGAGGATAGTACACAATAGCACAGGGTTCAGATCTGTTGCTCATAGGGTTGCTATGAGTCATACTCAACTGGATGACACCTTACAACAACAACATCCCTTACATTATATTGGACAATAATACTTTGTCCTATAGGATCATTATGTTGTTGTTGTTGTTATGTGCCGTCGAGTCGCCTGCGACTCATAGCGACCTTATGTACAACAGCCCTACACTCCGCTCTGTCCTGTGCCAATCGCACTGTCTCTGACACTCCCATCCCGATCATCCCAGTCACTGAATCAAGCCACCTCATAGAGGGCCTTCCTCTCCTGTGCTGTCCCTCCACCCTCCCAAGCATGATGTCCCTCTCCAAGGACCGGTCTCTCCTCACAACATGTC
>NW_006399779.1:21886253-21892557 GCF_000299155.1 Elephantulus edwardii
AAAAAAAAAAAATCAGAGAAGTTGACAAACAAGTAATTATTTCATCTGGTCCATGAAAAAAAAATCCATATAAGATTCTGAAGTTAAGAGGTGCATTTACCTACTATATGCCTCTTGTTATGTGCCTTCGAGTCTATCACAACTCATAGCTTAGGTTAGCCACTGAATATATAATAGACTACGTCTTCTTTTTTCTTTTTGTTAGGTGTTGTCAAGTACAACTCATAGAGACCCTATGAACTGTAGATCTGAACCCCATCCTATTTGCACCCTCCTCAGCATCTCTGATATAGTTGACTACACCACTGAATATCCTATGGACTTCCAAAAGAACAAACTGATAAGCCTTGAAGAAGCTGCATCAGAATGCTGCTTGGAAACAACAATGATTAAGATTTGTCTCACATGCTTTGACCACGTTAGGACAGGTCAGTCCTAAGAGAAGAACATGCTGCTTGGAAAGGTGTAGAGTCAGTGTAGAAGAGGAATACCTTCAATAAGATGGATTGACACGGTGACTAACATTGGGCTCAAGTACATTGAAGATGGTGAGGATGGCACAAGACAGGGCCAAGTTCAGATCTATTGTTCATAAATTCGCTATGAGTTGCAATTGACTTGATGACAAATAACAACAGAAGCAATGAATAGATTGTTGTACTCAAAAGGAAAAGAAGTCAATTAAAATGACCACATATAATATAATTTGAATGTGTAGCATTAAGAAATCTGAGACATGATTGCTGTGAAATGCCTTCAAATCACAGAAATCCTATGTGCAGTGGAAAGCTTGCCTAATCCTTCACCATTCTCACCATCCTTCCTGAGTTTTAACCCATTGCTTCACTCACTGTCAATCTATCTCATTGAAGAATAGATGAAAGATGATAGATAGATAAATAGATAGATAGATACATAGATGATACATAGATGATAGAAAGATAGATAGATAGATAGATAGATAGATAGATAGATAGATAGATAGATAGATAGATAGATTGCTAACAATCTGGTTTTCCAAGCATATTCCTCTCCAGGGTCTGGTATTCCCATTCTTTATTCTAAGAAGCACTCTGGTTGAACCTCCTTAAAAAAATCTGTGTTATTTTTATGATGCCATTCAATACTCACTGTCATTATCACAATTCAAAGGTATCACTTCTTCTTTTGTCTTCTTACTCAATGTCAGATATTCACAAACATACAAAGCAACCTGAAATAGTAGGGCTTGGATTAGGCACACCTTATTCTTTAAACTGACATTCTTACACTTTAAAGTAGTCCCTGACACTAAGTTTTTCCTAAGAGACATTGTGCTTCCAAATGCTATTGAGATAATTACAACTATGACTCAACAATGACCCTCTGAACAACAGGTCTAAACCTTGTTTTGTGCCACCATCACTCTTTTTTATATGCTGTAGCCCATAGTTATAGTTATTGTGCCAATCCCTCTAGCTGAGGGTCTCTACCTCTTACCTTGTCCCTCCGCCTTTTCCAGCAAGATGCGTATTTTCCAAATATTATTGCTGTTCTGTGCTGTCAAGTCCTCTATGACTCATAGTGAACCTATGAACAATAGAACAGAAGCCTGCCCTATCCTAAGACAATCTCACAGTCTGCAATAAACTTAGCCTCTTGACCTCAGTCATGGTCAATCCATCTCATCCATGATCTTCTTCTCTTGTAATGTCCATCCACCCTTCCAAGCATGATGGCCTTCTCCAAGGACTTGTTATTCCTGGGGACATTTCCAAAGTTTGTAAGACAAAGCCTCATAATCTTTGCCTACATGGAACAACCTAGTTTCACCCTTTCCCGGACAGATGTGTTTATTCTCTTGGCAGTCCATGGTATGTTCAATACTCTTCTCCAGCACCACAGCTCAAAGGCATCAAGAATTCTTCTTCTGTCATTCTTAGGCATTATTCAGCTCTCTGGAGCATAACAAGTAATTATGAAGTCCACGACCTGCACCAGGCTCAGCTTATGTTGAGAAGAGGTGAAAAAATTTCACCATGATTGCCTCCAAAGAGCACCCTGGTTGCATTTCCTCCAACACAGACATACTTGTTCTTTGGCCATCCATGAGATATTCAGCACTTTTCTCCAAGGCCACTATTCAGACATCATTTCTTCTTCTGCCACCTTTACTCATTGTCCAACTCTCAGATGCTTATGAAGCAATTGAAAATATCGTGGCTTGTATTAGGCACACCTTAAATTGACATCTTTAAACTGGCATCCTTGCTCTTTAGAATTTTAGAGAAATCACTGACTGAAGATTTTCCCCTATACAGTGTAACTCTTTATTTCTTGATTGCTGTTATCATAGGTATTGATTGTGGATTCAGGCAGTGATTGTGTATCCAAGTAAAAAGAGATCATTGACAGCTTCAATCTTAATCTATCATGATATTTCCTTTTGGTCCAGTAGAGAATATTTAGAAATATGAAATTGATAAAAATGTAAAGAAACATTGTCATTATTGTTAGGTGCTGTCGAGTCATGTACAACTCTTAACAACCCTATGAACAATAGATCTGAACCTTGTTCTATCCTGTGCCTATTCAAATATTAATATTTTCATCTTCCAAAATATAGTATACATCTTCAGTTTCCTGTGCCTTGTAGTAAAACATGATCATTTCTCTATCTTTGGTGAGTGGAGAAAGAAAGAAAATTTTAGATTTCATTTCTAGGGCCAAATAGTTAAAAACTATGCACAACGTGCATCACCACTTTTCAAATGACTCATTGGCTGGAAAGGTTCCTGAAGGTTGAGATTTTCTGTCTGTTTAGGTTCCTGAGTGAAAATCTTGAAGACCAACTCTGTGTGACCCTTTTTAAAGTGAAAAACACTTCTGTGTTGTTCTTGAGGTTTGGTGGTGACTTGGGCAGTGCAAATAGCTTGTCTTGAGAAAAACGGTCACTCTGACACTAGTTCGAGCTGATGTACAATGAGAACACTGTGAATCCATCTCAAGATTGGGAATCCTTTCATCAGGAATCATCTTGGTGCCATAAGTCATTGATGCTGCCTAATTAACAGTTGCCTTCCAATGTAAACACTTCTTATCATGTTGTTGTTGTTGTTGTTAGGTGCTGTTGAGCCATAAATGACTCATAGTGACCCTATGAATGGAAGACCTGAGAACTGTTTTTAGAGTTTCTGAGACAAGTCATTTCGGAAGTGGATGCCACTCCTGCTTCCAAGCTTGTTTTAATCCGGTAGCTCCATCAAACACTGTCCACCATGGGTAACCATTATTGCATTTGACACATCAGTGTCATGGTGTTTAGCATCACAGCAACCACGAGTTACCTCTGTATAGCAAATGGACAGACCAGGGCTATACCACCTAGAAGAATGTCTCGCCCTGGGTGGAGTCATCTACGAACAACTTGGCAGCCTTCTCCTCCCCTCCGTCTTTGGGTATTTAAGCCTTCAACCCTAGGTCCAGCCTCCAGGGCCTTGCTCCTGGGAGAAAGAGCAATATACTGCACCACAAATACAAGCCCAAAAAAGCATTCGACCCCAAAAACTTGCGATTACTCATGCACATGGACCACTATACACAGGCAGCAAGGAGCCACAGAAACCATGGGTGGAGCTTACCAAAAACTAAGACTAAGAACTACAGTCATTTGGTTAATTCCATCTCACTGAAACATTGTAAAACAAACTAGAAAGACCTCGTTGGTTTGCAAGTCTGCAGATATTTACAGAACAGACTTCTTCAGAGCAACCGATGAGTTTGAACTGCCCAACTTTTTGTTAGCAGTTGAGTGCTATAATCACCACACCTCCAGAACTCTTTAGCTTACAGAAAGATGGTATAACAACCAGTTGATAAAAACAAAACAAAACAAAACAAACCCCCAAAAACTCAAAAACAACAACAACAACAAACTCTTTCCCCTTAAAGTTATATTTCTTCTGGTAGAGTACGTTTTACCTTACAAGCTTGTATTATTGCTCAGGTTTCTGTTAGTTTGCTTAATACAGCTCTAGCTCCTGAGAAACTGACCACATGAGTGGGTGTATAACTATCATGATTATGGAGAACACACTACCTCTAAGGTAGGAAGGAAGCAGGCCACAAATTGCAAGAAGGAAAAGGGAGACAGAGAAAACATTCTAGGTAATTTCTAACCTGTTCTTTGTTCTAAATTCTGCTATCAAAAAATCACCAGTCACCTTCTATTTCTTCTAAACCTCATGAAGCAAAACAAGTTCATAAAACCATGTCTCTACTTTTAATCGGTACTCCTCAGACATTTATTTCTAGTAGAGACGGCAGGTGGCAAAAAGCAAAGGCAGAGGTCCCTCTGCTTTCCCTAGTGGATTTCCAGATTGCCTCATGTACTTGGATATTTTGGTGAACAAATAACCTCTTCCATCAAAGTGACAGATGTTTTTGCTTAACTTGTTTCCATAATAAATGTTCCATCACCTACATCTATTTTTATTAAGAAAGGTGCAGTGAGAAAGGAGGAAAGGTTTTATATAGTCAGTGGGCACTTCCGTTTCCAGCAACAATTGTATTTCTAATTCATGTTTTTATAGTGCGTCAACATAATGCGCCCTAGATTATGAATGTCAGTCTCGTAATAAGATTATTTTTTATTGTCACAAAGTTTCATAGGAATTCACGGATAGGTTACTCTGGTTGAGACCCACAAGTATTTGACAGCACCTGACTTATAAATTACTCTGTTCCTTCAGCTGTTGATTGATTTCTGGACATAAATAACAAAGAAAATGCCAGAGTAATAATTCATCCATTCTTCTTGGTCATGACTTGTGTTTCAGAAACACTGTTTATTTTGTTGGCTCTGACTGGACTTATAATTCATCTGGCCTTCTGCACATGCAACCTTTGCTATTGCTATTTCAGGTCATCAGTCCAAGGAAGGAACAGCAAGAACCAGCAGTTTGTGTGACTAAACCCAGAGGTCTCTCCGTTTACGGCCAGCACTTCAAAGCAGAATTGGCTCACATCAAGCCAGCATAAATTTCTGAAAAGAAAATCCTAATAGCATCTTGTAGATTCACTTATTTGTTACATTGATTTCAAAATGCTTAGCCTGATTCAAGATTCTTTCTGCTGTTGGCCATTCATTTTTAAACTGATAATTCCTTCCCCTGCTTCCGTCTAGCCCTCTGCCCATTCTACCTCCTTTAATAAACTCAAACTCTACCCCAGTGCTTTCAAGTTGGAAGTGAGTCACAGCTCTCCCTTTTCAGAAGGGTTCTGAAGCTGTAAACCACACGAGATTTGCTTTCTCCACTGGTGGACTTGAACCACCAGGAAACACAGCATTTGGGTTAGTAGTACAGTTCCCTACCAACTAGGTTGCCACAGGTTTCTTAACGAAGTAGATATTATAGTCTATATTTTTTAAAATTTTAAATTAAATTATTTATAACTCTCTTGTGCCAAGAAATAGGGAGCGTTGCTACCTGGACAACCAATTGAAAAATCTCCATTCTCATAAAAGGTGATCCAACAAAGAGTGAAAATTACTAAATATTATCACTAATATCACACGCAAGCAAAATCTTACTGAAGACTATCCAAACACAACTAAAACAGTACGTCGACAGAAAACTTCCAGAAATACAAGCTAGGTTTAGAAGAGGCTATGGCCTTAGAAATATAATTCCCAGTATCAGATGGATCTTAGCTGAAAGCAGAGAGTACAAGAAGAAGGTATATTTGTGTTTTATTGACTATGCAAAGGTGTTTGAATGTGTGAATCACAACAAATTGTGGCTGATACTGAGAAGAATGAGAATCCCAGAACACTTGATTATGCTCGTGTGAAAGCTATGTTCAGACAAGGAAGCAGTCATTAGAACAGAGCAAAGAAACAGTGTGTGGTTCAATATCAAGAAAGGAGTGAGTCAGGGATGTGTCTTTTCAATCTATAGCAGAAAAGATCATTTGAGAGGCTGAACTCTGTGAAAAATAATGTGGCATCAGGATTGGAGTTACACAAATATCACAACCTTGCTCATCAAAACTGAGGACATTAAAAATATGCTGCAGAAGGTCAAAGACTGCACTCCTCAGTATGGGTTGCATCTTAACATCAATAAAACAAAGATTAAAAAGTTTCTTGAAACTAATGACAATGAAAACACCACTTGCCAAAATCTCTGGGAAGCAGCCAAAGCAGTAATCAGAGGTCAACTTACAGCAATAAGCAAACACATCAAAAGACAGGAAAAACAGACTATTGACTCTCTAACCCAATATCTCCAGCAAATTGAAAAAGAACAGCAAGAAAACCCGA
>NW_006399779.1:21892657-21894351 GCF_000299155.1 Elephantulus edwardii
TTAGACGGAGCCTCAGAATCCTTGCCTCCAAGGAGCCACCCGGTTTAACCCTCTCCAGGACAAATCTGTTTGTTTTCCTAGGAGTCCATGGTACACTCAATATTCTTCTCCAGCACCACAGCTCAAAGGCTAGGATCATTATAGGTCAAAATAAACTTAACAGCAGTGGATTTTGGCTTTACACATCTTTCCTTTTTCACTCTCTTTAGTGAGCTCTGGTGGCTTCGTGGCAGTCTCGAAGTCATGCAGTTCGAAGCCACGAGCTGCTTAGCAGAAGGATGAGCCATCTCCTCCGATGCAGTTAACAGCCTCTGAAAACCTGTCAGAGGATCAGCTGTGGGTCCGTTCTGACTCTACAATATATAACAACAACAACAACAACACAGTGTTTAGAACACTCTGCGATGCACAGGCGTTTTCAAGAAATATTTGATAAAGAGAAAAGCGGAGGGGAGATTGCAGCGCAGCTTCTTGCCACTGGGCCACCAGACCTCCCTGAAAGACGGAAAAGGAGAAGGGGAAAAAAGAAAGAAGGTGGATCTTGAATTTTAAAAAACAAACAGAACACTAAACAATTTAGAAGTAGTCTTTCTTTTTTATAGTTTACTAAACAATACCAGTCTGAGCAGACCAGGAAACACCAGTGAAATCCTGATCCCTGAAAGACACGTCCAGGCCAACTGGATATTAGCACTAGAAGACAGCAAATATTTGTGATAGGATGACTTTATGATGATAAAGAGAAAGCAGGTCAAAGAATTGTTGATTTGTTTCCATTTTGTTTTAGTTGATTAATTATTTACTTGACAAGCAAGCAAACACACAATGCTGACAACTAGGATTGTTTAATTAGCACCAGGTGAGAATCAAACCCTGTAAATTATGATCAATCGCATTAAATTGCACCTATCTTATGCTCCAAATATCAAGATCCACACTGATTGTGAGGTGAGACTTGACTGCAGAAATCCTGTTTTACTTCTTCTGCTCTTGCAGCTCATTTGTTCACCAAGTGTTAATAACATCTAACAACAATAAATATCTCTTCTGGCCTATCATTCTATTTTCTCACGATTTCAACATTAAAAAAACGGGAAGAATAATTCCCTTTACAGAAATTCACCATCTAGTGGCAAAGTGGATGAATGCAAGCTATGTTTGGATCCCTTCTTTTAGACGTGTGTTAATAATGAACTAACTCTATGCTGGGCAACTTGTCAAGTAATGAGCACATGTTTGAACACTTACTACTTCTTTATCAATGAGTTTGTTCACAAAGATGAATGAACATATATTTGATCAGATACTTGCTATTTTACACCATGTAGTATAATATTCAGAAGGCTAGTGCAGCAGACATTATCGGAAACTCGGGTCGCCTTTTTTAAGCCCGGCCCTGTGCTGAGCGTGCTCTTGACTGTCAACATATTCCTTAGTGTCCTGAATTATTCATCAGATTTTTGTTAGCTGAGTTAATGGTAGTCTGGTCCTAAGAACTTGACAATGTGTTGGATTCTGTAACAAAAGGCAGCATTTAAAGATGGATAGTGTCGCTTGCATTTTATAGACAAGTAAAACACACACACACACACACACACACAGGCATATCATAGTTAAATTTGCCAGAACTAAGGATAAGGAGAGAATCCTGAAAGCAGCAAGGGAGAAACAAAGAGTAACCTATAAGGGAGAAC
>NW_006399779.1:21895227-21897177 GCF_000299155.1 Elephantulus edwardii
GAGCTATTGTGCATAGGGTCACTGTGAGTCATTGTCAACTCGATGGCACATGACAACAACAATGGTTAAAGAGTTGCACTGCCACTCCAAAGGCCAGTGTTGCAAATCCATCACCTGTTCCAGAGAGGAAAAGTGGACAATCTCCTTTCCTGTGATTTATAAATCACAGGTTATAACCTCTGAAAAATCTCTAAAGGGTCAGCTATGAGTCAGTCCTGACTCAAGAGCAATGTGTTTTATATGTCATCATGTCTTACACAGAACTTAGGAAGACAAGAAAAAACACCTACAGCAAAATTACATAATAACAATGAGCATTTACTAGACATGAAGCACAACACTAGGAAATAATACAGCAGAGTCGAAGACTTCCTCTCTGTGGTTTGCTGGCTTGAATTTCTAACATTTCCTTTGCATCTTCATAGCTTTCTATACAAAGTGTAAATCGTTACAGCTTTTTGGAAACCTCCTTGGAACATTTATAACTTCAAAATTTATGACTCTAATACATGCCATCTGTTAAATGATTCAGCATCAAATAAATCAGCGCATCTCACGAGCACACAGGTGGAGAGATAATTTTACAGGTTCTCTGGATAAATGATTCAACGTATCACAGCCCTTTAATGTAATAATGGCAGTGGCCCACCATTAAGCCTTCATAAATGCCAGGTACTATGTTGAGTATAGATAACTCTTTTTTTCCCCAATATTCACAAAACCTAACAAACAAAATCAAGTGTGTTTTAGGAATTTTACATCACTCACTTTATCTGTGGGGAAACAAGATTATAGTAAGTAGGATTAAGTAAAAAAATAGAATGAAAGGTCAACCTAATATCTAATACTAAAGTCCACATTCTTTCAATTAATTAATTTTAGTGTATTGTATGGTACATAAGGAGATCTAGTGGCAAAATATGCAGCCTGTTGTGATGCTAACTAAAGGGTTAGACGCTCACATCCACCATCTGCTCTAAGGGAGACACATGGACAATGGGAAGTCTCTTCTAAGAATTTTGGAAACACAATTGAGGTTCACTCTGAGTTGGTATTGTAATCTACTTCCTAAAAACCATGGCTCTGGAAACTCTACCAACTTTGAGAAACGATGATAGTTATAGAAAGGCTTCAGGTCTTTTGTTCACAGGGTTGCAATGAGTCATGCTTGACTTAACAGCAATCAACAACAACAATAACATGAGTCAGGATAATTCAATGGCATGGTTTTTTTTATTGATGTGTGTGGAGAGAGGGGGCTACAGAGAAAAGTCACTCTCTCATGTTATAATCCTTAAGAAGTTGTATTAGTAAGTCAAAGGTGAGACTTCACTGCCAGTTTGAACCCACCAGTGTCTCCATAAAAGAAAATGAAATTTGCATACCATTGTTCATAGCAGCATTATTCACGATTGCAAAAACATGGAAACAACCCAAATGTCCAACCACAAATGAATGGATTGAGAAATTATGGTACATTCACACAATGGAATACTATACAGCATACAGCATCAATGATCTTGTAAATTATTACCTAACTTGGGAGGGAATGGATAGCATTATGCTGAGTGAACTAACTCAGTCCTACAAGGATAAATGTCATATAAAACCATTATTGTAGAATGAGTATAAGGATCCAAAGGGTGTGGGAGAGGCTGGAAGCAGAGGGATGAGGATGTGCGGGAGGAGGGAGGATTAATCATGGGGTTGTACAATTTGAGGGGCGAGGGGGTGAGGGAAATTGAAAGAATTCGTTTTTGAAAACAATGTATTAAAATGTTTGCAAATAAACTAGTAGAAGAAAAAAAAAAGAAAAGGTGTGAGTATGACTGGGGGGAAAAAAGAAAATAGAAAATCTCCTCCTGTGTGATTTACAACTTCTAAAAATCCACTGGAGGGTCGGCTATGAGTCAGTTCTGATTGGACAGCTAGGAATAAGTGAGAGAAAGA
>NW_006399779.1:21897277-21898602 GCF_000299155.1 Elephantulus edwardii
TTGCCCCAGTTACTGTATCAATCCATCTCATCAGAGGTCTTCCTTTCACGCACTGTCCCTCCACTCTTCCAAGCATGATGTCCTTTTCCAACGATTCATCCCTCCTGGCCACCTGCCCAAAGTAGGTGAGATGGACCTTCAAAATCCTAGCCGCTAAGGAGAAACTTGGTTTCACTATCTCCAAGTGCTTAAGTTTCTATAAATCAAATTTATGAGACTGTTCTTATTTTATAGTTTTGTTATTTAAAAATATTGGCATATTTATAATTCATTGCTCACTCATTCAGTGTTGCTTCGTGGGAACCAACTCATAGTTGAAGCTCCAGAGGGTTTTTAGAGACTATGAATTGCATGGAAGGAGATTGTCCAATTTTCTCCTGCATTGCAGCTGGAGGATTTGAATTGCTTGCCTTTGGGGTGGCAGTATGATTCCTTATGACTAAGTCACCAGGGCTGTTAGTTAAAATTATCAATATAGGGAGCACTGGGGGAAAGTTAGCTGTGGGTCACTTCTAACTCAACTCTACATAACAAGAACAGCAATAAAATATGTATAATGTTGACTCATTTTTCTCTAAAGTTTAGAATGTCTCTCCAACACTTACTTACCAGATCTGGAGGACACATCACCCTCTCCTGGGAAACTATCCTCTCATGTCAGCTGAGTGCTGTAAATGGAAGAGAAGAGGCACTTAAACCACAAGAAGTCAGTCCTGGAGCAGAAGTGCAAGGCAAATGACTTTTCCTTAGAACCATCTGAGATACAAAGCCTTCCCTAATACTGGTACCTGACATTTGGACTTAGAGACCCCGAAACTCAGGAGCTACTAGCCATAGCATGAGAAACAGGCAGCAGTGCAAGGTGTTTGTGTTCAGAATCACAGAAGCCTAGAAGACTTGATACGTAAGCCACCATATCAAGGGATGGATAAGGGGAGAAAGGTGTTTAATGGCATAGATGGGAGTAGAAGGGGATGCTGGTGGAGTAGGGAGAGGGGTGGGTCAAGACACATGTGCTCAGAGCAGATCTTATCATGGAGATGATTATTCATGTAATGTTACAGTTTATTTATGGATGTCAAGCTGATATCAACAAATATTTTAAATTCATTTATTTTTGGTATTTCTCTTGTTGTTGTTGTTTTTGAGGTGTTCTATGAGAAAAATGAAAAAAAAATTCTCCTTTCCAGTCCATAGCACTAGCAGGTCTACAAGCAATACAGGAAATGATAGCTATATCACAAAGCTATGGAGTAGAGACTCTACTTAGATGTTTGCAGGTCCATGTACTCCACCGAAACTGTTAACTATCTCATTCTCTTCAC
>NW_006399779.1:21899247-21901145 GCF_000299155.1 Elephantulus edwardii
AAAATGTACTCTAACAGTATTAAGGTAATGCATCGTACTCAGATTTGAATAGTTTGTCACAAAAGTACATAGAAAAGTAAATCTCCACATTGTTAATTGTTTTTAAATAACATTAAATTGGTTATGATTCATAGTGAGCCTCTGAACATCTCTGAATGTTGCTCTAACCAGTATCAGCCTCACAATCTCTGATATATTTGAGCCTATTGTTAAAATTACTTTGTCAATCTTTTTGTTGAGGTTCTCCCCTAGAACCCCAATATTTCTCAGAAAAATGTCTTTTTCTAAGGACTATCCCTTCCTAACAACATGTTCAATGCATGTATGGGAAAAATTCACCAACCTTGCCTCTTACGCCCGCCAAGATAGACTTGTTTATTATTTTGGTAGTCCATAGAATATTCAGCACTCTTCACCAATACCGCAAATCAAAAGGATTGATTTTTCTTCTGTCATCCTTAATTTTCCAACTTTCAGATGCTTAGGAAATAATTGAAAAGACTAAATGGCTTCAACCAGCTACACCTTAATCTTTAAACTGACATTCTTTCTTTATAGAACCTTGGCTAGTCGCTTGACAGCAGATTTCCACAATGCAACATGTCTGTTGGTTTCTTGATGTCTACCACTTACCATGGGTGTTGATTATGTATCCAAGTAAAATGAAATAGTTTCAGCCTTCAATCTTTTATCTATAATTTGTCCACTATTAGTCATTGGTGAAGATTTTTGTTTTCTTGATGTTGAAATACAAACCACATTGATTGTTATAATCTTTGATCTTATGCTGCAAATGTTTCAACTCCTTTTTTGCTTTCAGCAAGCTCTGTGTCTTCAGCATATTGTAGGTTATTGACGAGTCTTCCTCAAATCCTGATGCTACATTCTTTTTCACATAGTCCGGTTTCTCCAATGGTTTGCTCAATATATAGATAGAATAGATATCTAAATTATCATTAGAAATATATTGGAGTATTAAGAGATTAGTCTGTAGAAGCCTTATACATCATAGAATATAAAACAAAGTTGCAAAGGGGAAAAAAAGAAATTATAAAAACAAATTCCCCCTTTTTTGGATATGAGAGAGTGCTCATTGTGTTAGTTCATAGGAAACTGATCTGCTAATTTAGGAGTTGCCAGTTCAAATATACCAGCAGCTCCACAGAAGACAGACAGACAATCTCTCCAATATAATTCACAACCTCTGAAAATTTCCTTGAGGATGCTCCAACTGTGAGTTTTGAATATAGAATGATAAACTATTGGCTAAAGGCGTAATATCAAAGATATCTCCTCTAAAGATAGCAAAATGCCATTATAAAGACAGAGAACAAAGAAAAGCCGCAACCAGATGTAAAAAAACAACCTAGAGAAAATTGCATCTAACAGTGAGCAGCCAAAACGAAGGATGAAATGTAAAAATAAAAGAGATGAATGGAAGATTCCAAAGGCATGTTGAGAAGACAAAGCAGAGTATTAGAATGAAATGTGCAAATAAGAGTTGACAAATAAAAAGGGGAGGACTCACTAGGCATTTGTCAAGTTGAAAGAATTGAAAAACAAATTCAGGTTTCAGTTTTCAACACTGAGAGATGCAATGGGCAAAATTGTGAATGATCCAGGAAGCATCAAAAGAAGATGGAATAACTCAGCATCATAAATAAAGACAAGTTCTATAAGAGATCACTCTTCTGAAAATAGAAGAATACTTGAACAAAATAGATGGAAAGGTTCAAAAGGGGAAGAAGAGGAGAGCAAAAAGAGGAAAGGAAGAATATCACTATGAGAGCAAAGGATAATGGGAAGGATGGGAGTGAAGGAACAGGAACAATTCAATGGGAATTGGAAAAGACAGGGTGAACATTAATTATAGTAATTATTATTATTATTATTATTAA
>NW_006399779.1:21901245-21905435 GCF_000299155.1 Elephantulus edwardii
AATTCACTCTCTCTGTAAATCTGATTCAGGGTCAGCTATGGGTTGGTTCTGACTCCATAGTACCTAACAACATAGATTTTCAATTTGTCAGCAATGTTGTTGCTCCGTGCTGTCGAATTGAATATGACTCGCAGTGACCCTATACAAAAATATTTGAACACTGTTCTGTCCTGTGCCATCCTCACACTTCCTGACACACAAGGGCCCATTGCAGCAGTCACTATATCAATACACCTGGTTGAGGGTCTTCCTCTTCTTGGTCTATTCCCCACCCTTCCCAGCATCATGCCCTTCTCCAAGGAATAGCTCGTTCTAGCAACATGCCCAAAGCATGTGAGGCAAAGCCTCATCATTCTTGCACCCTCTCCAAGACATATATGTTTGTTTTCTTAGCCATCCATGGGATGTGAGTGCTCTTCTCCAAAACCATAGTTCAAAGGCATCAATTCTTCTTCTGCCATCCTTATTCATTGTCCATCTCTCAGATGCATAGCAAGTGATCAGACTATGGCCTGAATCAGACATACCTTAGTCCTCAAATTGATGTCATTACTCCTTAATAATTTGGAGAGGTCCCTAACTGCAGATTTTCTCAGTGTAATGTGTTTCCTTATTTTCTGACTGTTGGTACCCAGGGTGTAAATTGTGGATCTAATAAAGATGAAACTAAATTTAGCAGTGATAGATACTGTCTTATTATTTATTAGCCTATACATAAATCTTACTCTTTCATTACCATCAAAGTGGGACTGATTCATAGTTGACCCCCAAGCAGGTTTCTTAGACTATTAATTGCATGAGAGGAGATTGCCTCTTTTTCTCTTTGAGAGCAACTGGTGCATTCAAACTGCCTTTATTTGGATTAACAACACAAATTCGTAATTGTTAGGTCACCAGCTCTCAAAAATAAGCATTAATAGTGCTTTAAAATATGTCGTGTGTGATTGGTCTCTTTCAGAGAAATTACTTCAGATTTGAAGAAATTTCAGATTTGAAATTATGGTTTGCTCTAGGTTGTAGGTAAAGTCCTTTTGAGCCAATTTCAGCTCATCAAGATCCTGTAGAACAGAAGAGTCTTAAACTTCCACAGCTGCAATCTGTACAGATGGAAATAGACTATCACATCTTCCCTCCACGGGACCACCAGTGAACTAATTAAAACTGCTGATCTTCTGATTAACAGATACACTCAAAACCATTGCTTCTCCAAGACTCCTAAGATTAAACACTATGCCCCTAAAATCCACATCCTTTGAGGCTTCAGAATATGTACAAGTGGAGACTTGACAGCTGTAATTAGTTAACAATCTTAAAATGAATTCATCGAAGTGAAAGTGGCTTCTAAATACAATGACTGCTACCTTGAAAAGAAGAAGAACAAACACAGAGACACACGGAAGAGAAATGATGTGAACAAAGAGGCAGAGATTGAAAAGATATAACTATCAACCAAGGAATATGCGAAGTCGTGGGAGATGGAAGTCATAAAGAAATATTCAGATAATTCGAGCCCTACAAATTCCTTGACTTGAGACTTTCAGTCTACAGAACAGAGTATACATCCCTGGTACTTTAAGGTATTTTCTTACAGAAACTCGAGAAACTTAACAGAGGGAACTTTATGATTATATTTTCTGTCACTATAATGGGAGCTCTGATGAATTAGGGGAAAGAAGCTGTGCTGTGATTCCAATAGCACAAGGTTTAAATCCACCAGGTGTTCATAGAAAGATAGACAATCTCTTCCTGTGTGATTTAACTGCCTCTGGATTTTCAGATTGAGTCTAACTTGGCAGCAAACAACAACAATCACTAAAAAGAGACATTTGAATTAACCCATGAACCAGTGGGAATGGGTCACATGCACGATGCTCCACTATCTCCACTCACTGTGATCCTGACCTCCAGCTCCAGCCCTTATTGTCAACTACATTTCCAGGAATGGAGATGTGTTTGCACAGAAGCGACTGCACTCAGGTCTTTTCCAATTGTCCTATGTCCTATGTCAGAAGTCAGAAAGCCAGAATAGAGCAATGCAGGTAATGGAGCAAGCCTGGTGGCCACAGTGAAGGCCAAAATCATAAGCTTCAGACAAGATCCTGGCAGTCTGCTTAACAGTCTAGATGCATAGGCCAAAAAAATACTCTCCCCCTTGGATGAAACTCAGCTGCAAGTAGGTCAGGCACCTTATTGCGGGAAAGCAGAGTCAACAACTGCTGAATCTCCATAAGTGACCTTGTCAGACTTGCACTTGACAGTTGAAAAAGCATCGCACTCACACTTTTGATCATAACCTCACCCTCTGGATGAGCTGTTTCCTCTCCGACATCTGAGTGCTAGGATATGGTTGTCATTCTTGTAATGTATTCTTTTATTTTCTGTTAAAATATTTATGGTTTTTATTTTCCCCAATTATGACTAGTCAATGTTAATGATAATCAAATCCCTTTGCTGTCGAGTCGATCCTTATTTATGTTTTCAATCCATCTCCTAACTTAATGAGTAACATGCAACATGTCTTTGTAAATAAGTATATTATGAAATAATATCGCAAAACAGGCCACATTTTATATCTAGTGATTTCTCTTCAAAGCTGTCTTTAAGGTTCATCCATGGTGCTGACTGTGTATATGTATATATATATATCTCCCCTTTCTTCCTAAATGCATGATTCACACAAACTGGGTCTGGGTCTGGGATGCATTAGTTGGCCTATCCCAGTGATGGACTCTTAGACTGTCTACAACTTTGTCCTTTCAAAATAATGCTGTGATAATGTCCTCATGCCTATGCGCTTATGGACCCAAAGGGATTGTTCTCTGGAATTACATTTAAATTACTTGATTTTATTTACTCTATACTCAATTTGACTGAATATTGCATTAGAACGATTGTTTGAGTGCAAGCTTAAAGCAGAAAAGGATCAGAAGTTCTACATTTCTGTACTCAAATCCACACCAAAGATTAATTAATATTAATTATAAAATATATAAAAATATAATATATATGTATGTATAAAATATCAAAGATATTTTTATCAGAAGCCTGCAAAGTGATATTTCATTGTTTTAATTTGTATTTTATTTCTGTCAAACCAGATATGATAGGAATTTTTTTACTGTTGGATTTTGTGATATAGCATATAGGCTTTCACTTGAAAGTGTGACTATATACATCCCATTGTGTATTGATTATATTGACAATCTTGTATATCTATTGCTGTTGTTACTATCAATATTACTATTTTATCTATTATATTTTGTTTTCTTTTTATTTGCAAAAGCACTGTTTTAGACTGGGTTCTTGAGAGAAGAAAAACAATGAACTAAGAACTTAATTCTTTAAAGAAGCAAAACCAACAAACTCTACAAACAGAGGCAAGAAAGGGATGGAGAAAACGTTGATCAGTTTTTCTTAAGAATTAATGCCCTTCTTCTGGTTGTTTGCTCTCTAGTTGGAACTCACACATAACAGACCCTTCAGGGATTTCAGAGACAGCAAATGAGGAAATTGTCCATCCTTCTCCAGTGAAGCAACTGATGGTTTTGAACTGCATGCCTTTGGACTCCCAGTGCAGCTTCTTACTACTAGACAAACCCAAAAGTGTGACCTCAGACTAGAAGCTTCTCCTGACGTTGGTTAACTGTGTGGGCTGAAGGCCCAAGATTAGCAGGTCAGAGTGTAGTAGGCTGCTGGCTTCCAATGCTGAGAAATGAAAAATCAGCAGTTCATATGGCAGATCTTTAGCTCAAGTCCAAAGAACCACAGGTCAGATGCCTGTGCTTCAAATATACGATCCAGAGCAAACAAAAAGCCAAGATGTCCATATGTATATTTGGACACTCCCGATGAAGCTTCCTTTCACATGCTCAAATCTCATCACAAAGGTGACTGCATGACAGCAAGTTACTTCAAGGAAGATACATCAGATCTCATCAAGAGATAAATTAAAATTGCCAAACTAGAGAATAAGCCTGAGCCTATCTCACAGGTAGCCAAGCTGACACACAGCAATACTAAGTTCTTAACATATTCCATGTAATTTTCATTTAATCTTTCTCCCAGTCTGTTAGTTTAAAAAATATTATTAATATTTCTTTGGTATCATCAAAGCCTTTGAGTACCTTTGAAAGGTCCCTAACAGCAGACTTTCCCATCGCGATACGCTTTTTGATTTCCTGACTGCTGGT
>NW_006399779.1:21906756-21911024 GCF_000299155.1 Elephantulus edwardii
ATGGCACATAACAACAACATTTATATATCATTAATAGTAATTAGTTATATAAAATACAATGTATATGAAAGATTGTATATAGCACAATGCATATAAATAAAACAATTCATGTGAACAATTTTATGCAATCTGATAAAATATGAGAAAAGAATATGAAAGGAATACACAAAGGGATAGTACCAAAAAGAAATGGTTAACACCACAAAAATTCAGAAAGTATCATATGAACACAAGCAAATGATAATGAAGAAAGAAGTTCAAGGTACACTGAAGACATTGGCAAAAAATAAGGCTCTAGGAATTGATAAAACACCAATTGATATACTTCAACTAACAGATGCATCCTTGAACCTCCTCATCAGTCTGTGGAAAGATTTTGAAGGGAAGTTGCCTGGCCAATTGACTACTATTTGTTCTCAGTTCCAAGAAAAGTGATCCAACAGAATGCAAAAATTACAAAACAATATCATTAATCTCATATACAAGCAAAATATTGCTGACGATCATCCAAAGATGGATAGAATAGTGCATTCATAGAGAACTGCCAGAAGTTCAAGCTAGGTTTAGAAGAGGCCCTGGCACTAGGGCTATCATTGCTGATGTCAGATGGATCCTGAATAAAAGTAGAAAATGCCAGAAGAATATCTATTTGTGTTTTATTGACTTAGAAAATGCTTAAGACTGTGTAGATCAAAACAAACTATGGCCAAAATAGGAATCCCAGAACACTCAGTTATGCTCATGTGACACTCAATTATGCTTGTGTGAAACCTAAGCCTAAACTAAGAAGCTATTATCAAAACAGAGTAAGGAAACACTACATGGTTTAAAATCAGGAAAGTGTGTGTATGGGTTGTATCCTTTGGCCACACCTGTTCAATCCATATACTGAGCAAATCTTTTGAGAAGTTGGACGCTATGAAAAAGAATGTGGCATGAGGATTGGAGGAAGAATCACCAAAAATATGCTTTAAGCAGATGATACAACCTTGCTTGAGAAAATGAGGAGGACTTGAACTGTTTGCTGCAGAAGATCAAGGTCTATTGCCTTCAACATGGATTACATTCCAACATCAAGAAGGTAAAAATCTTCACCCCTGAGTTGATAAGGAACATCATGATAGATTGAAAAAGATTGAAAGTGTCAGCAATTTGATCTCACTTGGATCCAAAATAATCTTTCACACCAGCAGTCAGGAGCACTGGGAAAGTCCCTGGTTATGGATCTTTCCAAATTACCAAGGAGTAATGGTATCAATTTGAAGACTAACGTGCATATGATTCAGGTCATGGTATTTTCAATCACTTGTTACACATCTGAGAACTGGAGAATAAGGAGGACAGATAAAGTAGTGATGCCTTTGATTTGTGGTGTTGCAGAAGAGTTCTGACTACATCATGGACTGCCAAAAACAAACATCTGTCTTGGAAAAAAATGCAGACAAAGCGAATCCTTGGAGGTAAGGATGGAGAAACCACGTCTCTCATATTTTGGTCATGTTGCTAGGAGAGATTATTCCTTGAAGACAAATATCATATGAGGAAAAGTCATCAAAAGAGAGGAAGACCCTCAACCCAATAGAGTGACACAGGACTGCAGCAATGGGCTCATGTGTAGCAGAGATGATGAGGATGGCATAAGATAGAGCAGGGTTCAAATCTGTTGCTCATATAGTTGCTTTGATTCGTAGTTGACTTGATAATACATAACAACAACCACAACGAAGGCATGAGCTATTTTCAGTGAATGCCAACAGATAAGAAAACAAAATCATCTTTAATGATGACTTCTAAGATCATATGTGTAAGTCATTTCTTTCTTAATAGTTTGTTGGGCAACCAAAAAATTAAAAGTGATTTGCACTGGAAATGGAGAAAAGTTTTCAGATCCTTGTATTCCTTGTAGCACTCTGGAAAAGCCAATATAACCAGTTACCAACCAGCTGTGTTGTTCATTAGTTGATGAGCATAAGCAAATAACATTGTCCAAGATCAAACTACTCTTTCTCCTTGTACTAGAGCTTGTTTGGTACCTGAACAAGGAGAAGCCATTCATGACAAGAGCAGTTCTTCTAGGCCAGATTATAAAAACTGACACTATTTTACACGACACAAAAATATGTTCATTTCAGAGCCTGTCAAAATGTCCTCACCGGCATATTGAAGGCTATAAAGAGGTGAAGGAAGAGGAGGAAGATTGCTCCATCTGTAAATCTGTCATAATAGGTTTTATAACATAGTAAACACAGGCAAATGCTGGTTAAGGAAGCTGGGTAGAGAGTCAGAAAGAAGAATCCTTATCTCCAGTTAATAAATGAAACGTTTCGCTTGTTCTAAAAAAGAAAAAAAAATGACAAGGGACAGTACTCAACTCCAGGTTGAGTATTGATTATGGTAAATCAAAGATCCCTTAAGAACACAACTGTATATTACAGCATTGTTTTACAAGGTGACCACACCCACAAAGGGTCTTCTCCCTCCTATCCTCAACTATACGCAAGAGCCCTTAAGGTAGGTGCAATATAACTGTCTTTAATTTGATCAAATAAATTCTGTCAGGCCGTCTCAATTAAGGTAGGATGATTTTGCACCTACTCAAGGACATTTGGCAATCTCTGGAGATACCAGTTGTCACAAATGAAATTGGTGTTATTGACATCTACTGGGTAAAGGCTGAGGGATGCTGCCAAGCATTTTATAATGTACAGAAACAACCCTCTCTTCAACTCAGATGATAAAATTATCCAATCTAAAACGTCAACAGTGTTGAGGTTGAGAAACCATGCAATATATGTTAGTATAAGAAATCAGCTGTATGTGAAATACAGGTCACAGTTTTATTTTATTTTTATGACATTGTATAAAATCTCAAGCATTTGCTAACAGGAATCAGGAAGAAATGTTAAAATAAAATCCCACATCCCAGGCAGATAGCTAACCTCTCTACATGAAACTGTACCCCTCTTCCCACCTACTACACTAAACAATCTGGTGATGATGTACTTTTAACAAGGCGAAATAAAACTCTTTTCAATCAACTAATAAAATGTGCCGTGCAGAAGGCAGTTATCTTACTAATAAGTTCTGTTTTCTCCTTCTCACAGTGTGGTACATCTTATGTGTCAAAAAGAAGAGAATAACAAACATTTTGGATGAGAACTTAAGGAGACTCCACCCTTCTTTGTTGTTATTGTTAGGTGCTATCCACCCATTGGGACTCATAGCAACCCTATGAGCAACAGATCAAAATCTTTCCCTATCCTACATTATGCTCACAATCTCCATCATGGTCAAGCTCATGGTTCTAGTTTATGCACCACCCTATCTCCTTGAGGGTATTCCTTTCCTCTGCATGTCTCGGAATGTCTTTTTCCAAAGACTGCCCACTATCCCCCAACATCATGCTTAAGGCATGTAAGATGAAGTCTCACCATCCTTGCACATTGGTTGCACTTCCAAGATGGATTTACTTATTCTTTTGGTGCACTATTATACAGTCAATATTCTTCACCAACACCACGGTTCAAAAGTATTGATTCTTCCTCAGTATCTAGTATTCATAGAAAATCCTTTCTTCATTGCAACAACGTGAAATATGTCTTTCAGCACAACAACTAGTACAGAACATAAATGGTCAAAAGACTCTTAATCAGCTATTAATTTATTCAGATGTATGGAAAAAAACCCACTGATCTATTACATAGCAGGTATTGGACAGTTATTGAGACATTGAAGAGGAGGATGAATACTAAACCTTCTATCCAGGAAATGTGTATGATGTTTAGAGGGGGGGATGGCAAATGTTCAGAGGCAAGTATATAATAAAAGGAGGTGTTGTTTGCCATCAAGCTGGAACTAACCTGTAACTGACCTTCCAGTGGGGCTTTCAGGCACTGTAAACATCACAAAAGGATATTGCTCATCTTTCTCCTATAGAGAAGCTAGTGGATTTTTACTGCATGTTTTTGGGTTGGCAATGTAAATCCTTACCATTATGACACCAGAGCTCCGTAATTAAAGAAAAGTGTTTTGATATGCAGAATAATGTTTTCACCACAAGCAAAGGACTCCACATCCTAAATTTTATGACCTATGAATGTGTTTTGTTACAGTACAATATAGATGGGTATGTTTTATTACAAAACAGGAGAATAGGATGTATTCTAATATGTTGTTGTTGTTGTTGTTATGTGCCGTAGAGTCACTTGCGACTCATAGCAACCCTATGTACAACAGCCCTAAACTCTGCTCTGTCCTGTGCCAATCGC
>NW_006399779.1:21912019-21944299 GCF_000299155.1 Elephantulus edwardii
ACTTAAAGGTAGGTAGTTGTTGTTGTTAAGTGTCGTTGAGTCGCAGGCGACTCATAGCAACCCTATGAAGGAGAGTCCTCAACGCTTGGGTGCCTTTCATCCTCTTTCCAGGTTCATAGGGTTTCCGGAGGCAAGCTATTATGGAAGTGGATGCCACTCCTCCTTCCACACTTGTTCAGTTCGGGAGCTCCACCCCACTCTCAGTCTGCGTTGGGTAGCGAACCATTAACACATTTGACACATCCGTGTCACAGTGTTCAGCCTCACAGCAACCACAAGTGACCGCGGGACGGCAACTTGTACACCAGGGCTATACAACCTAGAGGAATGTCTGAACAAAAACAATGAAAGACTGTCCTGAGGGCCGCGAACTAAAAGTCACCCACCTTTGTCTTGGTCACATCGTTTTCTCTTCTCTGGGCCAGCTGATTTCTCTCTCTCTCTCCTTCTCTCTCTGTTGATGTCATTGTTGTTAAGTGCCGTCGAGTCGCAGGCTACTCACAGCGACCCTATGAAGGAGAGTCCTTGATGCTTGGGTGCCTTTCATCCTCTCTCCAAGTTCATAGGGTTTCCGGAGGCAAGCTATTATGGAAGTGGATGCCACTGCTTCACAAGAGAACCCATAAGGGAGTCTGAGTCTTTAATTATAGCTTCAAAATCCTATGGGGTATTTCCACTCTGTTCTATCTAGACCAAGAAGCTGTTGTATGAACAGAGCAAAGGAACAATGCACAGTTTACAATCAGGAAGGGTGTACATCAGGGTTGTATCCTTTCTCAATACCTCTTCCATCTATATGATAAGCAAGTAATTCTCTGAGGTGAAGCTGGACTCCACAGAAAGGAGTGTGTCATCAGGATTTGAGAAAGACCCATCAACCACCTGCCTTATACTGATGACACAACTTTAGTTGCTAAAAGTGAGAAGGATAAAAAAATGTTTGCTACAGGAGAACTAGGATTACATTTTAATATCAAGAAGACAGAGATCTTCAACACAGGCCCAACAGTTGGCGTTATGATAGATGGAGAAAAGATTGAACTGTCAATGATTTCATCTTGCTTGGATAAAAAATCAACACCCTTGGTGACAGCAGTCAGGAAATCAGGAGACATATTGTATCGAGCAAATCTGCTGTCAGAAACCTCTCCAAAATTTGAAGAGCAATGATATCAGTTTGAAGACTATGGTGCTGCTGATTCAGGCAATGATCTTCTCAATCAACCACAATCATCAGATAATTTGGCAATAAATAAGAATAACAGAAGAATAGTTGAGGCCGTTGAGTTGTGGTGCTGGAGAAAGGTACTGAATATCTCATGGACTTCAAAAAAGCAAATAGATAAGTCCTAGAAAGGGTGTGGCCAATGTGTTCCTCAGAAACAAAAATATCAAAGTTTTGTCTTTCGTATTCTGGATGTGTAGCTTGGTGTGGTTATTTCTTGGAAAAGGACCATGCTTAGAAAGATGGAAGGTCAATGAAGAAAATCAAGACCTCAAAGAGATGGATTAACAACATGACTTCAGTCATGGGCTCTACTGTCTCAGACATGGTGGGGACAGCACAGGACAGGGCAGGTTTAAGGTGGGTGGTTCATAGGGTCCCTATGAGTTGTACTCAACTCAACGGCACCTTACAGCAAAACAAAATGCACGTTATGGGAGGTCTGTTGTCCTAGCAGTAAAAAGCTGTGCAAACATCCTGAAGGCAGACAGTTCAAATCTATAAAGTTCTCTATGGGAAAAGGATGGACACTCTCCTCCTGTGAGATTAACCTCCTCTACAATCTGCTGGAAGGTCAACATGGGTTGATTCAGACTTTATGCTACACAACAACAATGCATGTTAAACGCTTTAGAAAGCTTGACAATAAATAAAAGACTGAAGAAAAATGAATGTCTTTAAATTGTGGTGTTGGAAAAGAGTATTGAATATGACATGGATAAAGAATAAACTCATTTTGGAGGAAGTACAGCCATGAGTCTCTAAGGAGTTAGAGACAAGTTCATAGGGAATATTACATCTTATACTTTTTTTGCTGATTATCAAGAGAGGCCAGTTCTGGGAAAAGGACATTAAATTTAGAAAGATGAAGGGTCAACAAAAGAGAGGTAGACACTCAAGAAGGAATGATATAGCAACTGCAGCAATGGATTTAAGCACATTGAAGAGTATGAGGATAATGCAGGATTGAATAAGGCTTTTTTTTCTATTGCACACAGTGTCACAATAGTGGGAGTGAATACCATGGCAGCAGACAACCGTGTATAATATGCTTATTTGTCTTGTTTTCTCTCCTGACTTTACCTTTATGAAGCTGAGGCTTTTTCAACCTTTGCTGTTGCTGTTGTTATTGTTATGTGACATCAAGTTACCTGCGACTCCTAACAGCTCTCAATTCTGCCCTGTCCTTAGCCAGTCTCACTGACTCTGACGCATCCACCGCCATACCCCCAGTTACTGTACCAATTCGTCTCATCCTAGGTCTTCCTCTCCTGCAATGTCCCTCTACCCTTCCAAGTATGATGTCCTTCTTCAAGGACTGGTCCATCCTGGCCATGTGCCTAAGGCATATGATCAAAAGGTAATGGTGATGAATGAGGAAGTTCAGGCTGCTCTGAGGACTTGGCAAAAAATAAGGCCCTAGGAATTGATGCAATACCAATTGACATATTTTAAAAAGTAGATGCTGCCCTGGATGTGCTCACTAAGCTGTGCCAAGAAATCTGCAGGACAAGTGACTGGAAGAGATTCATATTTATGCCCATTCCATAAAAAACAAGTGAACCAAAAAACGTGTTCATCTGATTAAAATTTTTCCATGCCAATCCATCTCATTTTGCTACTATCTATGATGTCAATATTTACACTTTCTATTTCTTTCTTAATGATGTCCAGTGTTCCTACATTCATGCTTCTCATATTCCATGTTCCAATCAGTACACATTTTTATTTTCTTAGGGAGCTCTGGTGGCCTAGAGGTCAGAGCTGTGCTGTAATCGCAAAGGAAAAGAGTTTAAATTCATCAGCTACTCTACCAGAGAAGGATGGGCAATTTCCTCCTGTGTGAGTTACGGCCTCTGAACACTGCTGGAGGGTCGACTCTGAGTTGGTTCCAATTTGATGGCACACAACAACAATAACAACAACAACAACAATGACAATATTTTTATTCTGATGTAGCATATTTTCCAGCTCATAGCTTTGTTGCATAGAACCTGTTTTGGAGTTTTGGGTGTGTGTGGTTTTTGTGGTGGTGGTGTTTTGTGTTGTTTTTGGTTTCAGTTTGGTTTTTTTTTTTAATCTAGCAATGTCAGTAAGAGAAAAGTAGGTGTATAATATTGTACAAATCTCTCTGTTTCTGGTAATCTGAGACTTCCAATGAGCTCTTGAGATTTGAGCTGTATAAATAGTATGGACAAATATTACTCAGAATGGCTGACATAAAATAAAGGCTCTCTGTAAATTAATAAATGAGTATCACTAAACCCACACCTTGCATGATCGCACTGATCTTCTCAAAAATCTACAAAAAGAAGCTTCTCTGCAGTTCTTTCTCATTTCCACTTAGGACAGAGACTTATCTGCAAGATAACTTGGATAGATATAAAACCCTGGGACACAGAAATCTGTGACATCAAAAGCATGCCAAACAGATGCATGACTCATTTACGGATTTTGTAGAATGGTGTCTAGAGAATGTAAATACAATTTATAACTCATTTAGACTCTTCTGAATGTCACTGTCAGACACACGTTTCACGGGGCAGAAGGAAGCAGCCATGATTAGCATTCAGCTCAGCTGCAGCCCCTGACAACTGTTTGTTTCCATTGCCATACGTAGGACTGCTTTAAGATGAAAACTTAATTGGATATGCTGACAGAAAGCACTGTCATTGCTAAGAGAATAAAATTTTATAATCTTCATCAAAGTTCCACACTTACAAAATTATGAAGCTAACTTTGTATTTACCCTGTGCAAGAATATAACTCCAGATGATAAAACCTGACAGAACAAAGTTATGTTAGCAACACGTTTGGGGAAATAACAATCATTCAGGTACTTTATTACTGTTATTATTATTGCATCTGAAACAAATGATTAGTTTTAGAAACATGCTACTTTTTATTGGGTTGCCGCTCTATTTAATGCATTTGTAAATGAGCAAAATTCTGATAAATATTTTCTTAGCACATCAGTTAAGCTTATTGCATATATATAAAACTTCCTTTGGGATAGGAATGTTCACTGTAAAAGTAAGAAACTGAGAATAGTTTGCCTCTCGTAGCCTGCTCTCTAACCTCCACAGTAGTAATAAAAAACATCGAAGAGTATTTGGAAACCCATCGGCCAGATGTACTTCTTTGCTGGACATGACACAGATTTCCTCTAGAAACCTTTCCTCACTGCTTGCACTCTGTGGAAACAGCACACATTCCTATTCTTTGATCTCTTCACAGATGGATATTATTGATTAGCAGTAAATAGAAGAATCTTTTCTTCCCAGGATTTGAACTAAAGTGATGGAACTATATAGATGGGGGCAGCTATTCCCACAAGGCAATGGGAAGGCTTTTTACATATGTCAACTGTGCTAGGCTCCAGTCCACAGTTACTCAGTTAAATACTAATCTAGGTGTTGCTGTAAACATGTTTACAGATGTGATTAAGAGCAGCATCAGTTTGCCTTAAGAGAAGAAAATCATCCTGGATAATCTGGGTAGGTTTGATTCAGTCTAGTAACAGAGTTTAAAAGTAGATGTGGGCGGCACTTCACGCCATGCCTCAGAGTTCCAGCTTTCTCCTTATAGCTGATCTGCCCTACAGATCTTTAGCCTCTTTGGACTCTTTTCCCTTCATAATGTCCCAAGTCATTTCTTTGCAATAAATCTCTTAATGTGTATCACCTATGTGATCTATTTCTATGGTTGGATTGCTAATAAACATAGGCATGGTGTCAGTAAACCAAAGTACCAGTCAAGATTGAGTTACTATGAGTAGACTAGAAAGTTGATGAGCAGTCTTCTAAGAGAATCAGCAAACAGGACTCAACATGTAGCCCTAAAAATTTAAAAAGCAAAGATAGTCACATTCTCACACCATCTCTCTTAATGCCTGTGAGTGGCCCCAGGCTTGCTTCAGCCACATGAGTTCTTGGTAGTGTTGTTAATTTTTTTTTTTTTAATGTGCTAACTCGGCTATGTTTGTTGCACCTAAATGACCTTGATATGAACAGTTATCGAATAACTGGTACATTTTGTTGTTGTTGTTGTTCTGTGCTGTCGAGTAGCTTGCGACTCATAGTGACCCTATCTATGTACAACAACCCTAAAACTTGCTCTATCCTAGGGCAGTCTCACTGCCTCTGACACACCCATCCCAATTACCCCAGCCACGGAATCAATCCACCTCATAGAGGGTCTTCGCATTCTGCGCCCTCCACCCTCCCAAGCATGATGTCCCTCTCCAAGGACCTCTCCCTCCTTACAACATGTCCAAAGTATGTCAGACGAAGCCTCAGAATCCTTGCCTCCAAAGAACAGCCTGGTCTAACCCTATCCAGGATGAATCTGTTTGTTTCCTTGGCAGTCTATGGTACATTCAATAATCTTCTCCAGCGCCACAGCTCAAAGGCATCAATTCTCATTCTATCCTCCTTGGTCATTGTCCAACTCTCTGATGCATAACAAGTGATTGCGAAGACCAGGGCCTGTTTCAGATGCACCTTAGTCTCAAGAGAGACACCATTGCTCTTCAGTACTTTAGAGAGGTCCCTAACAGCAGACTTTCCCATGGCAATATGCCGTTTAATTTCCTGGTTACTGGTACCAAGAGTATTGACCGTTGAGCCAAGCAGACTAAAGTTGTTAACAATCTCAATCTCTTTACCATCCATCCTGATGCTGCCAAATGGTCCAGTGGTGAGAATCTTTGTCTTCTTAACACTGAGCTTCAATCCATACTGAAGGCTGCAGTCCTTGACCCTCTTCAGCAAGCATTTCAGATCCTCCTTAGTTTCAATAAGCAGGGTTGTGTCATCTGCATAATGCAGATTGTTAATGGATCTTCCACCAAATCTGACACCACGTTTCTCCTCATAGAGCCCAGTCTCTCGGATAATCTGTTCTGCATACAGGTTGAAAAGGTATGGAGATAGGATACATCCCTGGTGTACACGTTTCCCAGTTTTGAATCATGCAGTGTTTCCTTGCTCTGTTCTGATGACTGCCTCTTGGTCCAAGTATAGATTTCGCATTAGCACGATCAAGTGTTCTGGGATTCCCATTCTTCTCAGAGTCTGCCACAGTTTGTTATGATTCACACAGTCAAACGCCTTTGCATAATCAATGAAACACAGATAGACATTCTTCTGGTATTCCCTGCTTTCAGCTAAGATCCATCTAACATCAGCGACAATATCCCTAGTACCACAACCCCTTCTAAACCCAGCCTGGACTTCTGGCAGTTCTCTGCTGATGTGCTGTTCCAGTCATTTTTGGATAATCTTCAGTAGAATCTTGCTTGCGTGTGAAATCAATGATATCGTTCTATAGTTTCCACACTCTGTTGAGTCACCCTTCTTCAGAATGGGAACAAATATAGATCACTTCCAGTCAGCTGGCCAAGTGGTTGTACTCCAGATTTCTTGGCACAACTTGGTGAGCACATCCAGGGCAGCATCTGTTAGCTGAAATATCTCAATTGGGATACCATCTATTCCTGAAGCCTTATTTTTTGCTATTTCCTTCAAAGCAGCTGAACTTCTTCATCACCATAGGCTCTTGCTCATATGCAATTTCATTAAATTCTTTGTCTGTCAGTTCCTTTTGATACAGTGACTAGGTATATTCTTTCCATCTTCTTTTAATATTTGCTGGATCATTTAATATTCTGCCTAAAACATCCTTGATTATAGCAACTCGAGGTTTAAACTGTTCTTCAGTTCCTTGAGCTTAAGAAATGCTGAGCGAGTTCTCCCCTTTTGATTTTCCAACTCCAGCTTCTTGCACATTTCATTGTAATATTTTGTTTTGTCATCCTGTGTTGCCCTTTGGAATCTTCTGCTCAGCTCTTTAATATCTTGAATTCTTCCTTGTGCTTTGGCTTCTCTGCACTCAGGTGCAATATTCAGTTTGTTCGGACATACATTTTGGTCTTTTCTTTCTCCTCTGTCTTTGTAATGGCCATCTGCACTCTTCCTGGATGATACATTTGACATCCTCCCACTACTCATCAGGTCTTCTCACATTAGTGTTCAAGGCCTCAAACCTGTTCCTGAGATGGTTCTGAAATTCAAGTGGGATGAACTCAAAGTCATATTTTGGTTCCCGTGGATTTGGTTTAATTTTCCTCAGCTTCAGCTTGAACTTGCATATAAGTAGTTGGTGGTGTGTTCCACAATCAGCTCCTGGCCTTGTTTCCACAGCTGATATTGAGCTTCTCCAGCGGTTTTTTCCACAGATATAATCCATACGATTCCTGTGCGTACCATCAGGTGAAATCCATGTGTATAACCTGCGTTTATGTTTCTTATAAAACCTATTTGCAATGACTAGGTCATTGATTGTGCAAAATTTAATCACTCTGTCTCCAGCTTCATTTCTCTCACCAAGTCCAGGTTTTCCAACTACTGATTCTTCTTTTCTGTTCCCAACTGCATGTTCGATCGATCTCCGACTGTAAAAGTTGGTAGAAATCATCTATTTCTTCTTCTTTGGCTCTGGTTGTTGGTGCATATATCTGAATGATAGTGGTATTAACTAGACTTCCTTGTACGCATATGGATATTATCCTGTCACTCACAATGTTGTACTTCAAGACAGATCTAGAAATTACTTTTTTTACTATGAAAGCAACTCCACTCCATTTTTCCTTACCTTTTCATCTCCGGAGTAATATATCATATGATCGTCTGACTCAAAATGCCCCCTGCCGGTCCATCTCATCTCTCCAATGCCTAGTATGTCAATATTTATGCGTTCCATTTCTTTCTTAACAATGTCTAATTTTCCTACATTCATGGTTCTCGGCCAAGCAGGGGAGACAGGAAACAGAGCGCAGGCGCACTGTGGGGTGGGGCAAACAATAGAAAAGCGACTCCCAGGAAAAGCTTTACTATGCCCACAGGTACAGAAGGCCGGAGGCTGCACCAAGATCTTTCCAGGGCCGCGCTGACGGGATAGTACATTTCAGATGATGAAAAACATTACACTTCACTCTTATTTGTTTTTCTGTCAAGTCATCAAATATTTTCTAGTTGTCTGTAATCTATAAGAAACACTCTTATAGGTACAATGAAGATGCAAAGATGTGTCTGACATACAACCTGCCTTTAAGAAATTCATAATGTGCTAATGTAGATATCTGTCTATAAATATCCTAATCCAAACTGAAAAAAAAAATTTAAAAACCCCAAATCCCCTAAAACCAAACACACACATATGCGTCAGAGATCAAAAAAAGCCACGGTCAGCAAACTCTGTATAAAATACTGTAACGCTTTCTTTTCTTTTCAGAATCATCCTTATTTAACATTTATATATCGATATACGGATAGCCAGAAATAAGGCATACTAAATGGAAGCTTCTTCTGACCTCCTAGGAGCTGCAAATAAAAAGAAGGATGATGTCCATTAACTGTTCAAAAGAGGTTTAAAGCTGCATGGGGCTGTCCTGCTGATTTCGCAGAGTGGACTTAAGAATTTGAGACTCTTCATAATCTTAGGGCAAATGTATTTTTTTTTTCAGTGACTTAAAGCTGATGATACATCCTGAGTTGAGAAACTTCAAAATTAATACTCACAGGAATACTGTTTTATGTATCATATAAAGCACTGCAACAAATGCTCTGGGCTGTTCAGCTGCCTATGGCTAGAGTTAAAGTGGCTTTAAAAGTGAATTCTCATTCCCTCAAGAAAATACATGAGTCCAAAATCCAAGCAGCATAGAAGGTGTGCACTTAACTAAGGATCTTGTTTATGGGGGAAGCCAATACCCCCAAGTGACAACAAAAGCGTCTACAGATTATAATCAAACAGGGATTCTATGTTATAAAGATGGATATCATGAGGTTGATATAATGGTGGATAATGGAAAGGAAAATAGAAGAGATGATGCATTTGACTCTGAGACCAGCCAAAATATGGAATATACTGTGGATTGTTAAAGGTATAAATGAACAAATCAATCTTAGAAGATGTATAACTACCATAATCCTTCAAAGTAAGGATGGTGAGACTTCAACTTGCTTATTCTGTACAAACATCAGGAAAGCCCAATCACTGGAAAAGGATATTCTTTTGTCCTTTTCTAGTCCTAGAAGACAACATTTTGTTCTCTTATATGTAAATCCATCCTGATTCAGAGTCAACTGGATGGCAATGAGCAGTAGAGGCAATTGTGATAAGGTGCTATGGAGTTGACTTTGACCATGGCTGTGACTCATAGTGACTCTACAAACAGCAAATAGGAACCCTGTCATATCTTGTGCCATGTTTACAATCTCAACCATGTTCAGACATATTATCGGAATTACTGTGTCTATCCATCACCTTGTGGGTTTGTTTTCTCATCACTTTTCCAGCATGATTTCTTTTCCCAAGGACTGGTCCTTCTTAATAATACGCTCAAAGTATTGGAGATGAAGTTTCACCATCCTTGACTCTATGGCCCACTCTCATTACACCTCCTCCAAGATAGATTTATTTTTTTTAACCAGTTCATAGCATATATATTGTATAGTCTTCATCAAAACCACAATTCATGCATTGATTCTTCTTCAGTCTTTCTTATTCATCAACCAATTTTCACATTAGACCTAGCACACTTGATTCTTGAAACTGACTCCCTTACTCTTAAGCACTTTAAAGATGGTGACAATACTAGTTAACCATTTTGTGTATCTTATAATACCTAACTCTAAGAATCTCGTATACTATGTTGTTGTTGTTGCTGTTATGTGCTGTCGAGTCACTTGCGACTCATAGCGACCCTATGTACAACAGCCCTAAACTCTGCTCTGTCCTGTGCCAATCGCACTTTCTCTGACACTCCCATCCCGATTATCCCAGTCACTGAATCAATCCACCTCATAGAGGGCCTTCCTCTCCTGCGCCGTCCCTCCACCCTCCCAAGCATGATGTCCTTCTCCAAGGACAGGTCTCTCCTCACAACATGTCCAAAGTATGTTAGACGGAGTCTCAGAATCCTTGCCTCCAATGAGCCACCTAGTTTAACCCTTTCCAGGACAAATCTGTTTGTTTTCCTAGCAGTCCATGGTATTCTCAATACTCTTCTCCAGCACCACAGCTCAAAGGCATCAATTCTCCTTCTGTCCTCCTTGGTCATTGTCCAACTCTCTGAGGCATAACAAGTGATTGCGAAGACCATGGCCTGTATCAGATGCACCTTAGTCTCCAGAGAGACACCGTTGCTCCTCAGTACTTTGGAGAGGTCCCTAACAGCAGACTTTCCCATGGCAATGCGCCTTTTAATTTCCTGGCTGCTGGTGCCAAGACTGTTGACTATGGAGCCAAGCAAACTAAAGCTGTGTACAATCTCAATCTCTTCACCATCCATCCTGATGCTGCCAATTGGTCCAGTGGTGAGAATCTTTATCTTCTTGACATTGAGCCTCAATCCATATTGTAGGCTGCAGTCCTTGACACTCTGTAGCAGGTGCTTCAGGTCCTCCTCAGTTTCAGCAAACAGGGTTGTGTCATCCGCATAACGCACATTGTTGATAAATCGTCCACCAATCTTGACCCCACATTTCTCCTCATAGAGCCCAGCCTCCCAGATAATCTGTTCTGCATATAGGTCCTCTATACTATACTATATTATACTCTATACTATACTATACTATACTCGTATACTATAGGTTCTCTTATTACTGCAGATTGTAAATAAGGAGAAACTTCTCTGGTAGTTTTGATGGGGAAACTAGAATCTCCAAATGTATACAAATATTTCCCAATATCACAGGGAAATAAATGAGAGAGATAAAACAAAGTAAAAAAGTAAAAAATGCAAAAAAAGTAAAAGAATAGAACAAGTATAGGCTTGTTTTCTGACAGTCAGTCCTAACCATAGAGTCAGAAAGACTTATGGGTTCAGTAGAGAAAGTTTCAGAACGAAGGACTAGGATACAATCTAAACAGTTCTTCTAATACTGAAATCACTTTAGCCACCTTCAACTCTCCTCACTCTCCATAGATAATACAGGGAAGAAGGAGGTATCAGATTGATTGCTTTCATCACAAAATTTCAGTCTTCTTTTGCTGGTCAAAAACCAAAGCAAACAGGCAAGAAAGACATCTATTGTCATCAGGCTGTTGACACCCATGCGCTACAAAGTAGAACTTTTCTAGGGTGTTTTCTGGGTTGTAATCTTTATGGAAGCATTTCATTTTTTTTTTAATCTGGACTACCACCACCTGGATTTCAGCCATCAAACTTTGTATTAGTACTCAGTCCAGACCATTTCTACTTCCCTGCGATGTTTTTTCTCTTTCTAGAGTATTTTATTTAAGTATATTATGTTTGGGTCTCTTTCAGTATTACATATGGCTCATATATCCGCTGGCAAGTTAAAAATAAATTAGAAAAAATATTGGATAATGACTAAACCACAAGAAGTTGTAACAAATTTATTCCAGTTGCGGTATGTGTAGAGCAGAAGATTTTCAATGGTTCAGTCCTTAGAATTATACCTCTAGACTTTTCTTTAGCAACATCTTTGAACTCAAATGATTCTTTCTATCTGAAGAGCAAGCACATCAACTGTCTTCTCATGATGATTTTTGGTTTTGTTTTTCCTACCCCCTTCCCATCTTTGAATCACATTTGTATACTGTTTCCAGATCAAGCCAGGATACCAGAGGGCTTTTAATTTAGGCACTTTTATTCACACTGTAGATTCACAGTATGTCTTAGTTTTCATTTAGAAATGGCCATATGGCTTAGAACACAACACTTTAACAGTTATTTTGTTGACAATGCCCACTTCATCATTCTTATTCCCTTTTGAGAATCCAATGGAGAAATGTAAAGTATTCACCCTTAACCTGGAAAGTGTTTGCCATTGCTAAGGGGCCAAACTGTGCTGATCAGATCAGTCCTGGGCCCTCCAAACCAACTGAACTACACCAGGCATAATTGTTTACATATTGCTTATGAGTACATTTATGCTACGGCATCATCTCTGAGTTGTTAGACCATTTACTTGTAAATATTTAATTTTATAGAAATAAATTTGCCAATGCCTGAAGACAATGGTATTTTAAAAGTAATTTTTTTCCTGCTTTAATTGCAAGGAACATGAACCGAATGCTCTATGTTTTTAGATAGTTTTGTTATACACATCTATCTCTTCTATCTTGAATATTTCTTCATGCATCTTTCTTTCTTCCGTACATCTAGATTCCCTTAGAAAAAGAGGGTCTAGTGCAGCATACAATTGTTTTTATAACTCATTCAGCTAGAATTAATAACAGGTGATTTATAAGAAGTCTCAGGTCAACGCCGTCCCAAATGCTTAATAGCTGTATAAGTCCATAATTTCTAACAGTAACAGCTCTATCCAGAGCTCAGTTCCCCAATTCCTCTATAGCCCATTGTTTCAGTGATTTGTGAGAAGCCCTCCCAGGGACTCACATTCATCAGAGGAATGACTCAAGTGACCGTAGGTACACAGGCTGGTTTTGCAGAAACTGGTAAGCGATGTGCCAGGATCCTGTAGACTGTCAGGTGTGACACAGCTGGATGACGACTGTGGGGGAGGCAGGCTGGATGCTGTATCCCAGGTGAGTGTTCCACAAGAAAAAGTTGCACTAGTATGGATCCCTGGTGGTCTAGTGGTAAGAAGTTATCTGCAATCCCAAAGGCACATGGTTTGAATCCACCAGATGCTCTGTGGGAGAAAAATGGGCAATCTCCTCCCATGCAATTACCTGTCTCAGAAAATCTGCTGGAGGGTCAGCTATGGGTCAGTCTGACTCTATGGTATTCAACAACAAAGTGAAATATGACCACCATTGTCCTGTCTTTCCAGATACCCACTGGATCTTTCCCATTTCTTCCACCCACTCCTCCCTCCACCCATCAAATCATATGACTTTATGATTTCCTCCATGTCCATCCTCACCCTTCTACTTCTACCCTGCCCCCCTCTGAGAGTAATTTGGAGAGAAAATGGATTAGATCAACTCTTAGTAAGAAAAGAAGAGATAGTCCTAGAAAAGTAAGATTGCATGTTTGAGTAATTTTTGACTGCAAAAGTCTATATAAATCCTCCATTTCTTCCTTTGATGTTAGCAGTAAGTGGGGAGATTTGAATTATAGTTATATTAATAGGTCTTCTTTTGTATACCTATAGAAAGCATCCTATCACAATCTATACAACTATTATGATATAGTGAAGATGATATTGCCTTGCATTGAAATAATTGCTATTAAAGATAATCAAAATGCCATATTAAGTAGCAACGCTCACTGTAAAGGCATGTAGTACCATTCTCATCTTAGACAAGTTATTAAGCCTTCAAGACCTCCTTTGTAAACCGAGTTAATGAATAGAAGCATTCTGTCTATAGAGTAAGCATCCTCATAGCCAATGCTTAAGTACTGGAGTGCTGACCAAAAGGTTAAGGAGTGCTAGTGGGGGTGTACATAACATATTGGGTTGTTAGCTGAAAAGTCAGTGGTTCTTTTCTACGCCCTGAGAAAGAAAAATGGGAAATATATTCCTATAAAAACTTCCAGCCTTAAAAACTCTATGAGTCAAAACTAGCATGACAGGAGTCTATTTATGTTTATGGTTTTGCAACTAAAAGGTTGGTAGTTTGAACCACCTTACAGTCACTCTGGGTGAAAAAAAAGAAAAATCCAGTGCTTTATTTCCTAAAAGGTTACAGCCAAGGGAAGATCCTGTGGGCAGCTCTATTTTGTGGTGTGGCGTCGATATGAGGCAGAATTGACTTATCAGCATCTGACAACAAGAATGTATAGGCTTATGAGACATGAAAATACTCAGCACAGGCTTCTGAGTAGATTTGCAGGTAATCAATCACTCTGATTTTCCTTCGTAGTCATTGCTGATTTTCTAAGTAAGTGAGTTGTGCCATACACATAAGTAAAAATTATTAATTTCTTCAATTTTACTTAAAATTTAGATTTCTTCATTTTATTTACTATATGTTGAGGCTGACTGTGTTTGTGGCTGCCTTCTAAGGTTGTGGTGTGAATCCCACACCACGTTTGCTAACCAGCAGATGAAATGAGTCAGAGGTTGATCCCTATGAGGTTCAAGGTCACTGACTACTCATTTATCGTGATGCCATGTCCTCTGCTATTTATATGACCCCTTTAGGTTATGCACCACAGCTTTTATGTCACTACTGAGTGACTAGAATTCTTCCTAAGATGAATTCTTTCTGACCATTGAAGTAACCCTGGTGGTGCAAATGGTTAAAACACTCGGCTACTATCAGAAAAGAAACAGGTTTGAATCCAAATGGTGCCATGAGAGAAAGATCTGGCAGTCTGCTTCCACGATTATTCAAAAACTCAAACTAACTACTATTGAATTGTCTCCAACTAAGAGTGGATCTTCATTGCATGTCCAAGGCTGTAAAGCACAACAGGACTCTTATCTTTCTCTTCCAGAGAAATGGATAGATTTGAACCACCAGCAGTGTGTGGCCTTCAGATTAGCAGCAAAATACCTTTGAGATGAATGAGAATCTAAGAAAACTTAATTGTGCTCGCATAAAATCTACAGATAGACCAAACACAAGGGAGCACCACATTGTGTAAAATCTGAAAATGTGTGTATCAGGTTTGTATCCTTTCTCAGTACTTATTCAATCTATCCGCTGACCAAATAACTTAAGAAACGTGGCTATATAAAGAAGAATGTGGCATCAGGCTTGGAGGAAGTGTTATCAAAAACCTTGGTTATGCAGATGATACAACCTTGCTTGTAGAAAGTGAAGGCGACTTGAAACTCTTGTTGCAGAAGATTAAAGACTACAATCATAATATGCATTACATGTAAACATTAAGAAAAGAAAAATCTTCACCATTAGACCGATAGACAATATCATGACAGATGGAGAAAAGATTGAAATTGTCAATCACTTCATCTTACTTGGACCCACAATAAATATCCTGGGTAATAGAAGTCAAGAAATCAAAAGACAAATCACATTGGGAAAATCTGCTGTCAAAGATCAGATTGAAGACTAAGGCGGCACATAAGCCATGGTGTTTTCTATTGCTTCCTATGCATCAAACGGACAATGAGTAATGATGACTGAAGAAGATTTGAGGTCTTTGAATTATGGTGTTAGAGAAGAGTACTAAGAATACCATTGTTGTTATTGTGTGCCATTGATTCGGAACCTACCCAGTAGTTTTGACCCTCCAGTGGGTTTTCAGAGGCAGTGCTCACATGGAAGAAGATTGTCCATCCTTCTGCCAGGGAGCAGCTGGCAGATTCGAACCATGTGCTTTTGGTGTTTCAGTACAGATTCTTACCACCAGAGCCTATTTCCCGTTGATAGTTAATAGAAAAAAAAAAAAAACAAAAACAAGTTTATCTTGGAAGAAGTACAATTAGGGCATTCCTTAGAGGAAAAGATGGTGAACGATGAACCTTCCTATCACAAACTTTGAGTAATGTTGTCAGGAGTGTCAGGAGTGGTTATTTCTTGGACAAAGAAATCATGCTTGGAAAAGTGCAGGTTCAGAGAAACACCTCAGTAACATAGATTGATACACAGACTGTAACAACGGCCTCGAGTCTATCAGAGACCATGAAGACGGTGCATAGGTTAAGGTTCAGATGTGTTGTTTATAAGGTCACTACAACCTACATTCAACTCAATGACATCTAGCAAAAAAAAGATTACAGACTAGAGAAGCTGAAGGCGTTCTTTCTGAGGACCCACTTGATGACACCTTAAACAAGGGTATCAAGAAGCCATGCCCCTCCTGAATGTCATTCCCATCTCTCACAACATCCTGAAGCAGTGACCATTTATTCCCTTTTTACTCTTTTCTGTCTGTGACTTTTGTCTGTGTCATGAGTCCTCTTTCCTTTCAGGTGCTTGACTTTTAAACTCAAAAGTGCAAAGACATCTGCTTTCAGCATGGCAGCAGTTCTTGCCTGAGCAAACAGTCCAGGAGTTACTCTTGGCTTAAATGAAATTCAGGAAGAGGAAAAATAAACCAAGACAAGTTAGGATATCTTTAAATATTAAACAGCTGGTATCATGGTCATCATTGTCCACATCTTCATGTAATTATGATATTTGCTGATTGCATATTCAATATAACTCTTCTGCAGAACAGATCATCTGAGACGCTGGGCTATACGAAGAAAATGTGGAATCAGGATTGGTGGAAGAATCATCAACAACCTGTGTTATGCAGATGACACAACCCTGTTTGCTGAAACTGAGGAGGATCTGAGGCGCTTGCTGCAGAAGATCAAGGACTACAGCCTCCTATATGGACTAAAGCTAAAAGTCAAGAAAACAAAGATTCTAACCACTGGGCCAATTGGCAGCAACAGCATGGATGGTGAGGAGATTGAGATAGTTAACAGTTTTAATTTACTTGGCTCCACAGTCAAGACTCTTGGTAACAGCAGCCAGGAAATCAGGAGACAAATTGCATTGGGAAAGTTGGCTGTGAGGGACCTCTCAAGAGTACTGAAGTACAACGACGTCAGGCTGGAGACTAAGGTGCGCCTGATCTGGGCTATAGTCTTCACAGTTATGTGCTATGCATCAGAGAGTTGGACAGTGAATAGGGCTGATAGAAAGAGGATTGATGCCTTTGAGCTGTGGTGCTGGAGAAGAGTGTTGAATAGACCATGGACTGCTAGGAGAACAAACAGGTTTGTCCTGGAGAGGGTGAAGCCAGAGTGTTCCCTGGAGTCAAGGATTCTGAAGCTTCGTCTGACATATTTTGGGCGTGTTGCAAGAAGGGACTGGTCCTTGGAAAGGGACATCATGTTTGGCAGAGTGGAGGGGCAGCGAAGGAGAGGAAGACCTTTGGTGAGATGGATCGATTCTGTGACTGGAGCGGTGGGAATAAGTGCATTTGAGATGGCAAGGTTGGCACAGGATAGAACACCATTTAGAGCTCTTGTACATAGAGTTGCTATGAGTCGCAAGCGACTCAATGGCACATAAAAACAACAACGACAACAACAATATTATCAATAATATATACATTACAGATACCATTGTTCTTAATCTCTTATTAACAATGTGTCTTCTCAGAATTCTCAGTCACGAGCAAGTATTTCAGACTTATTGTCAGTTTGTTGAAGCAAGAACATTGAAATGAAAATAGTTATCGGTGTAGGTCCTTATCCCACTATTCACTGAGTGTCTCTACTAAAATGAGGATGTCAGCTATCATGATGTAGGAAAATGATCTCTGTAAAGCGCTTGGGCCCAATCCCAGCAATTATGTAATAAATATTAGGTAGCTGTTATTATTGTTCTTACTGTTACTATAAATCCTGTTATTCTATTGCAATTTTATAATAATTTCAGGCTTCAGTGAATTAATTCTTTTTTTCTAAATTAACTTTTGAGAGCTCCCTCTGCAGGAATGCTCTAACTCAAGACAGAAACCCTCACCCGTTTGTTCTCCGTGCAAGATAAATTCAAGTAGCTCCAGCTAATGCCTCCAGCTTTATTGCTTTATTTAACATAATTTGCCTCTTGCTATGAACTTTGAGTAGAAGATGCTAGAGGCTCTGGGTCAGAAATTAATTATCAGAACAACAAAACCCAGAAAACACATTGGCAGAAGGTACCCTGTTAAAAAGGCAATTTGTTGGCCGCTGTTGGGGGAAATGAAGACAGTGCGCCCAACAGCCACTTCCTTCCCTTTGGCTTGGAGCTCTTGGCTTTCATTTATGAGGCCATCAGGTTCAATTAGACCTCTGCATAACAAGCTGTCAGTCACCATCAAGGTACCTCCTGGATCCATGTCAGAGCAGCCTCCTCCTTGTCACATCAATCCCCCCTGGAAACCTGAGAGCAGGTTTTCAAGGAGTTGAGTTGGTGCATATTGCATAACACTCTGCTTTCCCCCCTTTCTTCCCTTGCTGTTATTCCAGAGGCTTCTGCCATTGTAGGTCAGACTTGTAGGGAGCCTAGGGGTGCCAAGCTTATGAGTCCTCAGGGAAAGCCCGTCTTGCTGAGCTTTGACAGGGACATCACTCTGAAGGTGCCAGCAGCAGCTTGATCAGAGGAAGCAACCTCAGGCCATAGTATTTCTGAGAGTTCACATTAACTCAGGAAGGATGAAAAGGAGGAGGAGGGCACCAATCTCAAACCACAAAAGACAAAAAAGTTCTTTGCAAGTTGTAACAGAAGTGCTAAGAAGCTGACTGTTGGTTCTACCATTTAGAACAGCAGTGTTTATTTTATTTTGTAGATTTTTTTTCCTTCCATGATAAATCATGTTTCCCTGTAAGGGTTTGCACTTACTTACAATTTCTCTAATAAGCTCAACTATCGCTTCTTTTGAAACCCCCTCAAGTATATATAAGTGCAAATGAAAGACTGAAGTTATTTGGGAGGATTCTCTTGATTCTTGCTTTATTTAAAGCAATGCATGTTCTTCATCTCCTACCCGACAGTTTGTCATACTACGCTCTCTTGTGTATTGTTATGATGCCAAAAAACCGTGCCATAAAGACTAGAAATACTAGCAGGATCACGGAAAGCTTTCAGTCAAAGTTCTGGATTAAGACAGAACGGGGAGAAAGGCATGTTATTCTATTTCTTAAAATTAGCCAGTTAAATTTCTATAGACCAAAGCAGAATATTGTCTGATCTTCTGAACAGATTAGCCTCCAATAGAAGGTAATCAAACTGTACCATAAACTTGAGCATACCAATGATTGTGAAGGTTAAAAAATAAGTGGGCAACATCTCTTCCTGCTGTATCTAACTCATTGCCATTTCAACTAATAACAACATTATTGTATAAGCTTTGACATTTGTCCTATTATTTTAGTTGATGATTTTAACATAATTTATAAAAGCCAAGTTGGATTATTATAACATGGTGTTGTGGTTGAGGAGTTTCGGGTTCCTCTGCTGTGTTGATGAAATACTTGAACAAGTACAATGCCTTTCTCCAGAGACTAGTCCCTCCTTAAAACATTTTTAAAATAGGTAAAGCCAAGTCTTGCATCCCATTCTGCACATTTTTACTAACTAAAGAATATTGTAGCTTCTGTATATTGCAGCTTATTATAAAGAATATTACTCTTCCAAGACAAAAATAGTTATTCTTCTGGAAGACCATGGTATATTAAATGTTCTTTGCAAAAATGATAACCAAAATATATCAACTTTTTTTTTCTCTTTTTCCAGCTTTGCACGCATATGATGCAGTTGAAAACATCATTGTTTGGGTTAAGTGCACCTTAGGCCTAAAAGAGATTTCTTTGATTTTTTTAACATTTTATATTTTGCTGTAGATTTGATCAATGTAATATTAGTTGATTTATTTCTTGACTGCAGTTTCCTTGGCATTGATTTTTGTATCCAAGTACATTAAAATCCTGGACAACCTCAGTATTTTCTCCGTTTTTCATGTTGATGCTTATTGGTACAGTTGTGACGATTTTTCATTTCTTTACATTGAAGTGTAGTCCCTCCTCACTGAGTCCTAGTGGTATAGTGAGTTAAGTATTTAGATGCCAAATGAAGTTTGAGTGATTACTATATCCCGGTCACTCTGCTGGAGAAATGTAAGACAGTTCACTCCCATAGAAATAGAGGGTCAGTAATCCTAAGAGGGTAGTTGCATGCTGTCCTGTAGGGTACTTCAATTAAGAATAGATGGGAATGAAAGAAAAACAAAACAAAAAAAAAGTTGCAGCTGTTTTGTTTTAACATACTGAATGCTTCTAAGTAAATACAATTTTTTTATTTAAAAAAAAAGAATAGACTGGAATGAAGTTTTGTTCTCAATTTACTAAAGGCTGTAGCCTTTGACCTACATCAGTAAGTTCTTCAAGATCTGCTTGCTTTAAGTAAGCAATGTTGTGGTAGAGATATTAGAGAATGTTAGTGTGTTTTCTTCTAACCCTGATGCTCAGTTCTTAAATTACTTGTACGACGTGCAAGTTAAATAAGTATAGTGAAAGAACATAGCCCTGATGTACAGTTTTCCTGATTTGAAACCACACAATGTTCCCCTTGTTCTGTTTTAAGGTGTGCCTTTTGGTCTCTTTGCATGTTGCAAAAGAACACAGTCAAGTCTTGAATTGTCATTCTTCATAATGTTGTCTAATTTGTTACAAATCACATAACATCTAACACCATTGCATAGAATTAAATGAAAGTAAACCTCTTTCTGAAATTCTTTGCTCTCAGCCAAAACTTATCTGATATCAGCAATGATATACCTTGTCCTATGTCACCTCCTAAATTGTGCTCGAATTTCTTACAGTTCCTTATCAATGTACTGCTGCAATTATTTTTTAGATATTCTTACCAGAAAAAATATTAGTTGCATGTGATGTTGATGATGTTGTTTTATAAAAGAATCTCTTCCAGTTGCTTGGCAAGGTGGCAATCTTCAAATTTCTTGCAAACTTTCTATTGAACTATCTCAACTGGTATTTACTCCATAATTTTTAGTGATTTGTTTTTCATGTTTGTCTTCAGTTCAGTTTGGATTTCCTCTTTCAAAATCAACTGTTCTTGATCATAGGATTCTTGGTTATATTTCCTGATACGAATGCCTACTAATTGTTTTGGTGCTCAAATCTAAAAAGAAAACTGATTGCTATTGTATATATTGTAAGTGACTGAAATCTTGGGTTTCTAAGGCTGTACTTGTGTAAAAGGAGATCATCCACTTGGTGGATTGAACCTCCAGAGACGCATGGCTGTTAATCTTAGCAGTGCAATTCCCTCTGAACTAGGCTGCTAGAGTTCCTTTATTTTTTGGTACAAGGGCTGTTTATACTGTCTATTCATTTGTTGTTCAGATTTTGTTCATAGTTTTCTCTAATAATGCAACTTGAGCTTTGAATTTTTTCCATTCATTGTTTCAGATTGTGAAATGCTGAGTTCATTCTCCCTTTTGGTTTTACAATACCAAGGTTGTGAACATTTTAAAATTTTACTTTGTTTCTTGAATCACTCTTGGAAATTTTGGGTTCAGCTCTCTCATTTCATCACATTGTCCATTCACTTTAGCTACTCTACACTTAAGAACAAGGTTCAGTGCCTCTTCTGTGATCACTTTGGTCTTTATTTTTAACAAACTTTAACTTTTTTCATGTATATTGTCCTTGATGTCTTCTCACACGTCATCTGGTATTTAGTGAGTCTTTAATGCACTAATTTTTTTTTCTTCAGTTGACTTCTAAGTCCAAGCTGGATATACTCAAGGACATAGTTTTATTTTCTTGGGGTTGTTTTCATTTTCTTCAGTTACATCTTAAACATTAATTTGAGAAATTGATGGCCTTTTCCATTGTTCCTCGAGGAACAATGTTAGTTTTCACTGACAGGGTTCTCAATTACCTTTCCATAACGTAGTATATGTAATTTTTGAGTATTTCATCCAATTACATCCATATGGATAGCCCTAATTTGTGTTGTTTCAAAAAGGGTGTTTCCATTGAATAAGCCATTGATTAGTCATTCAGAATTCTATACAATCTCTAACAACATTTCTACTGCTAAGGCTATATTTTCCAACTGCTAACCCTTTTTGTTTCCAATTTTCATCTTCCAGTTACTGGAAATTATCAATGTGTCTTGGTCACACAGTTGATTACTATCAGGCTTGGAATTTGGTAATGATTTTTAATTTCTTTTTCTGGTAGACATGGTTCATTCTTCTACATTTTATTTTCTTCACGTGTAAGATATAGAAAACTATGGTACCTATCTCACTTAGTTAATGTATAAGTTAACTAGTTAATTAGTCCATGTATAAAAGATTAATAGATATGATCCACTTAGCAAAGAAGATATCACTTATTAGCTGATCCAAACATTGAATTGTTTATTGCCCCTTTGATCAAAGGTGATGAACAAGAACAAGTTTACGAAAACGGCTGTCCTATCTTTTCCAGAACTGTTCATGCAAATCCAAAGTCATCGTTTTTCCTATGTTGAATGTAAACACCTTAGTCTCAAGTTTCTTTTCATTTTGCATATTTGTATTGCTTGGTGTTCTCCATTAAGTCCCTTATAACAGGTGTTAAGTCTACTGAATTCACTAGAGAACAGCTTCAGGTCCCCTGACACTTCAGGAAGGGATGTGAGTTTTTCAGTTTTGCATTGCTCTCAGTGATGCCAGCCATTGAAAAATTCTTGATGGAGGATAAACAAATTTGTGGTCAGCACCTCATATTTATACCTTTATGTAGGAGTGTGTCTCTTCTGCTCATAGAAGACAATAGGGTTGCAGTACTTTGAATGCAAGCTATGGCTCAGAGTTTGCTGTTCTGAAAAGCATGCTACTGGCGATGTTCATACTTACCATGGTAATCATATTCCACCCCTGTGCAAGTTTTCCCAGGGTCGAAAATATGTTAACTCAATTAAAATCAGTTTAGATGCCTACCATCTGAATGACCTGGGTTCCTAAGAGTAAAATCTCACATGACAAACCAAATATTAGCAGAGACTCTTTGACGTAGATGGGCTTTCTATTTTGTTCTAACTTTCAAGGACAGTAAGGAACCCACATTAGTTTCTAATTGAATTGTTAGCCAGTTGATCATACAGGTAATACAGGTTAATTATCAGGTGGAAGCCGAGTAATTACCTAGCAATTGGCATCTTAGATTAGTGTTATAATTATTTTGGCCCTCTTCACCAAAACACAGATTGTCCTGATAATTACTTATGGATTCACTGAGCATTACTAAGAGGAAGTCTGATAAAGGCTAAACCAAATGGTGATCATCAAATAAAATAAAAATAAATATAGTAAGGTCTACATTTACCCCAAAAGATTTTGTGATGGAGTTTTCCTTTAAGACATTGCCTATGATCCTACTTTAAGCTACATGTGGGAAAGTAATAGCATTAAATAGGCCTTAACTTTATTTAAATTTCAGTAGTTTATTCAAGAAAAGAATAGAAAAGGAAAGGGAAGACAGAGTATAAAGGAGAAAAGTAAAATAGTTAAAGGCATTGCCATTAAGGGAGAGCGGACTCATAGTGGGCCCTCCAACAAGTTTCTGAAGCTTAAATCACATGGCAGGAGATTACTCATCTTTATCCTAGGTAGTGGTTGGTGGTTTCAAACTGCCAGAGAAATGCAGTTTTTGAGTTATTAGTGCATTTCACTACAGACTGAGCCAGTTGTTGTTGTTGTTGCTGTGTGTTGTCCAGTCAGAACTGATTAATTTCTGACTCTCCAGGTTTTCCATAAACAGTAAATTGCACAGGAGGAGACTGAGGAGATTGTCCATCATTCTCCCATGGAGCAGCTAGTGGATTTGAACTGCATGCCCTTGGGATTGTAGCACAGCTTCTTACCACTAGAGCCCTCTAAAAAAACTAAGAGAGGAGAAAACTTTTTTTCCTTTTCTGGGGAAACTGTTAGTAAATTTATTGTCCTGAAATAGACACGATGGCACAGAACAGCAGCAACAACAACACTATTAATATAATTAATAATAATTATTATTAAATTTATAACTTGAAACTACCCTGTAGAGGCGTCCACAAATGACAGCTCAGCTCAATTAATACAGAGATTGCAGTGCAGCTTCTTACCTTTAAGCCACCAGAGCTCCCCTAGCTCAAGTAATATAGAATGTTGACCTTGAGTATTTCATTCTTTCAAGGAATCCCATGAATGAGGAAACAGTGGCAATGGTAACTTTCAAATACAACTGTGAACTTTAAAAGGCATCGTATTGATATTGTGTACCATTGGGTCAGAGAGAGGAGAAAACTTTTAGAAAATATAGACTAGGAAAATTGCTAAGGTTTAATTAAAAATAATCTCTGTGGTAGTCTGAATAACGGCCCGAGAAAAGATGTTAGTTTTGTTCATCTCCTGCTCATAACAGCCCTTTATACAACACAATGAAAAACTTTATCATCTTTTTTTATCCTAACTATATTTGCTTAACCCTCTTGTTAAAGTCACTATGTCAACTCAACCCTTCCTGACAACATGTCAAAAGTATGTGAGATGAAGTTTCACTATCCTTGCCTCTAAGGAGTATCCTGGTTGCACTTACACAAAGATAGATTTGTTCAGTCATCTGATAGTCCATGGGGTATTTATTACAATTATCCAACATTACAATTCAGAGACTTTGATTTTTCTTTAGTATTTCTTATTCATTGTCCAACTTTCAGATGCAGAGGAGGCAACGAAAAATACCTTGGGTCGCAGTAAAATCACATTAGTCTTTAAAGTGACATCCTTGCTCTTTAGCATTTTAGAGAAGTACTTAATAGCAGCTTTCCCCAGTGGAAAACATCTTAGGATTTTGTGAATTCTGGTGGCAAGGGTATTGATTGTACATCTAAGTAAAATTAAATCATTACAACTTCAATGTTTTCTCCATCTATCATTAAGTTGCCTATTGGTCCAGTGGTGAAGATTTTGTTTTTTGATGTTGAGATTAACCCATATTGATGGGTACAGTCTTTGATATTCTTCCATTAAGTGTTTCAAGTATTCTTCACTTTCTGCTAGCAAGGTTGTTAAATTAAGGATCTTGAAAGGCACAGACTATACAGAATTATTTGCTTAGAATCTGAATATTATCACTTATGTGACACAGAAAAGGAATGAGACAAAGTTTTCATAATGACAATGACTGGAGTGGAGTAACCACAAGACAAAGAACGTCAGCCACCCCCAGAACTTGTGCTGTAGCGCCTCCCAGACACCTTCACTCTAACCTAGATGATATTATTGACCTCCAGAATTCTAACATAATAAATATGTGCTGTTTAAAATTATAGCCTTTATGATTACCTGTTACACTGGCCACAGGAACCTAAAAAAGTCATTAAACCATTAAGTTTCATTTCTATACCTGACGCTGCTCTGAATATCAAGAAAGAACAGATGATAAGTTGAGAGAAAGTCAATAAACCTGAAGCAAGTACATAAGTAAAACCATGTGATTATTTCAGGCAACAGTAAATTCAACGGCTATATTAACAAAGATATCGGAAAGAATATGCTAGAAAGGGAAGGACAACATGAGGTAGGAGCAGGGAACATTACTGAGAAAATTATATGTGAGCTAACTTCTGAGTTATGTAAAGATGCCTATTGTATATGGATAGAGTATTGCTTCCCATTAGAAAAATCATCATTGATTTAAGTCTCAAAAACACCTTTTGAAATAGTTAGAGTTATGATTATAAATCCTTTGCAAATTTTTTAAGAAGTTAAAAATGCTACTATATCTATCTATGTATGTTAGGTGCCATCGAGTTGCCTGCAAATGATGGTGACTGTGAACATTTCTGAATCTTGCCGTACCCTGGAGGGGTATCATTCTCATAATCTCTGCCATGCTAAAGTCCACTGTTACTTCCTACGTCAATGCATCACCTCGAGGATCTTCCTTTCATCCTAGTACCTTCTACATTTTCCAACATGATTTATTTTTTTCCTAAGGAAAAACCCCTCCTGGCAACATCACCCAAGTATGTGAAACAAAGTTTCACCATCTTCTCCTCTAAGGAGAACCCAGGTTGCAGCTCCTTCAACTCGGATTTGTTGGTTCTCTAGGTCAGCCATAGGATAGACAATGCTATTTGCAAACATCACAATTCAAAGGCATCAATTCTTGCATCTTCTTTTTCGTTGTCCAACTTTCAGAGTTGTATGAAGCAATTGAAAATGCCACAGAACCATGATTTTAATTAGGCACATCTTAGTCTTTAAACTGACATCCTTACTCTTTTAACATTTTAAAGACGTCTTTGTCACAGTGGATTTGAGATATACATATAGGGAGAAGATGAGCAATATCCTCTGTGTGAACTCCAGCCTTTGAGAACCTACTGAAGGATCTGTGATGAGGCAGTTTCCAACTTATTCTTGCTATTGTTAAACCCCATAGAGTCAAGGACATCTCACAGCGATCCTATGAACAGTAGGGCTGAACCATGTCCTATCCTGTGCCATCCTCATCATTTCTGACATTCTTAAACCTACTATATTAGCCACTCTGCCAATGTATCTAGTTGGAGCTATGGATCAGTTCCAACTCACTGGCACACAAAAATAACTATCTCTATCTCTATCTCTATCTCTATCTCTATCTCTATCTCTATCTCTATCTCTATCTCTATCTATCTCTCTCTTTCTCTCTGTCTCTCTCTCTCTATCTATCTATCTATAGCTACATATCTAATCATCTATATCCATATCATCTATATCTATCTATCTATACACACACACACACATGGCAATCATTAAAAAAATCAATAAATACAACAGCAACAATAAAATAGCTATGTAAAACAGTGGTATATTGACACACATTAATGGGGTTACCATGAGTCATTGTTGACCCAATAATTACTTCTTTTAACTGTATAACCCAAGGAGTGATTTAAACAGTAGAAAAAAATTAACTCAGTTGAACAATGCTAAAATTCACATATTTACTACATAGATTTCAGATTGAAAGAAAAAATGCATGGCAAAAGCTGAAATACTGAAAAATATTCTCCCTGTTACATGCCTTATCTCTTCAGACTTCCACAGCTTGATAGTTCCTGTACATGATGTGTTGTATCCTAGAAGATATTAATAATGACTAGTGTAGACAATTTTGGAAGCAGGAAAGGAATCTACTTCCTAAACCACATGATGCCTCTGGAAACTCTGTGAACTTTGAGAAATCACTATAGTTATAGAAAGGCTTCAGGTCTTTTGTTCATAGGGTCACTATCAAGAACATAACAAAGAACAACAGTGTAGACAAGGGACCCCCTAAACCAGCTGGAAGCCTACATAAAAGAAAACCCGCCTGGTCTAATTAGAACCCAAAAGCTCCAGTCTTCCTCTCAGGCTGAGCTCTGTCTAAGAACCCCCCTGACACCTAAGATGAAGCACTCCTATGCAGATCCTTGTGACAGCCAGGTAATGTGAATTCGACTGCCCAAGATTTGGAGAATCTTAATTTGTTAGTTAGGCCTTTGGCTTGATTGGACAGTGGCAAGAGAAATGTGTTCTGCACTGTTGTGTCAGTTTTCAGGCTCCAGGGAATGACTGGCTGCGAGGCAAGGGCTAACTGCCTCATAACCATCAGGCGAAAGCCAACACACAGCACTCGCAGGTGATTGTTAATGGAGAAGCGGGGCTGGCTGCCGAGGCTCCCCAGGGAAGCCTGCAAGCCTGTCAGTGCTTGTCAGTGTCACTGTGACAACTGGACACTCAGGAAGGAGCCTTGGAAAAGCAGAGCAGCAATAACAAGGCCACCTTGAAAAGTCCCAAGTTTTGGGTATCTGGGGAATATAGCAAAGGAAAGTTGAATGGTGCGGCTTGTGTAACATTTGTTTAGGGAACATAATGAGTTTCAGTATCACAGATAAAACCTGCTCACCAAAACCAGTTTCTGGCAGCATCAGAAGGTCAGTAAATGAGACATTCATCCTAGTTTATGTTGTCTTTAAAAAAAAAATAAATTAAAAGGACTACAGAAACAACAGCAATGGCAAAGTAGTTCATTCACATTCATTCTTGAATTCTCATGTGCTAAAACTCTGTCGTCAGTATTTTAGAAATATTAATTCACTTCATTTTCACTTAAAATGCACTATGTTATCATTATCCCCATTCTGCACATGAGAAGGAAAAGGCGGATAGCTAGAATGAAAACGTCGTCAAGTCGTGTGAATACAAGAAATGTGTTATTACATACACACTGCTGTAGGTAAGAATTTGAAGGAAAGATATAGGCCCTGATGACAGCTAGACTTAATTGGGTCCTTAGGAAACTATCCATTGTCTAAAAGTGTTCACATGTTAATAAAATGGAGCTATTAACGCTTCACATGATTATTTGTGTAGTCTGATGAGTGGAAGAAGGGTGAGCCATCTCGTCCTATGCGATTAACTGCCTCTGTAAACTCTGTTAACTCACCGTATATGGATTAACTCATATATGGGTCAGTTCTGACTTGATAGTACACAACATCAGTGGTAAGAAGCTGGACTGCAATCTCGAAAGCACATAGTTCAAATCTACCAGCTTCTCTGTGGAAAAAAGATGGACAACCCCCTCCTGTGAGATTGACTGCCTCTGAAAACCTGCTCGGTTCTAATCTGAAGGTACACAACAATAATAACAATATAATATAACAATAGTATAACAATAGAAAAGAGATAAAGCACTTATAAAAAATTGTAGCGGATGACAAGTTCTCAATAAATAATCACTATTGCTGTTGCATCAAAGATAGCCAGGCACAGGCAGAGTCTTGCAATACAAGGTTAAACGTGTCAGAGTCTCTTTGTCTCAGTTTGGACATCTATAAATTGGGACTATTTACACACTCAGCACAGTGTACATAAACAAATCAAGGTTGACCATTTACCTGAACGTGCTTTCCAAAACACCAGGTCAAGCTACAATAAGGGATAGCCTCTACAGTTATTTTCTCATCCCCAAAAAATGGTAATAAAATGTACTCAGAAATTGACTATCAAAAATGAAGAAAGTAAGGCATGAAGCATGAAATAGCTGACTTACATGCTTCCACATACATAAGATGTCTCTAAGAGGAGGAAAAACACAAGATTCATGAACAAAATACAATATAAATGAAAGATTGCATAAAATATAATGTACATGCATGACATGCAATGTATATGAATGATTTTATGCAAATCAATAAAAATACGTAATAAAAAAAGTGTTTGATTATGAGGTCAAGTTCACAAGAACCAAGATCAGTAACATGACACTGACCTAGTGCGTCTTTTGAACGGTGTCAGCTCTCATTTTTAATTGACTGAGATTACTAAAGAATCGTGGACTTGGGATGTGATTATCCTATTCGCCATCTAAGATTTATCTTTAATTTTCAGTTTTGGTTTAAGGGAACAGAGAATTACACTAGCCAGCAATGAAAACACAGACTCGGTAAAGATCACCTTGCAACTAGAAGTCACTGAGACAATATTTGGTTGACCTTTAGATGTCTGGTCAGGTTTCTTAAGGAAGGGAAAAAAACTACTGTCCCTGGAGGACATTATTACACACGGTCCTTGAAACTGCTCCTCCTCTGACTTCTTCTAGGAAGAAGCATGACAAGTGAGAGCAGAATAAAATGACGAACAGGGAACATGCACTCTTTCTGTAAATAATTCATGGCCCAGTCCCCTGTGCTGAAACTAATTTGAGGTGGTTGGGAGGCAGTTGCTTTGGACTGCTCATAAAAATAAAAATAAATAATAAAAAATAACCCAAAACCAAAAGCACCCTCTTTCAGCTGGCTGAGCCTGCCAGGAGCTAGGTGGTTTGGATGCTCAACTGAAGAAAGTTACCCAGTGTTTGTCAGCTTGCTTGCTGGGTTGCTATGCCCCAGATGCAGCTTTTAGAAAAATCAATGATCACATGTAAGAGTCTTTGATATTCCAACCCTCTCTTCAAAACTAGCTAATGGGCTGAGTGCCTGTGATGCGAATAAAGTTAGAAGCAGCTCATTACTCGGAGAGCTCATGTTGGGAAGTCTTGGTCCCTGACTTTTTATGACAGCAACTCGAGGGACTCTCTTTCCAGCATACTGCTATGTTTAATATATGATTCTAACAGTTTCTATCAAGGACTAATTAAAGCAAGGAAGCACATGATACCTGTGAAAGAAAGGATACTTTTTCCTAAAGACAAAACCTTGGTTAGACTACAGCTCTGATGCTCAATGCCATAATTGAGTAAACCTATGTGAGTTGTGGAAACAAGTAAATAAAAGTATTATTTATGTTCTTTCAGTTTGACCGTTGATTTGCAAAACTTATTTCTTAATACTTAAACTTTCTTGAGGAGAGTCAACAAGTATTGTAGCGTACTGGTAATTAAGCTAAAAAATATGAACCATTCTGCTTGGTCCCTTCTCCTTATAACATTGAGAGTCATCGAAATATTTTATTGTTGATTTCTGTCTAGTTGACCCTCGACTCATAAGTGACACCATGCATTATAGAAAAGACTTGCTCCAAAGGGTGTCCTTTGCTATTATCTCTACAGAAGCAATTCTCTAGAACTAATTTTCATTGAGCTACTGGCTGAATTTAAACTGGTTGTGAACAGACTAACTGGAGCTGATTGCAAACCACTCAGGTCACCAAGGATCTTCTGTGGTAACATGCTGCTGTTTTGTGGTATCCTCACTCTGCCCCCACTGAGAGCCACCATTCTATACATGATAGAATAAAACCGTGCATGACGTCATGCTATGCCCCTAAAATCTACGGGGCTAAAGCCCACTATGAAGTCACTGTGTCAGTTCTTATTAACAGTCTTCCTCTATTATTTAACCCCTACTTTTCCAAATATGATACTCTATTCAAAGTGTCACCATCTTTGCCGCCAAGGAGCACTCTGTCTGCACTTGTTTGTTCCTCTTGCAGTATATTCAATATTATTTATCAACACCTTTTATCAACAACTTTTGAATAGTAATTAAAAAACAAATTCTTCTTTAGTATTTCATATTCATTGTTTAACTTCTGTATACAGTAGCTGAGCTTTATCAACTTCACAGGCGAGAAACAGTCCCCCACACATAGCATCAATAACACAAAAACAATTCTCTGAGGTCAAATATGTCCTTTGCACTCACTTGCCTTCTATTTATCTCAACATCAATCGGGTTTTTTTTAGTCCAAAATCCGATGTGATAGCTCACAGACCATACAGAACCATATTGGGGGTTTAAAAGTTTCAGATTAACCAAAAGAAAATGCAGTCAAGGCAGCTCCCAAATGTGTCCATAGGCACCTCAGCTTTGAGCCTCATGGCTCTAAGTGTTCCCATGTTCTCAGTCCTCACAATATTGGCACCTCCTTTACCCTCTAAGGCCCATCTCACATTAATTCTCCAGTTTATCCATCACTGCTGCTATCTCAAAATAGGTCCTACATGTCCCCAGAATGATGGAGGTCTTTTTCCTCAGGCTGGACAAACAATTGTATTTGTTCTGAGGGGAGAAGATTTTCTGTCTCTGCAACTAGATCAATTCAGACTGGATAACCCTCCTCGTAGATTGCTGAGACAGACCAATCTCTTTGTGGAATGATAGTCAATCCCCTGGTAGATACACCAACATACCGCATTCACAAGTTCAGATAAAGGCTAGAGAAATGATATTGAAAGATAAACTCCATATCACTCATTTCTCATGCTGTGCTATTACAGTGGCTTGCATGTTGCTATGACGCTAGATGCTATGTCACTGGTTTCAAATATCAGCAAGGTCATCCACAATCAATAGGTTTCAGAGAAGCTTCCAGACTAACAAAGACTAGAAAGCAGGACCAGCTCTCTGCTTCCAAAATAAAGAGCCATTGAAGATCCTGTGAAAGAGAGGAGAACATTATAGTATGACAGGTGGTGATGATGGCAGGTGGAGTGGGTTTTCAGAGGCTGTCAACTCCATGGGATGAATTTGCCTATCTTTCTCCAGAGGAGCAGCTAAAATTTGAAACACATGCATTTGGGTCTTTTACACTGAATCTTGTTTTGTCAAGGATAGAAAATAAGGCTTTGATTACAGTTATGTTGTTGTTGTTATTGTTGTTGTTATGTGCTGTCAAGTTTCCTTAGACTAATAGCGACCCTATGTACAACAGCCCTAACCCTGCTCTATCCCATACCAATCTCACTGTCTCAAACACACCTACCCCCATTACCCCAGTCACTAAATCAATCCACATCATAGAGGGTCTTCCTCTCCTATGCTCTTCCTTCACCCTCCAAAGCATGATGTCCTTCTTCAAGTATTGGTCCCTCCTTGCAATATGTCCAAAGTATGTCAGACAAAGCTTCAGAATCCTTGCCTCTAAGGAGCAGCCTGCTTTAACCCTCTCCAGGATGAATCTGCTCATTTCCTTAGCAGTCCATGGTATATTCAATACTCTTCTCTAACACCACAGCTCAAAGGCATCAATTTTCCTCCTATCCTACCTAGTCATTGTCCATCTCTCTGACTCATAGCAAGTGATTACAAAGACCATGGCCTGTATCAGGCACACCTTTGTCTCCAAAGTGACA
>NW_006399779.1:21945285-21950069 GCF_000299155.1 Elephantulus edwardii
TTTTTTCAAAGCAGCTGAACTTCGTTCATCACCATAGGCTCTTGCTCATATATTGTTTAATGAAATTCTTCTGTGTCTGCCAATTCCTTTTGGGACAGTGACTCTGTATACTCTTCCTCTTCCCACCTTATTTTAATACTTCCTGGATCATTTAATATGCTGGCCTAAGCATCCTTAAGTATAGCAACTCGAGGTTTGACTTTGTTCTTCAGTTCCTTGAGCTTAAGAAATGCTGAGCGAGTTTGGCACTTTTGATTTTCCAGATCCTTGCACATTTCACTATATTTTACTTTGTCATCCCACACTGCCTTTTGAAATATTCTGTTCAGCTCTTTAAAACTTGAATTCTTCTCTCTGCTTTGGCTTCTCAGTGCTCTAGTGCAATATTCAGAGTCTTTTATGACATCCATTTTGGTCTTTTCTTCCTCCTGTCTTTGTAATGACTGCACTCTTCCAGGATGATACCCTTGATATTCTCCCACAACTCATCTGGTCTTCTCTCATTGGTGTTCAAGGCATCAAACTTGTTCCTGAGATAGTTCTGAAATTCAGGTGGGATAGACTCAAGGTCATATTTTGGGTCATATTTTGATTTTATTTCATTTTCCTTAGCTTCAGCTTGAACTTGCATATGACTACTTGGTGGTTTGTTCCACAATCATCACCTGTCCTAGTTTTCACAGTTGATATTGAGCTTCTCCAGTGGTTCTTTTCACAGATGTAATTGATCTAATTCCTATGCATACCATCAGGTGAAATCCATGTGTATAACCTGCGTTTATGTCTCTTAAAAAACGTATTTGCAATGAATAAGTCATTGATTGTGCAAAATTCAATCATTCTATCTCCAGCTTCATTTTGGCCATCTAGTCTATGTTTTACAACTACTGATCTTTCTTCTCTGTTCCTAACTTTTGCATTCCAGTCACCCATTATTATTAATGCATCTTGATCGCATGTTTGATCGATCTCCAATTGTAAAAGTTGGTAGAAATCTTCTATTCTTTTTTGGCTCTTGTTGTTGGTGCACATATCTTCACGATAGTGGTATTCACTGGCCTTTCTTTTATGTGTATGGATATTATCCTGTGGCTCACAATACTGTATTCCAAGACATTTATAGAAATGACTTTTTCACTCTGAAAGCAACCTCATTTTTCCTTAACTTTTCACCTCTGGAGTAATAGATCATAAATCTGACTCAAAATACCCCATACTAGTCCATTTCATCTCAGCAATACCTAGTATGTCAATATAGATACATTCTATTTCTTCCTTAACAATAGCTAATTTTCCTACATTCATAGTTCTCACATTCCATGTTTCGATCACTAGTGTCTGCTTACAACTGTTCCTCTTTTTAATATTTCCATATGTGAAAGCTCTGTCTCATTTGCCCTGTTAGTTTATGTGTGTTCTATAGTACACAGGGTTTTCAGAGACCTGGTATTTCCCAAGTGGATGGCCAATCCTTTTTCCTAGTCCATCTTAATGAGAATTTTCAGATTTAGAAAAGTATCTGACAGATAAGCATTTTACAGAAAAAAGCAGATGAAAGATATTTCCCTCCTATGGAATTAGTTTCAATGTTGTCCCCGCTTTTGATACACGTGTCTTGACCCACTTACTCCCATGCTCCTCCATCCTCCAGCAACCCCTTCCACTCCCACTCATTCCCTTAAGCAACTGTCTCCTGTTGTCCAGCCTTCCTTGATTTGATAGCTTTTATCTCAAGCTTTATGGACTTCTGTAATCCCAAACACTTCAGCTGCTGACAATTTCTTATATTGTGAACAGTGTTTCTTGATTTTAGGGGTAATGTGTCCCAAGCAAGTGTGATGTGTTCTGTAGATATGGTATATAGATTGTTTTTCTGGCCTGAGGGTCTGTGACCAAAAATTTTCAGCTCCGCCTTGACCTCCCAGGCCTCTGAGTTATGTTTTCCTCTGGGGAGAGGATGCTGAAGTCCGCATCTGGTGGCCCCTCTCTTCCTTTCTAAATTCATACAATTTCTGGCTCCACTTAATGAGAGTATTGAATTTATAATAGGTCTGTCAGAAGAGGGGAAATCAAGCTGCTTCTTGATGGCAAGGATTTTAACCTTCAATCCCACATACTTTGTGCATGTGGCCAGGAGGGACCAGTCCTTGGAGAAACATATCATGCTTGGAAGGGTAAGAGACAACACAAGAGAGGAAGACTACAGATGAGGTGGATTAACGCAGTAACTGGAGTAATGAGTACAGGTGTGTAAGGAACAGTGTGACTGGCTCAGGATAGAGCACGGTTCAAACCTGTTTAGCCTAGGGTTGCTATGAGTTGTAATAATCAACTTGATGGCACATAGCAACAACAACATGTATCATGCTGTAGCCTTTCTCCATACCTATCCAATCTGTCTACTGAGAAAATTATTTGAGAAGTTGGATTCTATGAGGAGGAATGTAGTATTAGGATTAGAGAAAGACTCATCAATTAACCTTCGCTATGCAGAAAAGAAAGATTCTCACCACTGGGCCAATTGACAGCATCAGTATGGATGGTGAAGAGATTGAAATAGTTAACAGTTTTAGTTTACTTGGTTGCACAGACAACACTATTGGTAACAGCAGCCAGGAAATCAAGAGATGAATTGCATTGGGAAAATCAGCTGTGAAGGACCTCTCAAGAGTACTGAAGAGCACTGACATCAGGCTGGAGACTAAGGTGTGCCTGATCCAGGCTGTAGTCTTCACAATTCCGTGCTATGCATTAGAGAGTTGGACAAGTGACTAGGGATGATAGAAAGAGAATTGATGCCTTTGAGCTGTGGTGCTGGAGAAGAGTATTGAATATACCATGGATTTCTAGGAGAATAAACAGGTTTGTCCTGGAGGGGGTGAAACCAGAATGCTTCTTGGAGTCAAGGATTCTGAAGCTTCGTCTGACACACTTTGGGCATGTTACAAGGAGGGACTGGTCCTTGGAGAAGGACATCATGTTTGGGAGAGTGGAGGGATGGCGAAGGAGAGGAAGACCCTCGATGAGATAGACCAATTCTATGATTGGGGTTGTGGGAATCAGTGTGTTTGAGACAGCGAGGTTGGCACAGGATAGAGCAGCATTTAGCGCTCTTGTACAAAGGGTCGCTATGAGTCACAAGTGGCTCGATGGCACATAAACAACAACAATAACATGCAGATGACACGACATTACCTGATGAAAATGAGGAGTACGTGAAGTGCTTGCTGCAAAAGATCAAATACTAACACCTTCAATGTGGATTGCATCTCAATGTCAAGAAAACAGAGATTCTCACCACCAGACTGGTGGGCAACACCATGACGGATGTAGAAAAATAGAAACTATCAACAACTTCATCTTACAGGATCCAAAATCAATACACTTGCTGCCAGCAGTCAAGATATCAGGAAATATACTACACTGGGAAAGTCTATACTCAAGGACCAATACAAATTATTGAGAGTCAATTTGTGGACTAACGTGTGTCTGACTGGGCTCATGCGAGAGGTAAGGTCATGACCTTTCCAACCACCTGTTATGCATCTGAAAGCTGAAACATGAATAAGGATGACAGAAGAAGAATTGATACTGTTGAACTGTGGTGTTGGAGAAAAATACAGAATATCCCATGGATTACCAAAAGAACAAACACATAAGACTTGCAGAAGATGCAGCTAGAGTGATCTTTGGAAGTAAAGATCATAAAGCTCCATCTGACATACTTTGGTCATATGTCTAGGAGAGGCTATTTCTTTAAGAAGAACATCATGCTTGTAAAGGTGAAGGGATGATAAAAGAGAGGAAGATCATTCACCAGCTGGACTAACACAGTGATAGAGTAATGGGTTCAAGTATGTCAGAGATTGTGAGGATGTCATAGGTAAGGACAGTGTTCAGGGCTGTTCATGGAATTGCAAAAAAGTTGTACTCAAATTGATGGAAACTAACAACAACAGTAACAACAATAGTCACCTTATACTGTTCTTCCTCTGATTGATTGGTTGATTAAAGGAAGACTCACTAACACTTGTGTTATACAGATTGTACAGCCATATATAGAAGCATGCTGCAGAAAATCAAAGACTATATCCTTCAATATGGTTTACATCTCAACATGAAGAAAATAACAATCCTCACTGTGGACCAAAAGACAACATCAAACTAGATGGAGACAAATTTGAATTGCCAATTGTTTCCTTTTACTTGGATTTACAATGTTACCATTGCTAATAATAGTCAAGAGACCAAATGATGTGTTGCTTAGGGAAAATCTGTTGTCAAGAATTGCCCCAAAGTTCTAAAGAACAAACATGTTAAAGTTAAACAATAAAGGTGCACTGATCCAAGCGATGGTGTTTTCAATTGTTTCTTATGCATTTGAAAGCTGAACAAAGAATAAAGAAACAAAGAAGAAATGAAGCCTTTTAATTTTGGTAATGACAAAAACTATTCACTATACAATGGATTGCCAAAAGAACAAACACATCTTTCTTAAAAGAAGAATGACAGTACTGCCTAAATGCAAGGATGGTGAAACTTTGTCTACTTAATTTTGGTATATTTTCAAGAGGATCCTGACCTTAGAAAGAGGTATCTTCTGGGAGGATCTAAATCAATGAAGTGTCCTCCTTTGTTTCCAGCTGGGAGCTGGGGCCTGTCAGTCCTGTCAGCCATGAGGACCTGATGTGGGCCGCCCTTGGCCAAGTGTCCTTCAGATTCACACTTAAAGCAAGTGAGTGGGAGCTTCCTCTCTACTCCCTTGCCTATCTGTGGCTCTTGTC
>NW_006399779.1:21950989-21952640 GCF_000299155.1 Elephantulus edwardii
CACCATATCCTCTCCAACATTTATTACTTGCTGTGACTGTTAAACTTTGCCACTGCTACTAGGGTGAGAATGTATCTCATTGCGGTTTTTTTTTGTTTGCTTTTTAGGTTTTTTTTATATTTTAACAAATGTCTTTAATAAAATGTATAAATATGCAACTAAAAAAAATAAGAAGAAAAAGGTATCATGCTGGGGAGGGTGAAGCCTCGACTAAAGACAGAAAGACCTGACGGTGACTACCAAAGTGAACTTAACACGTTGCTGCACACTTTTAAATTGACAACTGTGTTTAGAAACACATTTTGCCATCATTTGTGGCAATGTGCTAAATATGACAGAAATGATGGGAAGAATACAGAAGAGGTTACGATTAATATCTGTTGTTCGTAGGGTTGCTATGAGTCACAGCAGATTTAATGTCACGTAGTAACAACATGCACCATGCACTGGTGTTCCTCTTACTGATGATTCCATTCTTTTAGTTGTCATGGCAAATTGTACAACATCAGCTCTCAAAAAGAGGTTGTTGAAGAAATGAATTAAAAAATGAATACATATATAAAATGAGAGAGCATTATTAAAGCAAAGACTGTAACTAAACAGATCCCTTAGAAAAGTAATTCAATCGTAAGTGTTTAATAGCACAAATAGTTAAATTATTTTGGTTCACTGAACATCACCAGCAAATGTGTGCTTATCAGATTAATCCCTTAATCAAAAAGAGATACATTCTCTCTTGCTTCACACTGATGCCCACAGTGAGAATGGAATGTGAACTGGAAGCTGTCGCCAAATTCTTGCAAAACTGTGAACATCAGAAAAGGAAATGTCTGATGCCAACCAAAGTAAGGAAGTGTCTGTCAGAGGGTTTTGACGAGGGTTGAGTGCCTTCCACTGACAATGATAATGAGCTCAGTAGGGTGTCAAAGGTCTACTTTTCTAGGAGGAGAAACATCACTTGGGAAATAAAATGTATATAATGCAAATGAATTAAGACCAGTAACTTACTGACTCTAACGGATTTATTCTACGAGAAAAGAGCCACATAAGAAGATTCCTAGAACAGAACCAGTAACACATGAGACAGAAAAACAGTCATCTCTAGTTGTGCCTTTTGATATCTTTGCAGCTGGAACATAAAAGAAGTTTTCTGTATTTCCTGAATTTCATTCTGTAACTGAGGCCATGATGGAGATTTGTGCAGCAAAGCAGTAAAGTAAGAAATTAGAATAAAAAGATTAGTGTAAATTTATGACTAAAATATCTGTGTGATGGTGATAACTTTCAGTGATAGACAGTATATAAAAAGATAAATGACTAAGGATGATAGAAGGGGCATTGATGCTTTTGAGCTGTAGTGCTGGAGTATTGAATATACCAAGGATTGCTAGGAGAATAAACAGGTTTCACCTAGAGAGGGCAAAAGCAGGCTGCTCCTCAGAGGCAAGGATTCTGAAGCATCAACGAACATATTTTGGACAAGTTGCATGGAGGGACCAGTCCTTGGATAGGGACATCATGCTTGGGAGAGTGGAGGGACCACACAGGAGAGGAAGACCCTTGATAAGATTGATAGATTCAGTCACTGGGATAATGGGGGTAGGTGTGCCAGGGACAATAAGTTTGGCACAAGATAGAGGAGAGTTTAAAG
>NW_006399779.1:21953120-21961262 GCF_000299155.1 Elephantulus edwardii
CTCTTCAACAAATGCTACTGGTAAAAGTGGACTACTACCTACAGAAAGCAGAAGCAGGATTTACATCTCATTTTGTTGTGTTTTATGTGCTATTGAGTCTCCTGTGACTCTACATACATTAGCTCTGAAACCTGCCCTATTCTGAGCCAATCTCATCATCTGCAACAGACTCACTGCTCCGCTCACTAAATCAATCCATCTCCTCCTGGGTCGTCTCCTGCTCTGCCCCTTTACCATTCTGATTCTGAGCAAGATGTCCCATTCCAAGGACTGGTCCCTTCTGGCAATATGCCAAAAGTATGTGAGACTGAGCCTCAAACTCTTTGCCTTCAGCGAGCATCCTAGTTTCATCTTCACCAGGACAAAACTGTTTGTACTCCTGGCAGTCCACAATATGTTCAACATTCTTCTCCAGCATCACAACAGAAAGGCATTGATCCTTCTTCTATCATCTTAGTTATTGTCCAGCTCTCCGATGCATAGCAAGTAATTACAAAGATCATGGCCTGGATCATGTGCCGCTTAGTCCCCAGACTGACACTGTTGCTCTAGAGAGTACTCTAGAGAGGTCTCTGACAGCATGCTTCTTCAGTGAAATTTGTCTTTTGATTTCCTGACTGCTGGTGCTAAGAGTGTTGAATGTGGGATCACCCAAGCTGAAATTATCAACAATTTCAATTTCTTCTTCATCCATCATGAAGCTGCCAGTTGGCCCAGTGGTGAGAGTCTTTGTTTTCTTGATGTTGAGCTTCAATCCATACTGAAGACTGCAGTCCTTGACATTCTACAGCAAATGCCTCATGTCATCTTCAGTTTCAAAAAGTAAGATTATTCCATCTGCATAATGCATGTTGTTGATGAATCTTCCTCCAATACTGATGCCACATTCCTCCTTAAAAGTCCAGTCTCTTTACTATGGTTATCACAAGAGTCAGGAATGAAGGTTGCCTAATGGAGTGTACTTGGGGCGGGGGTGGAGGGTGGTGGAGAGGGATAGGCAGGGAATTGTATACCAATGAAGGAATTTTTCTATTACTTTTCAAAGAGAAGAGCGAACTTCGGAGGCAGGAGGGGTCGGCAGGGAGAAAAGTACAACAATGAATGAATGGAAATCCGAAATCTCTATAAATGTTCATTAAAATTAATTTTTAAAAAGTCCAGCCTCTTGTATTATCTGTTCTGCATATAGATTGAAAAGGTATAGAGATAGGATGCATCTCTGATGCACACCTTTCCTGATCCTGAACCATGCAATGTTTCTCTGTTCTGTTCTGTTCTGACTACAGCTTCCTAGTCCAAGTATAGGTTTCACATGAGTATGATTAAGTGTTCTGGGACTCCAATTCTTCCCAAGCTTAGCCCCAATGTATTGTGACCTAAACAGTCAAAAGCATTTGCATAGTCAATGAATTATAGACATTTCTCTACTACTGTCTGTTTTCAGTCAAGATCCATCTAACATTGTCTATATCACCTCTAGTGTGATAGCCTCTTCTAAACCACATCTCATATCATACACAAAAATCAAATCAAGGTGGAACTGAGATCAAAGGGGTAAAGCCCAAAACCATAAAGATTGTAAGAGACAAAATGGGATAAAACTTAGAAGGCCTACCCTATGAAACTGATAGGCTGGCAAAAAAAAACAAGAAATGTACAACCAGGAGAGGAAAATATCAATTAATGGGACCTTTTAAAGATTAAATCCCTGCATGCGTCAAAATCTTTTTCCAATAGCATGAAAAGAAAACCTATAGAATGGAGAATAAACCCCTTGGGAATGACATATCAGACAAAGGTCCCATAATAAAAGTTTACAGAATACTACAGGGTTTCCACAAGGAAAAAACTGATAACCAAAAACGGATAAAAGATAGGAAAAGACTTTTCACAAATGAAAACACTGGGATGAGCAATGGACATATGAAGAAATCATAAAAATTACTGGCAATACCTGAGAAGCAAATCAAAACCACAATGAAATGCCATCTCACCCCCAATAGAAGTGGCAAAGTTTAACATGATGTGGTGAGATTGAAACTCTGACACTCTGTTGGTGGGATTGTATAATGTACAACCACTCTGGAAGATAATTTTAATTTCCTCAAAAAGCTGGACCTAGAGAGCTCATATAACCCAGGTATTCTAAAATTTGGAACATAAAACTGAGACACCAATGGAGATATACACACACCTATGCTTATACTAGCATTATCCACAATAGCATAAAATGGAAACAGCCCAAACATCCATCAACAAATGAATGGTTTGAGAAATTTTGGTACACTCATATAATGGAATACTATGCAACACTAGGGAACAATGATTTCATAAAATATTATATAAGATGGGAGAGTCTAGAGAGCATTATGTTGAGTGAACTACCTCATTCTCATAAGGACAAATACTACATAAAACCATTATCATAATAATAGAAGGATAATTCTTAAAATGTGCATTAAAGTCCAAAAGAGGAAGGAGAAAGGGGAGTGGAAGGGGCAGGGGAGTGGGTGGGTGGGGTGTGAAGAGTAGGGAGGACATTGAGGTGCCAAAATTTTGTGGATGGAGGGAAGAGATAAAGGAATTAGGAAAGATCCAAAGGAGACCTGAAAGAATGGGGCAACAATAGGCATAAATCAATGGTGACTGATTATATATAACACAATGTGAATGAATCAGTATATGAAACACAATGTGAATGCAGAAATGTGTAAAACTCAATGGATGCGAATGAAACACAATGCATATAAATTTTGTATGCAAACCAATATAAAATGGGGAAAAAAAACAAACCCAACTTTAAAAATCAGCAAAGAAACCTTTGGAAGCATAGGAATAGAAAAGTAAACATAATTTTAAATAATGATTTGAACATATTTCAAATCTTTAATTTATATGTTGTTGTTGTTGATGATTGCCTTCCAGTTGAGCATGACTCATATCGACCCTATAAACAAAAGGCCGGAAACCCATCTACAACTATGGATATTTATCAAAGCTCATTGAGTTTCTGGAGGCATGTGATTTAGGAAGTGGATGCCACATTTACATACATTTAAAAATACCCCAAAAGCAGAAGAGAACTCAAATGTAGGCTTGAGTTAAAAAAAAAAATTCTTGATCAGTTTAAAGAACTGTTTTCACCCCTTACCCACGGTTTACGGGTTTACGCTAAATATCTTTAAGCGTTAAGTTCTTCTTATGTAAATGGGAATAACTGGGTGGGTTCTGAGGGTTAATTGATTAAATGAAACTGTGCATTTGACCTCATGCTTTGACACAGCTTTTTTGGGTTTTGGTGGTGGTGGTGGTGGTGGTGGTGGTGGTGGTGGTGGTGGTGGTGGTGTGTGTCAAGTCAGAAATGACCCCATAGCTAGCTAGCCCTTTGTCACATTTTCAGATGTATTTCAGAGACTAAGGAGCACTTGATACAGGCCAGGATCTTTGCAATTGCTTGCTCTGCATTGGAAAGCTGGAGAATGGCTAGGGATGATAGAAGGAGAATTGATGCCTTTGAGCTGTGGTGCTGGAGGAGAGTACTGAATATACCATGGATTGCTAGGAGAACAAACAGCTTCATCCTGGAGAGGGTGAGACCAGGCTGCTCCTTGAAGGCGAGGATTCTGAAGCTTCATCTGACATACTTTGGACATGTTGCAAGGCAGAATCAGCCTTGGAGAGGGACATCATACTTGGGAGAGTGGAGGGACATCACAAGGGAGGGAGACTCTCAATGAGATGGATTGATTCAGTGACTGGGGTAATGGGGCTAGGTGTGTTGGAGATAATAAGATCAGCATGGGATAGAACAGGGTTTAGGGCTGTTGTATATAGGGTCCCTTTGAGTTGCAGGCAACTTGATGGCAAATAACAAAAACAACAACACACATTATTTATCATTGTGGGACCAAATTAGCACAATGTTCTTTAGTCCCATGCTAGTAAAGTTGTGATTTTCAAAATCATTTCTCCTGCATGCTGAGTAGTATTCCATTGTGTGAATGTACTACAATTTTTCAACTGATTTGATTGTGGCTAGACATTCGTGCTATGTCAATGCTTGCGATGATGAATAACACTGCTATAAATAATTTATGGACTAATCTCAATTTGTGCCTCGGTTCTAATATTCTTGGAGTACACTCCAAGCAGTGGAATAGCTGGGTCATATGGAATTTCTATGTTCAGTTTTTTGAGGAAACACCGAACTGCATTCCAGAATGGTTGTACCATTTTACTATCCCATCAACAAAGTATGAAAGATCCTATTCCTCTACATTCTTTCCAACATTTATTACTTGCTTTGACGTAGTTTTGAAAAACAAAATACCATGCACAGTTAAAATTAACCTTTTAGATGCCACTGAGAGCAGAAGATGGCTATTATGTTGTGCTACTCTTTGAAAGTTACTTACCCACTCTTTGTGATAATGTCTTCTCTGGTACTATAAGAGTAAACCATGTCAAAGTGTAAATGTAAAGCTGAATTACTAGTTAATAAATAATGTTGGGATAAAGTGTAACCTCTATGTCAGTTTGCTGTCTTATGTTAACATGTGTATTTCTATGTTGTTATGAAACAATAGTACTGGTATTTCAAATACCAGTTTAAGCATGGATCCCCCAGATTCTTGCCACACAGTGAAAGACCATAGTTAGTCCAGTCATTCAAGCCAGATTAACAACAAAATACCGTTCTTCAATTAATTCAGATCACTTTTTAGTCAACATGTGAAAGTCGAGACTCAGTCCAGAAACACAAATGCAAAAAAGCCTCTCGTTTCCTGAATTGTCCAGCAAGCTTCATCTCATAGCTATTGCAAGCCAGCTCTTCCTTCAATTGTTCAGCATACAGAACCTTTAACTGTGGCTCCATTTCCAGGGCTCTATCAGTCTACACATCGATGCAATCTCTCCACAGTCTGGCCAGCTCTGCCTCTTATATTGTTCCTACAGCTGTTGATGATGTAGAAGATGCTGATCAATGATAAACCATGAATCTGCAGCTGAGGCTGTTGGAGACCATGCCATCACAGGGGGCTAAGGGCATAGGTATAAATGACATTTTCAAAAGTCGTAACACCACACCCACTGTCAAAGAATCTATTCAGATTTAGAACAAACCTGATCTTTCTATTTACAGTGCAGCACACAGTACAGTACATTAACAGAGCTCATTATAAAAGTAAGTAGTCTATAAATAGTGCCACATGACAGCTAAAACAGTAAGTTTAATCCCTGCATCCCTTAGCCCATCTGTATTTAACCATTTCTTGAATGTTTTCTCTCTCTCCCTCTCCCCTCACCTCTCCCTCTCCCTTCTTTCTTTCTCTCTCATATGTTGTTCCAGTTTTTATTCCCTGATTGGTAAACTAGAAAATGTTTCTAGTCCCCAAGTGGGGACAGGTAAGCTTACTCTTCCTCCTCCTCCTCCTCAGCTCCAGCCTGACTCTTGCCCTTCTTGGCACTCTTGCTCTTCACATGGTCTAGGTATCCCTCACCATATGGAGAACAGAGGGAGAAGGTGATGTGCTTCTGTCCGACGATGAAGGACGGGATGTTCACCACCTGCTTTTGGGCCCTGACATGGCACTGACAGATCAGCACAAGGGCGTGGTGGATGGACTTGACCAAACCCAGCTTGAGCACCTGGGTCTGCAGATACCTCTCCAAGAAATCTTCAATCTTCAGGCCAAGGATATAATCCAGCTTCATCTTGCCCTTCTCCAGTATGCCAATGCAGACTAGTTCAAACAGACACTGTGGGTCCTTCTCAAATGCTTTGTTTCTTCTTATTGTGTGCTAGCAAGTCAGAACTGACCCATAGCCGAATCCCCAGGGGGTTTTCAGAGGCAAGACAGCAAGAGACTGCCCATCTTTCTTCCGGTGACCTGCTCCCGCATTCAAACTGCATGTCTTTGGGATTGCAGTGAAGTTTCTTACCCCTAGGCCACCAGAGCGCCACACTTTACTTCCTAGCCTTTGCAATAAATCATATTTGCTCCTTCACAAAAAAAAATTTTTAAAAAAAATCATGTTTGTTCCCTTAGAAAATGTCTATAGTGTCGTAAGTGGCATGCTTCCATATATTTTATTTTTAACACTAGTAAAAATTCAGAATTATAAAATATCACAGTCAGGATAAAGTATTAATACATACCATACTGTTGTTGTTGTTGATTGCCTTCAAGTAGAGCACAACTCATAGCGGCCCTATGAACAATTAAAAAGTCAATGTATGTATGACCAACATTCAAATTAAAAAAAACAACAAACAACACAACCCAACACCAACATCTGTCCTTTTAGGTCTTTCTCAATCACAAGTCACTGCTGGCACATTAGGCACAATTACGTTATTGACATCTAAGGTAGTTAATTTCTTTCTCTTGGTACCACATACATACATATCCGTCAAGACTGAAATTTCATTCTTCCTTATTGGATTTTGTCCTAAAGAAATCATTCAGAAGGATTTATTTCATATCTGCAGTTGTGCTTAGTAAAACAGGACCCAGTTTTGATTGGAATGCACTGACAGTATCTCTTCTCTGCAGAATATATATTCACTCACTCAAAGGTGGTTATTGATGACCTAAAGTTCTTAAATGAATTGTGGTTTCATTATCAACCCATTTTCTTCATAATTAGTGATTACGTATCTAGTAAAGAGCATATTCTCTATAAAGCATTTGGCTGTTAGCCAAAAGTTCAGAAGTTTGAACTCATCAGCAACTCCCAGAAAGACCAGTGAGATACTTCCAGAAAGAGTTACAACTTGGACTGCTCCATCAGGCAGTTCCCTTCTGTCCTAAAAGTTACTATGAGTCAGAATAGACTCAGTGACAGCGTTTTCTTTTCTTTTGTTTTAGGTAAGATCATAATTAGTTTCTTAATTAGAGTTTAATTCCTTAGAGTTTGAACTTTTCTATTCAGCTTAACAGTCTATTTACAACAGCCAGTTTGAAAGTGGTTAAGTTTCACTATTTATTTGGAAAAATGTAGTTCATAATATCTATTGATTATATTTTAAATGTTCAAGGGTGTAAGTCCTATTTTTCAATTAAAATATTATTTATTCTGTGTCTTTTTTTATCCTACTCATGCCTGTATCAATCTTGCCAGAGGCTTATCAATTATATTACTCTTTTCAAATAATGAACTTCCAAGTGTGTTGACTCTCATAAAATTTTTCTTTTTCCTATTTCATTAATTTCAAAGTTGGCAGATGTAATTATATCCCACAAAATTTATACATATTAACTATATTCAGATGTTACATTCTCTCCACATGAATTTTTTTCTGATTTTTATATTTATTTAGACTTGTACATAAATAAAACATTATAATTTGAAATGTAATTTCTCTATAAATCAATCAAACATGCAACTAAGATGCAATAATATAATGGGTGGCTAGAATACAAAAGTTGGGAACAGGGAAGAAGGATCAGTGTTGGAAAACATGGACTTGGTGACAGAAATGAGGCTGGAAATAAAATGATAGACTTCTATACTATCAATGATTTTTTTCAGAGCAAATATCTTTTATAAGAAACGTAAAGGACAACTATACACATGGATTTCACCTGAAAGTATGAATGAAAATTTCCAGATTGATAACATCTGTGAAAAGAATCATTGGAGAAGCTGTGAAAAGTAGGTCAGATGCTGATTGTGAAACAGACCATCAACTACTCATATGTAAGTTCCAACTAAAACTAAAGAACGTTACGCCACCAGAGCTCCATAATCAAGTTCACACGAACCAAAATTTGACCCTGAGTCTATTCCACTCAAATTTAAAAATCATCTCAGGAACAGGTTTGAGGCCTTGAACACCAATAATCGAAGACCAGAGGAGCTGTGGGAAGATATTAAGCCCACTTCCCCCCCAATAACCAAACATTAATAAAAAAATAAAGGCATGAAAAAAGCCTCAATAACATTAAAAAGCCTCTCTAGCATGTTATTATTAGTCTTGCTCTGTAATTATGAAATTGACTTCTTATAAAGGAGACAGAAACATGTCTGGGAAAAAAAATATTATCTACGAAGAAAGCAAAAGGTCATTACAAAGAAAGAGGAGGAAGAAAAGACTGAGATGGATGTCAGAAGAGACTCTGAATATTGCACTAGAGC
>NW_006399779.1:21962450-21975036 GCF_000299155.1 Elephantulus edwardii
CAAGTTTCTCCTTGGAGGATGGAATTTTGAAGCTCTGTCTCACTACTTTGGGCATGTGGCCAAGAGGGACTGATCCTTGGAGAAGGACATCGTGCTTGAAAGGGTAGAGGGACAGCACAGGAGAGGAAGCCCAGATGAGACAGACTGATACAATAACTGGGGCAATGGGAGAAGGTGTTTTGGAAACTGGCTCAGGAGAGGGCAGGCTTCATAGTAGGTGTACATAGTGTTGCTATGAGTTGCAGGTGACTCAATGGCACGTAACAACAACAATCAGAAAAACAATTTAGGGTTAGAAGAGTCCATGGCACTAGAGACATTATTGCCAATGACAGATGAATATTGGCTGGAGGCAGATTACCAGAGGAATATCTGTGTTTCACTGATGGTGCAAAGGCACTCGACTTTGTAGATAACAACAAATTGTGGCCAACCTTAAGAAAAATGGGATTACCAGAACATTTAATTGTGCTCATGTGAAATCTTTACTTGGACCAGGAGGCAGTGGTCAGAATAGAGCAAGGAAACACTGCATTGTTCAAAATTAAAAAGGGAGAGTGTCAGGGATGTGTCCTGTCTCCATACCTCTTCAAATCTGTATGCAGAAGAGATCACTGGGGAGGTTTGACTTTATGAGGAGGAGTGTGGTGGCATCAGGACTGGAGGAAGATTTATCTACCACCTGCAATATGCAGATGATACAACCTTGCTTGCTAAAACTGAGGAATACCGGAAGCATTTACTGCAGAAGGTGAAAGACGGTAGGCTTCAATATGGATTGAAGCTTAACATCAATATTAGCAGTTCTAGTGGCATAGTCTGTATGGATTTGTACACCTAACTCAAAAGCCATTCCTCTCTGGAAGTTTTCATTCACAAGCTTCTCCTAGGAGTTAGATGGGCAATCTCCCTTGTAATTTATTGCTCCTGGAAACTCCGGTAGTGTCAACTATGAGTAGGTTCCTACTCAAAATGTATTTGGGGTTTTTTCTATATACCACACACACACTTAACACACACACTTATTATTAAGTGACTTTGGGTCAACATGACTTATAGCAACCGTATGAACAACATATCAGAACCTTGCCAGAGTCCTTGGGAGCCCACTGTTACAGTCACTATGTAATTCAACTCCTTAAATGTCTTCTGTTTCTCCCATCCTCTAATTTGCTCCGCAGGATATACTTTTCAAGTAATGGTCCCTCCTGATACTATTTCAAATTATGTGAGAATAAGTTTCTATGTCTTTGCCTCAAAGGAACACCATTATTACACTTCCTCCAAAACAGATGAATTTGTTCTTTTGGCAGTCCAGACTATATTTAATATTTCTAGGTGACATCACAATTGAAAGACAAGTCTTTTTCCTGTATTCGCTTATTGCCCAACTTTCTGATGTTGTTGTTGGTTGCCTTCGAGTTGAGCATGACTCATAGTCACCCTATGCACAAAAGACCTGAAGCCCCTCTACAACTACCGACATTTACGAAAATTCATAGTTTCCAGAGTCATGTTATTTAGGAAGTGGATATCACTCCTGCTTCCAAACCTGTCATAGAATGATTTTGGTTGAGATGCCTGTGATGCAGAGAGACCCTACATACAGAAGCTCTGAACCCTTCACTGTCCTGAGCCAGTCTCACTAATTCTGACACACCAACCGCCATTGCCCCAGTCACAATAACAATCTATCTCATCTGGGGTCTTCCTCTCCTGCACTGTCTGTCCACCCTTCTGAGTATGATGTCCTTCTCCAAAGACCAATCTCCCCTAGCCACATGCCCAAAGTAAGTAAGGTGGAGCTTCAAAATCCTAGCCTTCAAGACTTGGTTTTATCCTCTCCAAGACAGATCTATTTGTTTTCATGGCAGTCCATGGTATGTTCAAGACTCTTCTCCAGCACTACCACTCAAAGGTATCCATTCTTCTTCTATCATCCTTAGTCACTGTTCAGATCTCTGAAGCATAACAAGTAATTGAAAAGACCATGGCCTGGTTAGGCACACATTTATATCTAGACTGACATCGTTACTTTTCAGCACTCTAGAGAGGTCCCTAACAGCAGATTTTTCCAATGCAGTATGTCTTTTGAGTTCCTGACTACTGGTATTAAGAGTGTGGATCTGAGCAAGCTGTAATTGCTAACAACCTCAATCTTTTCTCCATCTATTATGATGCTTCCAATTGGCCCATTGGTGAGAATCTTTGTCTTCTTGATGATGAGCTTCAATTTATACTGAAGACTATAGTGCTTGACCTTTTGCAACAAGTGATTTAGGTCTTCTTCAGTTTCAGTAAGCAAGGTTGTGTCATTTGCAGATCAAGGTTGTTGATAAGTTTTCCTCCGATCTTGATGCCAGACTCCTCCTCATAAAGCCCTGCCTTCTGAATTACCTGCTCTACATACTGATTGAAAAGGTATGGGGGACAAGATGCATCCCTAATGCATTCCTTTACTGATTTTGAACCATGCAGTTTCTTTGCTCTGTTCTGAGGACTGCTTCTTGATCCACGTATAGGTTTTGTATAAACACAATCAAGTTCTGGAATTCCCACTTTCCTCACACAGTCAAATGTTTTTGCATAGTCAATGAAGCACAGGCAGTCTTCTGGTACTTTCTGCTAGCTGCCAAGATCCACCTGACATTGGCAATAATATCTCTAGTGCCCTGGCCTCTTCTCAACTATGCTTGTATTTCTGGTATTTCTCTGTCAATGTACTGTTCAAGTCTTTTCTATATAATCTTCAGCAGGATTTTGCTAGTGTGTGATGTTAAGAAAAAGAATTAAAATGCCATAGTGTTGATCAGACACACCTTAGTTTAAACTGATGTACTTACTCTTTAGCACTCTGGAGAGGTTCTTAACAGAAGGGTTTTTCAATGCAATATGACTTTTGATATTTTTTTTTTAAATTGTTGCAACTTTGAGCATTTATAGTGAATTCAAGTATAGTGAAGTTGTTGACAATTTTAATTGTTTCTCCATATATTCTGCTATTGCCTATTAATCCAGTGGGGAGGATTTTTGTGTTCTTGATGTTACGATGTAATGATACTAAAAGCTATAGTCCTTGCCAGCCAGTTGATGGTTTGAACACAGGGAGGAAGACGTATTCGTCTCTTAGATTTACAGCCTTGAAAAACCTAAAAGGCAGTTCTACTCTTTTTGACAGAGCCAATGTGAGCTGAAGTCAACTTCATTAGAGTAGGTTTCTTGGTATGTATTTTATTTTTTGCACTTTTGCTGTTTAATATTTCTTTTTTAGTGGGAGATTTCTCTCACATATAATCGGCTCCTTGTTGTGTGCCATCAAGTTAGAAGTGACCCGTAACTGACCCTCCAGTGGGTTTTCAGAGGCAGTAAATCACATGGGAGAATGTCTATCGTTCATTCATGATATTACTTGCTTGTTGTTGTTGAGTACCATAGAGTCAGACCCGACCCATAGCTGACCCTTCAGTGAGTTTCCAGTGCGTGTTTATCACAGGGAAGGAGACTGCCTACCCTTCTCCTGCAGAGCAGCTGGTGGATTTGAACTGCATGCCTTCGGGATTACATTGCAGTTCCCTACCACTAGGCCACCAGAACTCCATTTATTGGCTTATACATTATAAATTTATCTTATTCTGCTACGATTTTCAGTCTGGCCTATAACTTTCCCTTTAAGAAGTATTGTACAATGTTTTAGCATTTAATTAAAATTATCAATCTACTTGCTTAATAAGAATTTTATGTTTCTTTGCTTTTATATCCTTTCTTAATTAATTTTAACTTATTAGCAATTTTTAAATTTTAGTTTTTCTTTTTTAAAAAATGTATATTTTCCTTAAAATAATCTAAATTATAAGATGTATCACTAATTCATTCAAGTATATACAATTTGTGTTTTCAACTATGCAATGCATTTTGCATTTTTATTTTGTATTGAATAAGAGAAAATGTATTAAATATCTCCAAACTAATTTAAATATCAATTAAAAACTGAATTAACTAATTCCAGCCATATTTTTTTTTAGTTTTTATAATTTATTTCTTTTAGTAATTCACAATCTGGCAGTAAAATTTATAGGGTAATACAAATGAATTGTATTCCTCAAATGTTTTTAGAAATATAATAACATTAAACACTTGTTTGCTACCAAAAGGTACAACTTTTACCTACCTTGTGAATGACAGACTTGAGTTCTGTGATATCCTGCACCCTCCACATCATCTCCAAGTAATTGCAAAGATGATGTCCTGGATCAGGGGCACCTTACTCTTTAGAGTAGCACCATTGCTCTGCAATATTTTGGCGAGGTCTCTGACAGCAGACTTTTCCAATGCAATTTGTCAGTTTGTCTTTTAATTTCCTGGCTCCTGGTATCAACAGTGTTGATTGTGGAGCCAAGCAAACTAAAGCTGTTAACAATCTCAGTTTCTTCACCATCTACCATGAGGCTGCCAATCAGCCCAATGCTGAGAATCTTTGTTTCCTTGACGCTGAACTTCAATCCATATTGAAAGCTGTAGACACTAAATTGTCTTCTAAACTATTAACACCTTTCCCCCCATCAGTTTGTCATTCCAAGCATAATAGATCATTTAATTATCGGATTCAAAGTGGCCCATACCAGTCTATCTCAGTTCACTGATGCCTAGAATAGCAATGTTCACGTGTTCTATTTATGACAACTTCCAATTTTCATACATTCATACTCTGTACATCGCATATTTTTATTACTAATGATTTTTTGCAGCTTTTTCTCTTCACTTTTGAGTGACTTCACACCTGGACCGTACCTTTAATACTGTAACTACTCATGTTCCTCTCTTTATAGGGTTTTTGCAGGCCTTTTATTTCAGAAGTAGATTATTAACCCTTCTTCATAGTCTCTGTTAATCTAAGAGCTCTGTTGCAACCTGTGTACCCAGAGTGTAGCTTTTTTGACACTTGAATCACTGGGGACACAGATTCCAGCATCATAGCAACTCTCCAGCTACATCAGTACAGCAGACTGACAGACAAATGCCGTACTAATAGAAGCAAGCAATAAACAAGCAAGTCTACACCCACCTAATACATACAGTAATTGACAATAAGTAAATCATTCCCCAGTATAATGAATTGACGAATAGGTATTGTAACAGCAAACCATAAAGACAATCAGGCATACAAATATCATGGTGCAGAATAGCATTTTCTGGCTTCAGCTAAGGCTCTTGGTGCCATGGCAGGATCAGATCCTGGATGGGGTTGTTTGGCATGGACAACTGCTCAGATGAAACTTTTGTACTGGTATTTCACACAGGTCTATTTGAGGACTGATCAGTGTGAGGGCCGAAATGCACTGGACAAGGCCTTGCCTGCCTTCCTTGTTGCTTGCAGACCTCTGCTTCAGGCCTCAGAACCCTCAGACAAGTTGAAAATACCCTTCTTGGCTGCAGACCCCTACTATGGGGCTCAGGAACCCCTGCGGGGTCTTGCCTGCTTTCCTTATTGTCTACAGACTGCTACTCTAGGCCTTATACTCCCCAGAGGAGCCACAGCTGCCCTACTTGTTTCTCAAAAACCAAAATATATTCAATTAATTTTTCTAAAGGCATTACACTAGGTTATTGCTGATAGGTGCCATCAAGTGGCGTACAGCTCATAACGACAGTATAAACAAGCAATCTGAACACTGTCCCTTCCTATGCCATCCTCACAATCTGACACCCTCAAGCCCATTGCTGCAGTCACCTTGTCAATTCGCGTGGTCGAGGGTCTTCCTCTCTTTCGCCGCCTCTCCACTTTCCCAAGCATGATGCTCCTCTCTAAAGAATAACCTCTCCTAGCTATATGGCCAAAGTATTTGAGATGGACCTTCATCATCTTTGCCTCTAAGCATATTGTAGGTAAAGATCTAACGATGTTGTAGCTAAATGTCAGATCGACCTTGGCTGAAAGCAGGGAGTACCAGAGGAATGTCTGCGCTTCATTGATTATGCAAAGGTGTTTGACTGCGTGGATCACAACAAACTGTTAACCTACAATATCTAGATGCACCTTCTCCAGAAGTGTGTTTGTTCTTTTATTTTTTTTTGGGGGGGGGTGATTTATTTTGTAGTTGCTTTTATATATGCTGTAAAGTTGATATAGATTCATACCTTCCAGCAAACTATACATTGGATGGAAGAGATTGCTCTTCTTTCTTTCTTGAAATAACTGATGGATTCAAACCACCTACCTTTGAGTTGACAACATAACTCCTTACTCATAAGGCCACACGAGCTCCCTATTAACCCTACCAATTCCCTCTGTGTCTTTTCTTCATTATGATACTAGTTTATTTACAAAATTCAAATACATTGTTTTTCACACTAGTTCCTTCCCATTTCCCAAATACCCGCACACACCAAATTGTGCGAATCCATGATTAATCCTGCACACCCATCCCCCACCCTTGCACATCCTCGCTGCTTGTTCTTTTGATAATCAATGGGATCTTCAGGGCTTTTCTCCAACCCCACAGCTTGAATGCATCAATTCTTCCGTCATCCTTAGTCATTGTCTCGCTCTCAGATGCAGAGCAAGTGATTGAAAAGACCATGGCTTGAAGCAGGTGCATCTTGGTCCTCAAACTGGCATCATTACTCCTCAATAGTTTGGGAAGGTCCCTGACTACAGATTTTCCCAGTACAAGACCACACTTGATTCTTTGACTTCTGGTAATATTGTAAAAAAATGGGATTCCAGGATACTTAACTGTGTTCACCTGGAACCTGTACATGGACTATGAAGTAGTAATTTGAGCAAAACAATAGGCCTAAAATAGTATGACTAAAAATGAGAAAGAAACTTGTATGCTATTATTTTATCCTTTCTTCATATTTATTCAGTTTGTATACTGGGTAAATAATTTTAAAAGCTGAACTATATGAAAAAGAAAAGGTGACATCAGGGTTAGGTGGATATACATTGACAACCTAAATTATACAAGTAACACAATCTTGCTTTCAGAAGAAACTAGACCAATACACAACATCGTGATAAATGGAAAAAAGGTGAACATTGTCAAGGCTTTCCTTTGACTGTGATCTACAAGCAACACCCATGAAAGCAATAATCAAGAAATCAAATGACATATTGTACAGGGAAATTTTTCAAAGTGATAAAGACAAAAGATGCCATTTTAAAAACTGAGTTGCCCATGATCCAACCCAAGTATTTTTAATTGTTTTATATATGTAAAATTTAACAATGATAATTGATGATTAAAGAAGAAATAGTACTTTTAAATCGTGGTGTTGGCAAACAGTATTTAGTATTCTGTTGAGTGAAAAAAAAAACAACACCAAACATATCTCTGTGGGAAATGATACAGCCATAAAACTCCTTAAAAGCAAAGATTAGTTGTTTTTATGTGCCTTCAAGTCACTATGACACATGGTTCTGAACCTATGAACAATAGTTCTGAACCTTGTCCTCACCAACTCTGACACATCTGCCTCCATTGCCACAGTCACTATGCCAATCCATATCATATAGGGTCTTCCTCTCCTCCACTGACCCGTTCCCCTTCCAGGCATGATATTTTTCTCCAAGGACTGATCCCTCTTGACAACATGTCCCAAATATGCGAAATGGAGTTTCAAAATCCTTGCCTTCAGGAAGCCACTGGTTTTCATCCTCTCCAGGACAGACCTCTTTGTTCTCTTGGTGTTCGATAGTATGTCAATATTCTTCTTCAGAACCACAACTCAAAGGTATAGATTCTTCTTTAGTTCTCCTTAGTTATTATCTAGCTCTTAGATACATAGGAAGCAGTAGAGAAGACCACGGCCTGGATCAGGCACACCTTACTCTCTAGCCTAATATCATGGCTCTTTAGCATGCTGGCGATGTCCCTGACAGTAGATTTTCTTAAAGCAAATGATCTCTTGGTTTCCTGATTGTTGGTGCCAAGAGTGTTGATTGTGGCTCTGAGTAAGATGAAACTGTTAACTCTCAATCTTTTCTCCATCTATCATGATGCTGTTAATTTCCCTGGTGATGAGAATCTTTATCTTCTTGATGTTAAGATAAAATCTATACTGAAGACCTCTGTCCTTGACCTTCTGGAGCAAGTGCTTCAATTCATCCTTCATTTCATGCTATCTGCATAATTCAGGTTGTTTACGAGCTGTCTTATAATCCTGATGTCATATTTTTCTTCATAAAGTCCAACTTCCCAGATCGCCTGTTCTGTATATAGATAGAAAAGGTATGGAGAAAGGACACATCCATGATGGATTCCTTTCTTGATTTTGAACCATGCCATGTTTCCTTGCTCTGTTTGTATGATTGCCTCCCAGTCCTCCTGGTCTGAGTATAGGTTTTGCACAAGCACAATAAAGTGTTCTGGGATTCCCATTCTTCTCAATTTCTTGTGATCTACACAGCCTTTGCATAGCCAATAAAACACAAATAAATATCCTTCTGGTACTCTCTGCTTTTAATCAAGATCATGTGACTTTGGCAATAATATCTCTAGTCTCATGGTCTCTTCTAAAGCTGTCTTGTATTTCTGGCAATTCTCTGTCACTGGATAGAGAGGTTTTATCGAATATACCTTGTAAATGTTATCAGGAAGGTTAATTCCTTCTTAAAGGATGTCTTCCAGGAAAAGTAAAGGCTCAGCAAAGAAGATCCTTGATGAGGTAGATTGACATAGTCACTGCAATGGTAAGTTTAAGCATAACAGATTAGAGGATAGCCCTGGATGGGGCAGAGTTCATTTTAATCCAAGGCTCTTTCTGCATCAGAACTGACTTTGTGTCATCTATCATTAACAAGAAAAATGTCTATTATTATTGTATCCAAATACATAAAATAGTGTTAATTCAAGGTAGACTGAAAGAGTAAATCAGCAGGAAACTTCCAGAAATCTAAGATCCAGAAGAGTTTATGAAATGAATAATAATAAATGGATCCTGGCTGAAAACAGAGAATACCAAAAACTACATGTGCTTTGTTTTAGACTAAGTAAAGGAATTTAACTGGACAGATCACAACAAATTGTTTATGACTTTTAAAAGAATGGAGATTCCAGAACATTTAACTCTGTTTAAATTTTATGTAGACCAAGAAATAAACATGCAAACAGAACAAAAGAACGTTACATGCCAACAATGAGGAAAAGTACATGATGGTTGTATCTTTTCTCTAGACTTATGAAGCCACTGTGATCACAAATAATCCAAGAAACTTGTATGTGTGAAGAAACTGCATTGGATTGGGCAGATAATTCATTAACAATATGTAATATGCCCATAATACAATGTTGTTTACATAAAACTAAGAACACTTGAAGCATTTATTAATGAAGTCTGATTCAAGCCACAGTCTTTTCAATCACTTGCTATGTGTTGGAGAGCTGGACAATGAATAAGGATGACAGAAGAAAAATTAATACCTTTGAGTTGTGGTGTAGGAGAAGAGCACTAACACCCATGGGCTGCCTAAAGAACAAACAAGTATGTCCTGGAAAAGATGCAGCCAGAGTGCTCCTTAGAGGCAAGGATGGTGAAGCTTCATCTCACATACATTGGGCATGTTTATAGAAGAGAGTATTTCTTGGAAAGGGATATTCTGTTAGAAAAGGCAGAAGGTCAGCGAAAGAGGGGAGATGGATCAACACTGTGACAGCAACGTGTTCAGCTGCATCAGAGATGATGACATGAGGGCAGCACGGGATAGGGTTCACATCTGTTCACAGGAATACAAAGAGTCATATTCCACTTAATGGCACAAAACAAAAAGAACACAATGTTCCAAGGCTTTCTGTATGGATTTCATTACAACATGTTGTTGTTGTTGTTATGTGCCGTCGACTTGCTTGCGACTCATAACGACCCTGTGTACAACAGCCCTAAACTCTGCTCTGCCCTGTGAAAATTGCACTGTCTCTGACACTCCCATCCCGATTACCCCAGTCACTGAATTAATCCACTTCATAGAGGGCCTTCCCCTCTTGCGCTGTCCCTCCCAAGTATGACGTCCCTCTCCAAAGACTGATCTCTCCTTGCAACATATCCAAAGTATGTTAGACGGAGCCTCAGAATCCTTGCCTCCAAGGAGCTGTCCAGTTTAACCCTTTCCAGGATGAATGTGTTTGTTTTCCTAGCAGTCCATGGTACTCTCAATACTCTTCTCCAGCACCACAGCTCAAAGGCATCAATTCTCCTTCTATCCTCCTTAGTCACTGTCCAACTCTCTGATGCATAACAAGTGATAGCAAAGACCAAGGCCTGTATCAAACGCACCCTAGTCTCCAGAGAGACACCATTGCTCTTCAGTACTTTGGAGAGGTCCCTAACAGCAGACTTTCCCATGGCAATATGTCTTTTCATTTCCTGGCTACTGGTGCCAAGAGTGTTGACTGTTAGAGCCAAGCAAAAGAAAATAAAACCCACCATAGCTGAGACAATAATGAACACAAAGATAAAAGGAGAAAATATGGCAATTGTCAAGTGTTATATGTAACTTGCATACTCACACAACACCTGTGGAAGCAGCGGTCCAGAGATAGACATACTGCGTTATGTAACTCAATTGTCAAGGAACTCTTTAAAGGGCCACATGATGAGGATATTGTAAAAACTAAGATGCATCTAACTCAAATCATGTTCTTTTTAATCACCTCTTAAGAATATGAGTGCTGAACAATAAATCAGGAAGACAGAAGAGGGTCTTAGGCTACTAAACTGTGATGTTGGTGAACAATATTGAATAGAATATCAACTTCTAAAAGAATAAGTACATTTTTCTCAGGACTTTAACCAGAATGATTTTTAGGAGGATGGCAGGACTTTTTCTCACACACTTCAGGCACTTTATCAGGAGGGGGACATGACTTGGACAAGTCATACTGCTTATTCAAATAGAGGGTCAGCGTCAAAGAGGAAACCCCTCTGCAAAATTGAGGGACACAACAGCTGCAGCACTGGGCTGAGCACAGCAGAGATGGGGAGGACGGGGAGTGACTAGGCAATGAGTCTCTTGCTGTAAGTTGCACTGACTCATTGACAATAACAGCAAAAAAGTATCTTATACAATATTGAATTCTTTTTTGTTATCAGCATCATTATATTTCAGAGTGATAATGCTTCCAATGACCCTAGAAATGCTGATACTACCAAGCCTGAATAATAGAGCAAAGAACATTGAATTTAGGGTCAACAATTCTCATTTCCCCTGGTTTGTTCTCTTGTAGTAGCTTGAATTACATGTATGAGACAGGCAACCTTGGAGAGTGTCTTGCTCTTCAACACCCTCTAAATATTTTGTGAGCTATTCTATATTCTTCAAGAACGTAGGTGAAATACTGAGGCAGTTAATTCACTGATTACATGTTTCATTTCCCCTCTGCATAAACATATGTTTATGGAGGAAATAACATCCATATTAATAGGAGTACTGGGGAGATGCTTTAATAGTTTAATGAATGTGAAGTAATATATAATAGACATTTACTGAACAGTAATAATGAAAGACTCCAGAAGTAGGGAAAAAATAAACTGAGATTATTTTTTTGTTGTTGCTGTTGTTGTTTTTGTTTCCATTTACTAAAGTTTAAAGTGTCAGTTGAGGAAATCAATAAAAGTCACTTCCTTAGGTCCCGAGGCATAATTGAGTTAAAACACTTCTGTCCCCATCTGCAATTCTATTATTAGATGCCAGACACTTTAATCAATGTGTTGTAGGCTGACCTGCCTGCCTTCTCAGACACACACCTCTTTAAAGTAGAGACACCTACATTTGTACAAGTCAGAGGTTGTCACAGCTCGGAGGCAGCACAATAGATCTAGGCCGAACTGAAGAGTTACGACACTGAAGCTACAACTCAACCCGGTTAATACTGCAATCATTTTCTTTTAAAGTACCCAGGCAATCTTATTTCTCTTTTAATTTCCCATTTGTAAATAGACTTCACACTATATATCGTAAATGACCCCTGGCGGCCTCTAATTTAATCCATAGGGCAGCTAGTCCAAAGATTGATGGTTTGGTATCTCCTTGTGGTTGTGATTTGCCTCTTTTTTATTGCCAGTGATTTTGATTTCATGTGTCTGTTGCGCATTCATCGGAATGTCTTCCTCAGTGAGAAGTCATTCTACGTCTTTTGCCCACTTCGTAATTGAGTTATCAGTCTTTTTTCCTTGTGGAGGCTCCATAATATTTTGTAATTTTTGTTATGAGACTCTCGTCTGGGATGGAAAATTTAACAGGACAGCAATAAATAAATGTTGGAAAGGATATGGAGAGGTTGAAACTCTCATATACTGTTGGTGCGATTGTAAAATGATATAGCCACTCTGGAAGGCAGTTTGACATTTCCTTAAAAAAGCGAAATATAAAAACTCCATATGATCCAGTGACCCCACTACTAGGAATATACTCCAAAGCAATTAGAACTGAGATACAAACAGAGCTTTGTACAGTGCATCTAAATTCCAAATTCAATCTCCATAATAGTCTATGTGTTTCTTACTGCCAAAGGGGCCCTTTAGAGTAGTGAGAGAAGATCTTCACCCTGAAACCCACAGGGTCCCTTTTCAGCAGGAAGTAGCTAAGAGA
>NW_006399779.1:21975136-21979874 GCF_000299155.1 Elephantulus edwardii
GTTGTCACGGCTTTCGGGCTGTGGTGAGGACTGACCTAGGAGTCCCCTCTCCCCGTCTCAGTGGCTGCATTAAAAAACTCCGATTCCATTCATTCATTATTGCACTTTTTCTCCCCACCTACCCCAATCCAAAATCTCTGTAAATGTTCATGAAAATTAATAATAATAAATAAAAAAACCAAACAGAGCTTTGTACACCAATGTTCATAACACCCTTATTCATCATTGCAAGAACATGAAAACAGTGCAAATGTCCATCCACAACTGAATAGATTGAGAAATTGTCATACATTCACACAATGGAATGCTACACAACACTCAGGAGCAACAATTTTGAAAACTGTACCAACTTGGAACAGACTGGAGATCATTCTGCTGAGTGTGCTAACTCAGTCTCTCTAGGAGAAATACTGCTTAAGATAAAAATAGAAGGATAACTAGTAAACCGTGCATGGGGGCCCAAGAGGGGAAGAGGTGGGAGCAGCTGGGTGAGGATGAGTAGTGGGGGAAATATAAGGCTACACAATTTGGTGAGCACAGGGAGTGAGTAAAAGAAATGGAAAAAATCCAGCGGGCACCTGAAAAGATGGAGTAATGGTGGACATAGGTCAACAGTGATTAATTTTGTAAAACACAATGTATGAGAATGATTGTATGAACCATAACGTCAAAGAAGTGTGTGTGTGGGGGGGGGGGAAATCTGCATTAAAAAATAAACTTACTAAAAAAATTGATGGTTTGAATATCCAAACGTGAGTGTCCATAGACAAAAGTCAAGCATTGTCCACCTTTTACTTCTTATGGAAGGTGGCCATAAATCAAAATCATCTTGATGGCAACAGATTGGAATTTGTAGAAGCCCAGACTGCATGAAGTATAGTGAGTTATACAGCTAATCTTAGGACTGCACATCTCTGGTAGTTCAGGTTTACTAGCTCTTCCATTGGAGATAGATAGGCAGTCCTCTCTAGTTTGTGATTTTACCTTAGAAACTCAAGTTAAGTCAGAATAAATGTAACAGAAGTGAATTTGAGTTTTGAGTTTGGTGTGTTATATGTTGGGCTAATAGGAATATTCGTGTTTCCATCCATCACTCCATGGGAGAAAGTTAAGCAATCTTCTTCCAGAAATATTTATAGTTACTGTTGACAGATGGGAGGGTCACTTAGGAATACACAGAATCATTTACCAATTCTAAATATGGAGAGATAGAAAGACCAAACTATACACTCGTCAATAATGAGAGATTATGTTCATTGTGTGTTTGATACATGTTGGAGCCTCTGGGTGCTTTGAAAGGTTAAAAGTCTGAGTCCACCCAGAAGTGTCTCTGGATAAAGGCCTGGTAATCAGCCTCCAATAAATCAGCTATTAACAATCTGATGGAGTGTAGGGGAGAGTTCTAGTGATGTTAACCTGATGACCACACAGTTCTGATCTTGAATCTACCAGTGACTTGAGGGAGAAAGATGAACAATTTTCTCCCATCAACTATGAGTTGGTTCTGACTCAGTGATAATAAGAAAGACAGGTGAGGAGAGGGTAAAGAGAGAGAGAACAGTCCTACTCTGACACCCATGGCATCACTATGAGTTAGATCTATCTCAACAGCAACTGATAATAATTGTTAATTAAAAGACTATTGTTGTTGAGTACTGTAGAGTCAGAATCGACCCATAGTTGACTCTCCAGAGGGTTTTCAGAGGCAGTTTATTGCACAGGAGGAGACAGTTAAAAGACTGCTATTATAAATTTCCTAACTCTTCAATATGGATTGAAGCTCAACCCTAAGAAAACAAAGATTCTCACCACTGGGCTGATTGGCAGCATCACTATGGATAATAAAGAGATTGAGATTGTTAACAATTTTAGTTTGCTTGGCTCCATAATCAACACTCTTGGTGCCAGCAGCCAGGAAATCAAGAGACAAATTGCATTGGGAAAATTGGCTGTCAGGGATCTCTCCAAAGTACTGAAGAGCAATGATGTCAGTCTGGAGACTAAGGTGTGCCTGATACAGGTCATGGTCTTTGCAATTACTTTCTATGCATCAGAGAGTGGACAATGACTAGGGATGATAGAAGGAGAGTTGATGACTTTGAGCGGTGATGCTGGAGAAGAGCACTGAATGTACCATGGACTGCTAGGAGAACAAATAAGTTCGTCCTGGAAAGGGTGAAGCCTGGCTGCTCTTTTGAGGCAAAGATAATGAAGCTTCATCTGACATACTTTAGGCATGTTACAAGGAGGGACCAGTCCTTGGAGAGGGATGTCATGCTTGGGAGGATGGAGGGGCAGCACAGGAGAGGAAGACCCTCAATGAGATGGATTGATTCAGTCACTGGGACAATGGAGGGAGATGTGCAAGAGACAATAAGGTTGGCACAGGATAGAGCAGGGTTTAAGGCTGTTGTACATAGGGTTGCTATGAGTCACAGGCAATTTGGCGGCACATAACAACAACACCAGCTCCAGAGAAAAGGCTTTTGTCTCTTTCTGATAGTTGTGAAGAAAAGTCCATATATATTTCCACCAGAGGTGTGTACATTGATTGTAGCAGATGTGGAATTTGCCATGAGTACCATTTGATAACGGTTGACAATGAACAATGTGAGATCATTTAGCAATTTAAAACTAATTGCTAAAGTCTCTCTTTCCCCTGGTTCTCTGCTTTCCATGTTCCTTTCCTTTGTTCATGGTAATCTTTATAGACGAAGCTGTACAGACAAGGTATATAGCATGTGAAGAGCAATTCTCACCTCCCACAAAGATTGACAGCCTCGGAAAGCCTATGGAGGGTCATGTCGTGAGGAGTCAGAATTGACAGAGGGCAGTGGGTTTGGGATTTGAATATTTACACGCTTGTATCATTCTTTCCATTCGTGATTTATTTTCTGTGGCTAATCTGGTGCTTTGGGTTTTTTGTTTGTTTCAAAGTCAACTGACTTAGATTCATCCTAAATTAATATTAGAGACCTCTGGTAATCTCGTCTGTAGGGAGTTGCGATGTTAGCTCAAAGACTGGGCATGCCTCTGACAATTGAAGTCCACCAGAAACCCTGCAGGAGAAAGACGAGCAATCTCCTTCTCTCCTTCTCCAATCTCTTTGAAAACAGGCATCCTATGAGTTGGTTCCCGCTCAAGGGAAGTGATTTTTTTTTGTTTGTATGTTTGTTTGTTTTGTACTGATTTGGTCTTATTAATATAATGAAAAAGGTTTCATTTCTAAGTGGAATTACATCTATAATCACACTAAACCTAAACCCAACGCTATTTGGCTAATGTACCAATTTTTTGGATAGGAAGCCAGTGCTTAACTATTACACCACTATAGCTCATCACAAGCATGTTGTTGTTATGTGCCATCAAGTCGTTTGCGACTCATAGCGACCCCAGGTACAACAGCCCTAAACCCTGCTCTATCCTGTACCAATCGCATTGCCTCTGACACACCCATCCCGATTACCCTGCTCTATCCTGTACCAATTGCATTGCCTCTGACACACCCATCCCGATTACCCCAGTCACTGAACCAATCCACCTCACAGAGGGTCTTCCCCTCCTGTGCCGTCCCTCTATTCTACCCAGCATGATGTCCCTCTCTAAAGACCTGTCTCTCCTTACAACATGTCCAAAGTATGTCAGACGAAGTCCCAGAATCCTTACCTCCAAGGAGTAGCCTGGTTTAACCCTCGCTAGGATGAATCTGTTTTGTTTTCTTGGCAGTCCATGGTACATTCAATACTCTTCACCAGCACCACAGCTCAAAGGCATCAATTCTCCTTCTATCCCCCCTAGTCATTGTCCAGCTCTCTGATGCATATCAAGTGATTGCAAAGACCATGGCCTGTATCAGGTGCCCCTTAGTCTCCAGAGAGACACCATTGACCTTGAGTACTTTAGAGAGGTCCCGAACAGCAGACTTTCCCATCGCAATACGTTTTTCACAAGCATAGGGACTAAAAATTACAATGCATATTTCGGAAAGACACAGTTCAATTAATAAAAAAAAAATTCATGAGTTACTTTCTGTAAATTTTATACTTTTGTGATTAATGATACATTGTAGATTATGATGAACTGATTCCCTAGATTTTTGTAAGGTGGGTTCACACTTGCTACCTAAATGGAACCTCAGCCATACACATGATAACATCTTTACCATCACAATTTATGTAGAGGTGACTGTTCAACCTTGAGCTCCATTGGTATCCATTTAAAGGAAAGGTACTGACACATCCTAGAGGCTAACCTCTTGTGACAGAGGTGCAGACAGCTTGGTTCTGCTTCTTCGAAGCTAGTGACAGCAAGGTGAACTCTAAAAGGCCCTAAACAAATTGGTGAATCCATTAGCATGGAGAATTGACCATCCTGATTGCAAATCAATGTCTCATTTGGGTACTCACCTGACAGCTGCTGAGTAGTTTCTTTAAGACAACTCTTAAATGAGAGAAAAGTACTACAGATCTGTATAGCATGGTTTCAAGGAAAGCCAGCAAACAGAAAGAAACCTAGGCCAACTCTCTCCATCGACAGTTTGGAGGTAACGAGTCCTCCTTGCAAAAACGGCTGCTTCTTTCTCTTTCTCCAAGAGAGACACTTTGTTGATCATAGTTACTCAACTTGAGTTGCTCCCTTGTAGTCAGCAAGCAGATACTCAAAACTAATAAAGCACAAAGCATATACATCTAATAATACATCAGAGATGAACGTTAAGAAAAAGATAATATATTTATTA
>NW_006399779.1:21981112-21982755 GCF_000299155.1 Elephantulus edwardii
AATTAACATACAGAGAAGTTATGTTACAGATGACTGAGTGAATGAAATAATTTATGAACTACATTATATGGTTGTTATGTGTCACCTAGCACACCATAACCCATAGCGACCCTATGAACTATGGCTCTGAAACGTGCCCTCTCCTCAACATCTCTGACCAACCTCAGCATCTCTGACACTCCTGATCCATTACCATTTCCACTGTGTCAATCCATCCCATCCAAGGTCTTCCCTCTTTCGCACGGACTCTCCACCCTTCCAAGCATGATGTCCTTCTCCAAGGACTGATGCCTCCTGGCAACATACACAAAATGTGTGAGACAGAGCTTCAAAATTCTTATTTCCAACAAGCACACTGGTTTCACCCTCTCTGAGACAGACATGTTTGTTCTCCTGGCACTCCATAGCCTGTTCAATACTCTTCTCCAGCAACAAAGCTCAAAGGCATTGAATTTTCTTCTATTATCCTTAGTCATTGTCCAGTATAGCCAGCAATTGAGAAGACCATAGCCTGAATCAGGCACAGTTTAGTCTGTAGACTAAGATTGTTACTCTTTAGCACTCTGAAGAGATCCTTGAAAGCATATTTTTCTAGTGCAACTTGTCTTTAGATTTCCTGACTGTCCTTGCCAAGAGTGTTGATTGTGGATTCAAACAAGATGAAATAACCAATAACCTCAATCCTTTCTCCATCTATCATGGTACTGACAATTGGTTTAGTGGTAAGAACCTTTGTTTTTTTAATGTTGAGATGCAATCTATATTGAAGTCTTTGACCTTTTGCAGCAAATACCTGAACTCTTTCTGAGTTACAGTGAGCAAAGTTGTGCTATCTGCATAACACAGGTTGTTGATGTGTCTTCCTCCAAACCTGATGCTACATTCCTCTTCATAAAGTCCAGCCTCCCAAATGATCTGTCCCACATATAGATTGAAAAAGGTATGGAAAAAGGATACATCCCCAAACACTCCTTTCTTGATATTGAACCATGATGTGTCCCCTTGTTCTGTTTGGACAACAGATTTTAGGTCTAGGTATAGGTTTTGCATGAGCACAGTCACGTGTTCTGAGATTCCTATTCTTCTCAACATAAGCCACAATTTGTAGTGATCCACAAAGTTAGTTAAAATAAAAATAGACATTCTTTTGATACTCTCTACTTCTAGCCTTAATTTGTCTGTTATCAGCAATGATATCCCTAAAGTCATGATCTTTTCTAAATCCGATCTATATTTCTGACAGTTCTCTGGCAAAGTAATGTTCCAGTGAATTTTGGATAATCTTCAGCAAGATTTTGATTCCATGTGATATTAATTATATTGTTCAATAATTTCCACATTCTATAGGTTCACCTTCTTTTACAAATTGGCATGAAAATGAATCTCTTCCAGTCAGCTGGGCAGGTGGCTTTCCTCCAGATTTCTTGGCACAACCTAGTGAGCACATCTAGGCCTGATGTTATATGGGAGAATACCATTTTTATTAAATACAAAGAATTGTCAGTGCGTTCTGAATTAGTTTCAAAAAAATTTGTAAAATCTAACAGCTCTTGTGAATGATAGTTATTACTATTAAGAAAAAAGATGAGGGAAAATGTAGACTTTAATTTTTCTTTTAAATTTCTTTTTTTCATTATTAAATT
>NW_006399779.1:21983816-21986210 GCF_000299155.1 Elephantulus edwardii
TTTGTTGATGGGCACTTAGGTTGTTTCCAACTCCTTGCTATTGTGAACAAATTTGACCCCGCAATACCACTACTGGGAATATACCCAGAAGAGACCATAACTGACACCCAAGCAGATATATGCACACCCATGTTTATTGCAGCTTTGTTAACAATAAATTTCTTTTAAAACATTAGTTCTCTAACAAAATTATTTACATGAAATGTGAAAATATGTTTACCATTATGTAGATTTTTAATGTTGTATATTTGTGTGTACTGAAGTTTTACATATATTACATACCCATCATCATCAATCACGATAGTACTTTGGTGACTTGTCTATGACTGTGATGTTAGAATGTGTGCTCCCTGTTTTTCAAATATTATCAAGTCTCTCTCATGGTCCAGTTTCATTGGAACTTCCAGACTAAAGCTAGGATAAAAGGTCTGGATACATGTTTCTGAAGCTTGCTTAATGAAAGCCCTATGGATCACAGTTGAATGCTAAATGATACAGAGCTAGCAGATGAAGCCTTGAGAAACGAAAGCGTTCAAAGCACACAAGGTCCATAATACTAGGCTTGAGTGAACATCAGTCTTGAACATGGTACAGAATAGGTACACATCACATTCCCTTCATATGGAGTCACAATGAATAGTAACTTTTAATGGAAACAAAGAATAATATATAGATATATACTACACATTCCATCTACCTCTATAGCTATCACTTATATATAACCATTCATCCATATTTATTATTTTCTTATATTATCTGCCTACATTCATGCCTGATGTTGTTAGTTGTCATCAAGTCAACTATTGACCAATAGCGACTCGGAACAATAGATGTGACCTTTGCCTTACCTTGTATCATCTTCATTATCTCTTTGATTATCAAAGCCATTATGGTAGACCCTTTATTAGTTCATTTCCTTGAGGATCTCCCTCTCTTTTGCCTTCTTATGCCTGCCTTCACTTTATTTTCTATAAGCTTTCTATAACCTTTCGCTCCCTCCTACCCCTTTGGACATATAATGATCTTCCATGATTTGGTTATCTCATCCATTCTCTGGCTAAATGTATGTGACATGTGAACAACATGGATTAGTCCTTTTACACCTGTTATCCACAGCTTGTTGTGTTCTCCAATATGTCAGTATTATACCATGTTGTTATTGAGTGCCATCGAGTAGAGCATGACTCATAGTGACCCTGTGAACAAAAGACCTGAAGCCTTTCTATAACTATGGTCGTTTCTCACAGTTCATAGAGTTTCGAGAGGCATTCTATTTAGGAGATAGATTCCACTGTCCCATAGAGACATATATTTGTTGTCGTTATTAGGTATTGTTGATTCAGTTCCAACTCATAGTGCCCCATGAGCAACAGAAACAAACAAACCGAATGTTTCTTCCTTCTCACTATGTCAATCCATCTTCTGATGAGCCCTCCTCTTTTGATGATTCTCTACCATGTAAAACATACTTCTGAAGGTTTTATTACAGTTGTTAGGTGCTTTTAAGTCAATCAGGACTCATAGCAACCCTATGAACAATGGATCTGAACCCTGCCCTCTCCTGTGCCATCTTTATCATCTCTGATGCACTTGAGTCCATTGTTACAGACATTGTGTCTATCATTCTCACTGAGGATCTTAATATATTAAAAACATGTCTGAATTTGTGACATAAAGTCTTGTCTTCATCCTCCTCCACTAGACTACCAGAGCTCCCCAAACAGATAAGGTTAATAAAATTTCAGTGTGACCAAAAAGAAGGACATTGGAATAAATAGATCTGGATTGAAACACTACTCAGTGTTTCTCTTTTATGATGGAAAAGGGAGTTCTGGTAAGAGGTTGTGCTGTCAGTAGAAAGGCAGATGGTTCGACTCCATTAAGAGGAAGATAGGCAATCTCCTTCAGTGCAATTTACAGTCTTAGAAATCCCACGACAAATATGAGTTGGTTCTGACTCAACAATACATGACAACAACATTTGTTAAGGGATTCAACTCTTAGCCCTCTTCCTCATCTGTCAATGTTAGAGGAGGAAATATACTTTCTGAGGGGATAATTTAGAAATGTGTGTAACAAAATTTAACTTAGTGATAAAAAAGCAGCAGCAGTAACAATATGATTAAGATAATTTTAGCCAAACAATATGGTAAAATCCCAAAAAGTGTGGTATGCAGATTAATGGCCAACAAAAAACAACTACATCCTAATCTCCAAAGACCTATTCTAGGTACTGTGACAAAGTAGAATTAAAATTGTTGTTGTGTACCATCAAGTCTGAACCAACCCTAATCTTTGCTCTGTCCTGTGCCAATCTCACCGTCTCCAAAACACCCATCCTGATTACCCCAGTTACTGAATCAATCCACCTCATAGAGGGTTTTCCTCTCCTGC
>NW_006399779.1:21986400-21993855 GCF_000299155.1 Elephantulus edwardii
AAAAAAAAAAAGGCATCAATTCTCCTTCTATCTTAGTCATCGTCCAACTCTCTGATGCATAACTAGTGATAGCAAAGACCATGGCCTGTATCAGACGCACCTTAGTCTCCAAAGAGACACCATAAAGGAAGTCTTTACGGAAGTACATTTTCAGCTTGATGGAGGGATCATTATGCTATGACTCAATCTGGGACTGTGGTTTAGATTTTGTTTGTTTGCTGCCTTGTTTGGAGCTAGGTAGGAAGAAGATGGGCAATCTGCTTCCATAAAGATCATCACCAAGAACAATTCTCCTTTGTCGTGTGGGATCATGACGAGTTGAAAGAGGCTACAAGGCTACAGATCTTAGGCATTTGTTTCTAAATAATTTGTTTCATAAACTTGAAAAAATGATTATAATAACATATGAAACTCACACCCAGTGATGGAAATTGAGGTCATGCTCGTAGAGAAGGCAGAGGAAAGGGAAAAAAGGGCCTTCAGCTGTGATAATAAAGAGGAAAGGAAAGTATATAAAGAATTCACAACAATGGCTGCATGCTTGCCATTTTCAACCCAACACTTATCATGTTTTTTCCTTTAAAGAACAGCCCTGTTGCTTTCAATTATGGGTGTGGAGAATGCACAAAATTATTTGGCGTTTCAAAGAAATAAAATTTAAAAGAGATTCTAAAGTTATCTATCCCTTTTCTAAACTTGAAACTTCAAAAATAGATGTCCCTGGCACGGTAACATATTGAAGTCATTTTGAAAGAAAATTAGAATTTCTATTCCTCATTTTCCTTTCTCCCTAGTAAGGTTCCAAGCAGATGGGAATTTCAATTTAGTTACTTGACATTTAGAAGCATAAATGACTTAAGCACTCTATGACCCCCTCTCATTGAAGCGTATTTGATAACATCTGCCTAACATCTTAACACTCACATCAAAGCCGAGTGTGATTTAACAAGAAGAGGATGGCTAGAATCCAGGACCTCGGAGTTCTACCTTTGATTCTGATAACCACATAAGTGACAGTACTTTATGACAAATAATGCTTATAATTTAATGATTGTGTTGTTTATCCTAGTTAATATATACTTGTCAATAGTAACATTCTAGAAATAGGATATGTAACTTAAAAAAAATTATTTTCCTTAGGCAAGTTTTCATTCTGAGCTCATTCTGAGAAAAAGAAAATCTATTTTCCTTTATGTTACATTACAGAAACTGCATACATAGTAGATTCTATAGCTAAAAGTCTCATTCTTATAGATGAAAAGTGACATTACTCTCTTCTTTACCCTTTTCTTTTACTAGACAAGTTGCCATTTTTACTGGAAATTTAAGCTCTTCTTTTATGTCATTAATTAGAGCAGTTAGTTTATATTCTTACCTCACTAGTTATCAGTCCCAAGACAGGATCACAAAAGGAATAGTCTAATCATTTCCTTTTATAGCCTCCTTTTAAAGAGAATAAGGGGAATGCCATCCTTAAGACATTTATGAAGACTTATTGAGCAAACTCCAGCAGATAACAGCCATAAAACAATTAGGCACATTCATCAAAATCACTTGAACAAATAGGGAGCAAGAATCTCCAGACCTGGCATTCACATCTAAGCAGTGTATAAATCTGGCTTGATAAATTGTATTTGGATATCCTCTAATGAGTAGTTTTAACTCAGTCAGAATTGCCCTTTCTTTGGATTACATGTGTCCACTCATTCTCTGTATCCTATACAGTCAATATTTAATATATATTTATTGAATGAATAGATGGATTATTTTATTAACTTACAGTGTTTTACTGCGCAATTGTCATGACTTGTAAGAGTAAGAAATCTTCTGCTATGTTGAGTCTCAATGGAACTGATTGCTCACTTCCTTTGTTACTTAAATACTGACAATGAGTGCTCCCTTCGGCAGCACATATACTAAAATTGGAACGATACAGAGAAGATTAGCATGGCCCCTGCGCAAGGATGACACGCAAATTAGTGAAGCGTTCCATATTTTTTGAGGTGGGGTGGGCGAGGAGAAGGGTGCAACAATGAATGAATGGAATTCCAAAATCACTGTAGATGTTCATTGAAATGAAAAATAAATAAAATATTAAAATAAAAGTAACTGGGGAGGGCGAAGGAAAGGGGAGGGAAAAAAATGTGCAACAATGAATGAATGAAAATCCGACTCTTCTGTAAATTTTTGTTAAAATCACAGTTGAAATAAAAAAAAATTTCGAGAACCACAAAAAAAAAATACTGACAATGAAACACGGAATTCTCTAGCTTGAAGAGACCTTAAAGGTCAGTGGACTCATTATAAGGATAATCCATTTCGTAGGATGATTTTAGCATTTCAGAGCCCCGGAATAAGCTGTCTAATATAACATTTGCCTAAACATTTCATGAAATATAGGTAAAAATTCTATGTACTAGATAGATATGTACTAGATGTGTTAGATAATAATTATTTCGTTCATAAATCAGATTTACATTACATTTCATTAACTTGATACAAATAAAAGTTTATAAAATATTACTTTAACTATAGCTTGCTAAGCTTGGAAGGAGGAGTGGCATCCACTTCTGTAATAATACCTTGCCTCCAGAAAACTATGAACCTGGAGAGAGGATGAAAGGCACCCAAGCGTCGAGGACTCTCCTTCATAGGGTTGCTATGAGTCGCCTGCGACTCGATGGCACTTAACTTAACAATAACAACAACATAGCTTGCTAATTGTTGGTATTCATTTAGATAAGTTTTGATAGATACTCTCTAATTAATTACCAACAAAATGTTTTACAATGTGCAAAATCTTCAGAACACCTTTTATAAGTGTTAAAGCAAATATTCCAATTAGAAGACTCATATTTACCTAGCCCAAGACATGATTTTGTCAATCACCTCCCATGTATGCAAAAGCTAGATAATAAATGAGGAAGACTGAAGAAAAATTTATATATTTGGGTTGTTGCACAGCAAAGAATATGGAATATACTGTGGGACATCAAAAGAATGAAGAAATAAGTTTTGGGACAAGTGCATCCAGAATACTTTTTAGGAATGATGCTGGAGGTTTGTCCTAGAGAGGGTGAAACTAAGGTGCTCCTTGGAGGCAAGGATTCTGAAGCTTCGTTTGACATACTTTGGACATGTTGCAAGGAGGAACCAGTCCTTGGAGAGGGATGTGATGTTTAGAGGGTGGAGGGACAGTGCAGGAGAGGAAGAAACTTGATGAGATGGATTGATGTGGTGAAGGGGTAATGGGGTAGGTGTGTCGGAGACAGTGAGATTGGAACAGAATGGAGCAGGGTTTAGAGCTGTTGTAAATAAGGTCACTATGAGTCACAAGATACTTGATGGCACATAATGATAAAGACAACATTCTGGAAATGCTATAAAAAAGGATCAGATCCTGAAGAAAATCATGATGTTTGAAAGTCATATTGTGTGATAAAATAGAGAGGTAATGGAAAAGATAAAGATCGATCTTTAGCAAGATATATTGACCCAGTGGCTGCAATAATGGGTTGTAACATAGCAACTATTGTCAGAATGACCCAAGACTCTTGTTTTTGTTGCTACGTACTTCTGAACTGAGTACAATTCATAACAACTGTATGAACAACAGATATGAACCCTATCCTATCCTCTGCCATTCTCACACTTCCTGATATGGTAGAGCCCATTGTGGCAGTCACCATGTCAGTCTACCTAGTTGAGAGTCTTCCTCTCCTTTGTCAACCCTCTGCCTTTCAGAGCATGATGTCCCTCTCTAGGCAAAAGCCCCTCCTAGCAACATGCCTGAGGTATGTGAGGCAAAGCTTTATCATTTTTGCCTTCATAGAGTATTCTGGCTTTACTTTCTCCAAGACATATTTGTTTGTTCTTTTGATACCCCATGGGATGTTCAGTACTTTTCTCCAGCACCACAGCGCCAAGGTATCAATTCTCCTTTTGTCATCCTTATTCATTTCCCAGCTTGCAGATGCACAGCAAGTGATCAGAACCAGAACAACCATGGCCTGAATGAGAGGCACCTCAGCCCTCAAACTGACATTATTACTCCTCAATAATTTGGAGAGGTCCTTAACTACAGATTTTCCCAGTGGCATACATCTCTACAATCTTCAACATTTATATTTATTATAAAAAGAATGTTAAAGAAATTGTGTTTTTAATGGAAAAGCACAATATTCAATCTATGTGGAGGTAGAATGTTATGCTCTAATTCCTCTAACTTTCTGTGTTCAAACAGTACAAAATTTGTATCTAAGCATCTCTCTCTCTCCCTCTCTCCCTCCATCACTCTCCCTCTCGAGCGCTCGCGCTCTCTCTCTCCCCCGCTCTCTCCCTCTCCCTCTCCCTTTCCATATATATCATTGTTAACAAATATATGTGTGTGGGCTGTGAGTGTATTGGTGTTGTTGTTGGGTGTCATCCAGTCCACTATAACTCATGGTGATATTATGAACAACAGTTCTGAACGTTTTTTCTACAAATCAGTCAGATATAAACTTCATAAGAATAATCCTTGTTGTTGTTAGGTTGCCATCGAGAATGGTACATAGTAATCCTATAAACAGCAGACCTGAACCCTGTCCTATCCTGTGTCATCCACACACTCTCTGACACATTCAAGCCCATGAGGGCAGCCACTGTGACTAACCATCACGTTGGGGATCTTCCTCTCCTTTGTTGACCCTCTTTCTTTCCAAGTATGATTCCATTTTTCAAGGATTAACCTCTCCTAAACAACATGCCCAAAATAGGAGAGAGGAAGCTTTGTCAACTTTGCTTCCATGAAGCATCCTGGCAATACTTTTCCCAACATATATCTGTTTGTTCTTTTGTCAGTCCATGGGAAATTCATTACTATTCTCCAATAACAAAACTCAGAGGCTCAAGTCTTTTATCATTCACTGTCCAGCTCTCAGATGCACAGCAAGTTTTGAAAAGACAATGGTATGAATCAGGCACACTTTAGATTCTCATAATTGTTCATCAGATCTCTCAGATCAGACTTGCCCAATGCAATATTTCTCCTGATCTTCTGACTGTACCTACTAAGGGTCTTGATTGTTGATCCAAACAAGATGAACTCATTGACAATTTCAAACCATTCTCCACCTATTATAATATTGCCAATTGGCTCAGTAGTGAGTCCTTTGTTTTCCTGATGTTGAGATATAATCCATACTGAAGGCTATAGTCTTTGATCTTCTGTAGCAAGTATTTCAAGTCCTCCTTATTTTCAGCATGCACCATGTGTCATCTTCATAAAGCAGGTTATTGATGAGTCTTCCCCCAGTCCTGATCACACATTTCTCTTCACAGAGCACAGCTTCAGGAATCATTTTGTCAGCATACACATTGAATAGGTATGGAGAAAGGATACATCCCTGATACACATCCTTCCTGATTTTAAACCATGCAGTGCTCCCTTGTTCTGTTTGCACAACAACTTCCTGATGAAGGTATAGATTTTGCATGAGCATGGTTAAGTATTCTGGAATTCCAGTTTTGTTTTTTTTCATTGGTAGCCAGAGTTTCTTTTAGTCCACATAGTCATATGCCTTTCTGGAGTCAATAAAACACAGATAGATATTCTTCCAGTATTATTTGCTTTCAACCAGGATCCATTTGACATCAGCAATGATATCCCTGATACCACGGTCCTTTTAAACTCAGTTTGAGCCCTGGTAGTCCTCCGCTGTCAATGTTTTGTTCTAGTCATTTTTGAATGATCTTCAGCAATATCTTGTTTGCATGGCGTGTTAATTATATCGTTTATTAACATCCTTATTCTATTGGATTACTTTTATTGGAGATGGGAACAAAGATAGATCTCTTCCAGTCAGTTTGCCAGGCAATTTCCTCTAAATTTCTGGCATCAACTGGCGAGCATGTCAAGGGTTGCATCTGGTAGTTGAAACATGTCAATTCATATCCCATAGATTCTTGGGGTCTTATTTTTTGCCAGTGTTTTCAGTGTAGCTTGAACTTCTTTCTTTATTAACAATAGCTATTATTCCAAATTAAATTTACTATCAAGTACATTGGCTAGCTTAAAATCCAGGAGATTGTTAATAGTCACATTATAAAAAATAAATTCAAAGATAAATTAAAGGACAGATTTTATTTTTATTAAGGTAGTCACATCTACTTTGATATACAAGAAGCAAGTAAGGAAGAAGAACCATAGTGCTGAGTGAATAATGGTAAGTCAAGACTGTGGTAAGAGGTCTGGCCTTTTGATACGTTGGTAGGTTAATATGATAGGAAGACTTAGAGGTGGCTTAGTGGCAAGGAGTTCCACTGCCAGTGAGAAGGTGCATGGTTGGAATCTATCATCTGTTCCACAGTAAAAAGATGGGCAATCTACTCTTGTGAGATTTACTTACTGCTTCTGAAAACCTGCTGGAGAGTCAGCTATGGGTCAGCTCCCACTTGTCAGTGCATACAGTTAACAAAGACTTGGAATCAATGCCAACCGCCTCCATTAAGTTCTAGTTTAAAACTACCTCTCTTTATCTTAAGAAGGCATGGTGGCATAGTGTGATGTGTTTTAATCAACCAGGGATTCCACATGAGAAAGACGAACAGGGTCCTCTCTCAAAGATTTATAGTTTTGGAAACAAGTGAAAGATAATTTTAATTTGGAACCAATTCAACACAGTGGATTGGATTATTTCACTAACTAATTTGCAGGAGAAATATGGACAGTATGCTCCCATGGTGATTTATGGCCTCAGAACCCCACAGGAGGGTTGCTGTAAGTCAGAACCAGCTTGATGAGAGTGAGTTAGTGGAGGTAGCATAATTTTGTAGTTTTTAAAAGAAATGTGATGGAACAAAACCTTGCTAGTAGTTATTTGATATTTTATGTCTGCCATTCGTTCTCTCTGCTTCTATTAATGACATTCAGTTTGCTAAAGAGCGACTGGCGTCTTACTGTTAGGTTTTAGAAGAATTATCCAGGGTTCATTGTCCATTCAAGACTAGGATATAGGCAGGTGTCTGAATTTTGGGAAATTATTTACTATGAAACTTGACAATAGTGATCTAAAGACAAAAATATGGTTGGAGTGAATAATAGCAAAAGTCTCACCTGAAAACACTATCAAAAATGCTCCCGAGTTGAATGCCCAGGTTTTTCTGGTTCTCTAGCCTCACTTTATATTAATCCCACATGTCTTCCTGATTTTGGAAGCAGGAGTGGCATCCACTTCCTAAACAACATGTCTCTGGAAACTCTATAAACTGTGATATAAGTTGATAGTTGTAGAAGGGCTTCAGCTCATATGGTAACTATGAGTTGTACATGACTCGAAGGTTGTTGTTGTTGTTGTTATGTGCCGTCGAGTTGCTTGCTACTCATAGCGACCCTATGTACAACAGCCCTTAACTCTGCTCTGTCCTGTGCCAATCGCACTGTCTCTGACACTCCCATCCCAATTATCCCAGTCA
>NW_006399779.1:21994295-22008715 GCF_000299155.1 Elephantulus edwardii
ATGGCAATGCGCCTTTTAAGGTAGTCAACGAAAACAACAATCTCCCTGATGATTATTTTTATGTTTGTTTCTACTGTAGGTGCTTCTGTTACTTACATTCAAGGAATTTTAGCGAATGAAAGTTCAGTATTTGCCTAATATATACACACATTTTAGGTGAGGGTTTTCGACTATTCAAAAATGCTTTGAAATATTTATTTCATTACTTACTGACCACATGATCTTCAACTCATCTCCTTTCATACTTGAACTTCCTTTTTCCCACCTGCAAAATGGAGGCAAAAGAGTTTACCAAACAGCATTAGCATGAGCACTAATCAGTACTTACATAGTAACAGGCCTTCAATAAACACTGAATAAATGCATACAGGCTAATATAAACATCAAAAGCAGAAAGACTCCACATAAATATGTTGTAAAGAAGAAACAAAGAAAAAATTAATTTCTCAAAGTGTCTAATAAAAGAATTTATAAAGTGTTTTAGTCAGGCATCAAAATCACATTAATTTTAAGCTACAGAGATTTTTGTCTTCTGTTAATATAACATTAAATAGAGATTCATGTGATGGTCAACATTTTCAGTTAAGAAAGTCATGTTCTCTTCTCTTTTCTTTATCTTCCCCAAATTCTGATTGAATTGGTGGCACAGCTTAGAATCAGCAGAATTCTAAAACTGGAAGTATAAGTGAACAATGAATGAATTTTGTCCCACCACTTTCCAGAATAAATGATGGAAATTCTAGCCCTTATATCTGCCATTACTAGGTCAGTTCTGATGAGTTTTATTGTTTTGCTGATTAAAGTTTTTTATTTTTTGCAATTTTAGGCATCATTTAACTAGTTTCACCCTCCATAGCAAGCCTGTGTGTAACAGAACTAAACACTGTCTGGCCCTGCATCATTGCTGGTTTTAAAACTATTGTTGCAGTCACTATGATAATTCACTTTGTGAAGAGTCTCATTTTTGCTGACAAGTATAAATCCCTTCTTCAGGGCCTGGTCTTTCTTAGAAACATGTCTGAAATGCATGAGATGAAAACTTGCCATCTTTATTTCTAATACACCTTATGGCTATACTTCCTCTATGACAGATTTACCCTTCTTCTAAAAATCTCTGCAATATTCAATGGTCTTCACTATTAATTATTCAAACACACCAGTTCCTCAGAATTTTTAATTCACTGTCCAGCTTCTGCAACTGAAAGGATTAAGTCTGGGGACAGATATACAATGATGAACAAAGTGATATCTTAAATTTTACTACTTTTAAGAAATATTTTTTTGGCATATTTGCCCAAAACAATGATTTTTAAATTTTTTTATTTTATTTTTTTTAAGATTTCTTGGCTACTACTTGTTAGGCCATTCTTGCGGAAAAGTGTCAGAAACGCCTCAGGAGTTGGGATGCCCAGCCTGGGTCAGAGTTTCTACTGGCCTCAGAGAAGCCAACAATGGTCCAGGTTAGAGCAGATACTTCCTCTACTCTGGGGGCGGATTGTAGGCCACAAGTGGCACAGTTTGAAGGCTCTGGGAGCAAAACTCGTGTTTGTGGCTTCAGAAAGAAAAAGATGTGGGCATGGCCTGAGGTCTTGGGTCTTGGTGGGGTGGGGGTGGGGTGTTAGAAGGAGAAAGAGTAGAAGAATGGAGGCCAGGAGGGTATGGAGAAAACTACCCACTGCTCTGGGAGTAGTGGCAAGTGGACCTTCTTGGCTACGTGGATACCACTGCTACTGCTGCTGGCACCACCTTCTTGGGTTCTTAAATTCAAGCTATACAGGATGGCTGTGCTGTATTGTTTACATCCTGGGCTTGCTTAGTTTTCCTAGTTCATGTTTCCATTCCGTTTTGTAACCTTCCAGCCATTGCTACCGCCACCACCCCGGAGTCCCTGGTGTTCAAGATAGTTATACGGTGCTGTCCACAATTTTGTATTTGTTGTTTTCCTTTTGGATGTTTCCATTCAATCTCTTCCTTCAGTCAGTGTTTGAAGTACACCTGCATCTTTTCATTTTAAACTGTAAGATGATTTTTTATCCCAATCCATTTATTCTTGTTTTCTGAGGTCTTAAGTGCAGAAGTTGTGAACTGCTATCCACCTAGTTCTCTAAACATATCTGGATATGTTTATGTATGTTGTCCAAATGTTGCTGTTGTTGTGTACCATACAATCTGAACTGACCCATAGCTGACCCTCCAGTGGGTTTTCAGAGGCAGTTAATACCATAGGAAGAGATCGACTATCCTTCTCCCTCAGAGAAGGTGGTAGCCTCCGGCTGTATGCCTTTGGGATTGAAGTATATCTTCGTACCGTTAGATCACCAGTATTAACCCAAAATCTGCCTCCCAAGGTTTCTCAGAGGAATGCACGTCCTCAGAACTGTCCATCTGCAGAGAATGTGGGAATGGGTAGAGGGGAAGTCCCAGTACACATGCATGTCCTGGTGTGACTGTGCTGTGTGGGGACAGCTGCTGTGAATGCAGTGCCCTTTGCTCCATTGTTTCCCTTCTAAGAATAAACCAGCAAAGCCAAGTGTAGGAACAAGGAAGTTCCCCAGCAAGAGACACCTCCTATTCCCACTGCAAAAGTTCAAAGATTCCAACCTTCAATGTGAATTACATCTCAACCTCAAGAAAAGAAAAGAAAACGTCTCCCCAGGGAACCAGTAAGTCACATTGTGACAGAGAAGATGTCAACAAATTCATTTTATTTGGATCCAACTCAATATGCATGGTAATAGCAGTCAAGAAATCAAGACACTTTGTACTGAAACAAACTGTTACAGAGGACCTCCACAGAGCAACAATGTCATTGTAAAAGATAAGGTGTGACTAATCCAAGTCATCTTCTTATCAATTACTTCCTATGCATTTGAAAGTTGGACAGTGAATAAAGATGACAAAAGACTCAATGTTTTTCAGCTGTAATGATGGGGAAGAGTACTGAATATCCCATAAGTCACCAAAAAATAAACAAATCTGTGTTGGAGGAAGTACAACTAGGATACTTCTTTATTTATTTATTTATTATTATTATTATTATTATTACTAATTTTAATGAAAACTTACAGAGATTTTGGTTTTCCATTGATTCATTGTTGCACTTTTCTCCCTGCCCGCCCCTCCCTCCAGTTTGTTCTTCTCTTTGGAAAGTAAAAGAAAAATTCTTTCATTGTTGTACAATCCCTCCCCTCTAAGTCCACTTCACTATGCAACCTTTGCTCTGGACTCCTGTCATGACAATAATCCCTAATCACATATCCCTTTTAGACAGTTCTATGTCTCATCTGTTTCAGTGCAGTATGCATCATTTATCCCATCTTTAGGATATTTCTCAGAAGCTTGGATGGTAAAACTTTGTCTCTAATACTTTAAACGGTTGCTGGAAATGGACAACCAGTCCTTGGAAATGAACAACACACTAAGAAAGTGGAGGATCCGAGAAAGAGATGAAGACCCTCAGTAAGGTGGACTGGTGCAGTGACTCCAACAGGCTCCAGCATTTCAGACAGCACGGAGGTGGAGCAGGATAGGGCACCATGTAGACCTGTTGTTCACAGGGTCATTATTTGTCAATGGCATCTATCAACAATTGTATGGAGATTGGTGGTGCATCCAAGTAAAATGAAATCATTGACAACTTTGATCTTTTCTTCATTTATCATCATGTTTCTTGTTGGTCCAGCTGTGAGGACTTTTGTGTTCCTTATATGGAGATATAATCTATACTTAAGGCTATAGTCTTTGATCTTCCTTAAATTCTTCAATCCTCTCCACTTTCAGGGACGAAAGTTGTGTTACCTACATACTGCAGGCTTTTAATGAACCTGATACCACATTCATTATCATGTAGACTATATTCATAAGAGTGTTTGCTCAGGGACCTCTCCAGAGTGCTGAAGAGGAACGATGTCAGCCTAGAGACTAAGGTGCACCTGACCCAGGTGGTGTTTTTTGCAATTACTTACTATGCAGCAAAGATCTGGACAGTAACCAAGGATGACAGAAGAATTGATGCCTCAAAGTTGTGGTACTGGAGAAGAGTACTGAACATATAATGGGCTGCCAAGAGAACAAACAGGTCTGTCCCGCAATAGTGAAAACAAGTTACTCCTTGGTGGCAATGATTTTGAGATTCCACCTCACTTGTAACAACAAGAACAACAGTGTGAATATGTACAGTGAAAGGATATAACCCTAATACATGCCCTTCCTAACCTTAAAACAGGCAATACTAACTTGTTCTCTCTTAGACACTGTCTCTTGGTTTATGTCACTGGATGGTCAGCTATGGGTCCTTTCTGTCCAAGGCGCGTGTGCATGTGCGCACACACACACACACACACACACACACACACACACACAAGTTAGAAAGCCATATTACTTAATTCACAGCACCACACACAAAGAAATGAATAAGAATGGATTATAAGTCACTCAACACAACAGAGTGTGGAAATTATTGAACAATATCATTAATATCACATGTAAAGCAATATTCTGCTGAAAATGATCCAAAAACATTTGGAACAATATGTCAACAGAGAACTGCCAGATGTTCAGGCTCGATTTAGAAAAGGTTGTGGTACTAGGAATATTATAGCTAATGTTGGATGGATCTTGGCAGAAAGCAGAGAATACCAGACGAATGTCTATCTATACTTCATTGACTATGCAAAGGCTTTTGACTGTGTGGATCACAACAAGCTATGGCTGACTTGGAGAAGAATGGGAATCCCAGAATATTTGGTTGTGCTAATGCAAAACCTATACCTGTACCAAGAGGCAGTCATCAGAACAGAGCAAGGAGACACTGTGTGGTTCAAAATCAAGAAGGGGGTGCATCAGGGATGTATTTTGTCTCCATACTTTTTCCAATATGTTTGCACAACAGATCATCCGAGACACTGGGCTGTATGAGGAGAAATGTGGCATCAGTATTGATGGAAGAATCATCAACAACCTGTGTTATGCAGATGGCACAACCCTCCTTACTGAAACTGTGGAGGACCTGAAGCACTTGCTGCAGAAGATCAAGGACTGCAGTCTTCAATATGGATTGAAGATCAACATCAAGAAAACAAAGATTCTCACCACTGAGCCTATTATTGACAAGCATCGGTATGGATGGTGAAAAGATTGAGATAGTTAACAGTTTTAGTTTACTTGGCTCCACAGTTAACACTATTGGTACTAGCAGCCAGGAAATCAAGAGACAAATTACACTGGGAAAATCAGCTGTGAGGGACCTCTCAAGAGTACTGAAGAGCAAAGATGTCAGACTGGAGACGAAGGTGCACCTGATCCAGGCTATAGTCTCACAATTGTGTGTTATGCATTGGAGAGTTGGACAGTGAATAGGGATGATAGAGAATTGTTGCCTTTGAGCTGTGGTGCTGGAGAAGAGTGTTGAATATACCATGGACTGCTAGGAGAACAAACAGGTTTGTCCTTGAGAGGGTGAAGCCAGAATGTTCCTTGGAGTCAAGGATTCTGAAGCTTCATCTGACATACTTTGGGCATGTTGCAAGGAGGGACTGGTCCTTGCAGAGGGACATCATGTTTGGGAGAATGGAGGGACGGCACAGGAGAGAAAAACCCTCAATGAGATAGATCAATTCTGTGATTGGGGTGGTGGGAATGAGTGTGTCAGAGACGGCAAGGTTGGCACAGGATAGAGCAGCATTTAGGGCTCTTGTACATGGAGTCGCTATGAGTTGCAAATGACTCGACATCAAATAACAACAACAATAAGTCACTCATATTCGGAGAAGTGTATGTGTGTTTTCATCTATTGCCTTTTCAGCTTTAAGACTTTTACCCAAGCTTTGTGAAGAAAGCAATTCCACGCATGACACCTCCTCAACCCTTCCCTTGTGCTGACCTTCCACTTGTCTTAAATAGAAACACAAGCCTAGTTTCTCCCTCCAGGGAGCTCTGTGTTCAGCCTTCTGTTGCAACTGTTGTTGTTGAAGTTTCCTTTCTGTTGGGATTGCAGATAGCTGCTAATTAAAGTAAATGCTTAATGACCTAATGGTCTTCCTTCATGCTTAGCAATTCTCCAATCAGGATGTGGGAGAGGAGAAGAGCAGAGCAACGTTCTCCTACCAAAGCTGAATTCTTCTCAGATGTATATGAGCCGTGTTAGCATTCTATTGATTTTACTTTCGGGGATATAGAGGTATATAGGCTTAGTATGGCATTTGTCAAGTTGCCTCAGTTTACCCACTTATTAGAGAAACTAAGTACTTACTATACAAGATAAGTGTGGTTGATTTATAGTTATAAAAAGGCCTAGAGATCCAGGAATAACAAGCAATAAAAAGACACAGTGCATTGTGTTTGTTGGTGTGTTTTATTAATGTTGACTGAGCGGTGTACAGCCAACCAAGCACACAGTGTTGTATTGATTTTCAAACTGAGCACTTAAACTGATTCATCAACATTAAATTTAAACAGAACTCTGTCGTGGGAAATAAAACACAGTCCTCCTCTACCTGCCAGATTTCTCTGATACATGTTTATGTGATGCATAAGGACTTTCATCTGAATTGATGTCCAAAATTACTCAGTTCCAGAGTTCGAACAGGACAGGCTGCAGAGCCAGCTCCTTGCTAAACAACCATAAGAATTTATCTCAGGATTTGCAGAATCACAGGATAATTTTTAAAGCATGACAGAAGGAGGAACCTGAAATAACAGCGTGGTCATTTTGCAGTGCTGTGAATCTCAAACTTTGACCTTTTACTTGCCAGCTATTGATCTAAAGCAAATTACTCAATATTCTTGAATTTGTTTATTTGCCTGTGAGAAGCAGACAATGAAACCAATGCACTGTGCCTTGGACTAATACAAGGTTTACCTTTCTTTATACCAAACATTTGCATAAAACGTCACCACTGTACTACTGTAAGGCAGGGTAGCACTAGCCTGTAAAATGTCTAAGACTATAAATCTTCAAATGAGCAGACTGTCACATATTTCTCCTGTTGCTGATGGATTAAAACCATTGATCATTTTGATTTGCAGCCCAACACTTAACCCTCTATGCCAGAAGACAATAACTATGTTCTCTATACTTCTTATTTTCATAAACAGGCTAGAAGATATTGGATATTCTAGAAGCACAATGTGTATAACCACCAAAAATTGTAGTTGAAATAAACACAGGTATGGGAGTTCCTGGGTGATGAAAAATGGTTAGTACACTTTGCTGTCAAAAATTGAAATCCAAATAGAAGACTCCAATCTTGGAAGAAAAGCCTGGTCAAATTCTTAAAAATCAGCCCCTGAAAATCCAAGGAAATATGGGTTATCCATGACTTGTAATCAGCACAACAACAGCAAGTTTAGGTTCCATAAGAAGCAAGAAAATAAAGTAAAATTAAACAGAAAAATTAAATAAAGTAGAAAAGTACATTGTTGTAGTTATGTGCCATCTAGTCACTTGCCACTCATAGTGACACTCTCTACAACAGCTTTGAACCCTGCTCTATCCTGTGGCAACCTTATTGTCTCTGACACACCTACCCCCATTACCCCAGTCACTGAATCAATCCATCTCATCAAGAATCTTCCTCTCTTGCACTGTCCCTTCACCATCCCAAACATGAAGTCCCTCTATAAGGTCTGATCAATTCTTGCAACACACCCAAACTATGTCAGATGAAGTTTCAGCATCCTTGCTTCTAAGGATTCCTGGTTTCACCATCTCTGGATGAACCTATTTGTTCTCCAAGCAGTCTATATTCTATTCAATACTCTTATCCAGCAGCATAGCTCAAAGGAATCAATTCTCCTTCTATCATCCTTAGTCATTGTCCAGCTTTCTGATGCATAGCAAGCAATCACAAAGACTATGTCCTGGATCAAGAGCACCTTAGTCTCCAGACTGACATTGTTGATCTTTAGCACTCTAGAGAGGTCCCTAACAGATGACTTTCCCAATGCAATTCATCTTTTGATTTCCTGGCTGCAAGTACCGAGAGTATTGACTGTGGAGCCAAGCAAACTGAAGCTGTCAGCAATCTCAATCTCTTCACCGTCCATCATGATGCTGCAAATCAGCCCAATGGTGAGGATCTTTGTTTTCTTGATGTTGAGCTTAAATCCATATTGAAGGCTGTAGTCCTTGGCCTTCTGCAGCAAGTGCTTCTGGTCCTCCTCAGTTTCAGCAAGCAAGGCTGTCTCATCTGCATAATGCAGGTTGTTGATGAATCTTCCTCCAATCCTGATGGCACATTACTCCTCATAGAGCCCAGCCATCCAGATGATCTGTTCTGCATATAGATTGAAAAGGTACGGAGACAGAATACATTTAGAACCATGCAATGTTTCTTTGCTCTGTTCTGGTACCATGCAATTTTGAACCATGCAATGCTTCCTTGCTCTGTTCTGATGACTGCCTCCTGGTCCAAGTATACGCTTCACATAAACACAATCAAGTATTCTGTGATTCCCATTTTTCTCAGAGTTTATTGTGATCCGCAGAGTCAATTGTCTTTGCGTAGACAATGAAACAGATAGATATTCCTGTGCTGCTCTCTACTTTCAGCCAAGATCCATCTAATATTAGCTATAATATCCCTAGTACCACAGCCTCTTCTAAACCTGCCTGTTCATCCGGCAGTTCTCTGTTGATGTGCTCTACAATCTTGCCTTTTTTTTTCATCAATTATGAAATTATAATCAACACAATATTTAATATTATCTTTCATGGAGTTCTGGTGGCTTAGTGGCAAAAAGTTGTACTACCAACCCAAAGGTACAAGGTTTGAATCCATTAACTGCTCTGAAGGAGAAAGATAAAAAATTTTTTCCTATACAATTGCAGTCTCTGAAAATCTGTTGGGAGTCGGGGCAAGATGTCAGCTATGAGTTGGTTCCAATTTGACAATACAAAACTACAACAACAATATTATATTTCAGAATAATTTTAAACTTAACTACTTCCAACAGGTAATAGATCTCTAAGCTTATGTCTCAATGTGTAGTATATGTGGTAATACAAAATTATAATTAGAGGATACTGCATGAATGTGGAAAAACTAGACATGAGAAATTCAGTAAGAATAGTATATCAAGAATTTTTAAGTGGATGCAACTATAAAATAGGAGATACATTTACAATTTTCTGTTTTACTTAGAGGAAACAGAGACTATGTCCAGTTGAAAATGGACTCTTGGATGAAGACCTATGAAACATGAAGAAGAGATCTGGTACAGATTGAATTGCATTCCTCAAAGAAATATTTTAGAATTAACCCTTATAAAGTGACAGTGATCCTGTTTGAAATAGTCTTTGAAGATATCATTACTTAGGTCAAAGTGGGGTAAGAGTTGTGGTTTCTCAGGGCCATCCTGTCAGCTATAACTCTTTAGGACTCTGGGAACAAAAGATGCTAACTTCGCCTTTTTCTGTGCCATCATCACAATCTCTGCCATGCTCTTGCCCACTTTTGCAATCGCTGCGTTTATCTATGTCTTTAAGGGTCTCCTTCCTTTTTGCTGGCCTTGTATATTTATCCAGCAGAAAGTCTTTTCCCAAAGACCCACATATCCTGACAACATGCCCAAATTATGTATGACAAATTTTTACTACCTTTGCTTCTATGGGCACCCTGGTTGAATTTCCTCCATAGCAGATTTGTTTGTATAATAGAGTCCCAAAGGGGGGGAATGCAAAACACAATACCAAAAACTCTCAAAATAATTACCTTGCCATTGACTCAATTCTAACTCATGGCAACCTTATAGGACAGATTAGAGCTTCCCTATACTGTTTCTGAGGATGTAAATCTTTATAAGAGTGGACTGTCACAACATACTCACATGGAGAAGCTATGTCCTTCAAACCACCAATGATTTTGTTGGCAACTGAACATTCAACCACTGTGCCATTGTTGTTGTTTTGTGCCTTCATGTCAGAATCAACTCATAGATGACCCTCCAGAGGGTTCTCAGAGCTGGTAAATCACAGGGGAGGGTAATATCCATCATTCTCTCATGAAGCAGCTGGTGGATTTGAACCATGTGCCTTTGAGATTGTAATATAGCTTCTTACCACTGGGCCTCCAGATACCTTATTTGTTATATTTGACTTGCCTCTTTATTGAAAAAGAAGATACATAGAAATGGGAGGCAGAAGGAATCAACATAGCCAAGAGTTGAATCTCAGATACACAGACTACAAAACGGTGAGAAATCCTCTATTCTTGAAAAACACCTCCTTTGTGATGCCTTTTGGTGTGATCACCTCCAAAGCTTAGACAAGAACCATATGGCAGCCTGCAGGATTGAATTTCTGACAATAAAAAAAAGAGTGAAAGAGCTAACTTGTCTGAGAAACCAAAAGGAACCAGTGTCCCGGGAGCATGGTGAGCAGAGTAGAAATACTGAAGTGAGACTTAAGAGAAGGCCACAGAAAAGAAGAGATCTTATTCTATATATACAGTGATGCATTGTTAACTGTCTTTTTTATGGGTTAGTAGTTGCTGGTGTTTTGGAAAAGTAGAATGGGACAAGATTTGGCCAAGGGGCAGAGTTGGACATTGTTAAATATCTTCTGAGATTGTGCCTATTTTCAACAATGGTGGGAACTATGTCTCTACAGCATTAAAAGATTCTCACCACTGAGAATTGACAACATGTTAGACAGTGAAGAAATTAACATTAGTAACAGCTTCAGTTTGCTTGGCTCCACAATCAATTTTTTTGGTACCAGCAGCCATGAAATCAAAAGATGAATTGCACTGGGAAAATCTGTCAGGCACCTCTTCAGAGTATCGAAGAGCAATGATATCAGTCTGGACACTAAGGTGCACCTGATCTAGGGCATGGTCTTTGTAATGACTTACTATGCATCAGAAAGCTAGACAATGAATAAGGATGACAGAAGGATAATTGACATCTTTGAGCTGTGATGATGGGAAAAAATAATCACTGAATGGATGGCCAAGAGAATAAACAGATATGTTTTGGAGAGGGTACAGACAGAGTGCTCTCTGGAGGCAAGAATGGTGAGGCTTCATCTCACCTACTTTGGACATGTTGCTAGGAAAGGCTGTTCCTTGAAGAGGGATATGATGGTTGAAAGGATGGAGGGTCAGAGAAGGAAATGAAGACTCTCAACTACGTGGATTGACATGGTGACTGTTGCAATGGACGCTTGTGTGTCAGGAAGTGTGAGAATGGTGCAGGGTCCAGGTCTTTTATTCATAGGATCATTGTAAATTGGATTCTACTCAACAGCCCTTAACAACAATAACAATTCAAACTATAAAAGGAATAATTAAACATAGCGTATTATTTGCCTTACGGTTTTTAACAATTTGTGAATTTTCTAGGATTACCTTGAACTTTGGAGGATTCTACTAATTTTATATAATCATCCTGGAGGGTAGACTGGGTCTTAGTAATTTTCATATTTCTAGCACATAACATAGAACTTGACACTTTAGACAAATTTGATAAACATTGTCAAAAGTAATTCATCATAAAGACTTATACAGGTGTTCTTTCCCGGTTGATACTTTAATTGCTTTCACATTCAGGATCATCTCATTTGATCCTAGAAGTTCTACAAGCACAATAGTTATGTGCATTTAAACTCATTCAGCAGTTCTGTGGATGAAATACCAGATATCCTGTTCCAATGAAGATTAACCAAACAGAACTCCCTACCTTCAAGTTAATTCCATCTCATAGCTACTCTAAATGAAAAAGTGGAACACCAACCCATAGGATTCCCAAAACTTTAACTATTTATGGGTATAAACGGCTTCATCTTCCTCCCAAGGAGTGCAGGTAGATTTGAACCAATGACTTTAATTCATGTAATCCCCACCAGGAATTCCTAGAAAACCCTATGGAATGGTTGTGCTCTGCCACATGTGGTCTCTGTTATTGTCATCATGTGTCATGCGTTAAAACACTCATACCAACACTATGAAACATTAACTCTGAACCTTGTCCTACCCTGAGCCAAACTCACCACCTCCAACAACCCTGATTGCATTGCCACAGTCACTGAGTCAATCTATCACATTCAGCACCTTTCTTTCTTGTGCTGACCCTTTATCTTTCCAACAATGATCTTCTCCAAGGGCTGACCACTTACCCCTACTGACAACATATCAAAAGTATATCAGAGAGGGTTATACAATCCATGCATTCAAGAAGTACCTCGGTTTCACTTTCTGCAGGACAGACCCGTTTATTCTCCGGGCAGTCCATAGAATGTTCAATACTCCTCTTTAGCACATTGATTTTTCTTCTATGATTCTTAGTCATGATCCAGCTTTCAGATGCATAGTAAGCAATTGAAGAGACCATGTCTTGGGTCAGGTTCATCCTAGTCTTTACACCAACACTGTTGCTTTTATACCCAGAAAACATCCCTGACAGCAGATTTTCCCAATGCAAATCTCTTGATTTCCTGACTGCTGGTTTCAAAGGTTTTGATTATGGATCTAAGTGATATGAAATCACAAAAGACTCCAATCATTTCTCCACCTATCATGATGCTTATTGTCACAGTGGTGAAGATTATTTTTCTCTTGATGTTGAGAGGCAATCCGTATTGAAGGTCATAGTCCTTGATCTTCTGTAGCAAGTGCTTCAAGTTCTTCTCACTTTTGACAAGCAAGTATCATCTGCACAACTCAGGTTCTGATGCTGATGCCACATCCTTCTTCATAAAGTCCAGCTTCTCCCAATGATCTGTCTAACATATAGATTGAAAAGATATGGAAAAAGGATATATTCTTGCCACACTCCTTTCTTAATTTTGAACCAGGCAGTGGACCCTTGCTCTGTTTGGACTACGATAGTTCTTTAATAAGTACCTTCAAGTGTTATGGGATTCCCATTATTTTCAATGTTGGTCACAATTTATTGTTGTCTACACAGTCAAATGTCTTTGCATGACAAGAATAGACTCAACAGCACCCAATAAGAGCACTTAATCCTGCGTATAATCAGGAGGAGTTGTTAGGACAGATTTTATTGCATCCTCTTTAAAGAGAAGATGACTTATAGAAAGGGGAGGCAGCAGTGTAAGACTTTATAGTTAAAGTGAAGAGGAAAAAAATAACCCAACAAAAATTAACAGAGTATTAAGTCTAAATCTCATTATCTCTAACTAGCATCCTATACCACATGACCTTCTAATGATTAATTTCTGAGCTACCCTTAACACCATCAGCTAATCTCCCAAGATTAATCCCAACTAGAATGACTTCTCAAAGGCAAATGCATATTGGAAAAATCCTCTAGGTATCTAGAAACAACTGTGTAAAATGAAGAGCTGGGTATTAGCAATGCACAGCTTTCAACTTTAATGTGTCAGAACAAGGATCCTTCAGAATTAACTGAACATCGTAGACAATGAATGAAACTCTAATATGACAGATTGCCAACCATCTAGAGTATTTAGCCATTAATGCAACGATCTGGAGCTGTGAAAAAGCTTCTTAATATAGTAGCAGATAAGAGATTCAATTAAATAGCAATGTCTTAACTGTTCATTTCGCTCTTCCAAGATTATACATTTCTTTCTTTTTGGTCTTTGTCAGACTTCCTCATCCTACCAAGCAACCATTCTGAGTAATTTCCATTTGTAGAGTTCAAGTTGGCTTTCCCTTTCATACATGTATACCTGCCCTTTAGTAAACCTTACAAAGTGCCAGATTTGCTCTGAGTTCACAGTTTAAACCATGGGATAGCAGATTCATTTAATGAACATTTAAGCAGCTTGTTAACAAAGGAAACTCTCTGGACACGGAGTCATTACCCCTCTGGGTCCCCTCTTCCCCCTATCAGTGACTCCTGGGGTCTCATTAATGTATTTGGTCTTTCAAAATTGAAGCACTTGTGCTGACATCAAGGACATCACTCATTGCCACCAAGCAAAAACAGGCAGCAAAAAATTGTGCCAGTGTCAGCACATGATTGAGGTCTAAAAAGGAAACAGATGCACAAATGATTCATTGTCATCAATAGAGCCTGTCAAGATGAAGTGGAAAGAGGGGAAAAAATTAGAAACTCCTTGCATGTGCTAATGATACCACTTTCTGAAACTGAAGGAAAGAACAATCCTCCCGGTATCAATGAGACTTTGAGATCTGATTACATTTTTGCATAAACCATTCAGCTCAGAGGGAGGGAATCATTATATATTTATTTTGTATACATTTGCATAGCATTTTTATTGTATGCCTTACACTGTAAATATAAATATATTATTCAACAATCAGAAATTTTCACTTTCTTTCCTGTTGAGCCTCTTCACTTTATTTCTTTCCATTTTCTGTCCATATTATGCAATACTGGATTAAAGTCTGAATCTGCTAACTTCAGACGTTACTGGAAAAAAATAGTTCTGCCTTTGCCCTTGCTCTGGAGCACATTAAAGGAAAATACTT
>NW_006399779.1:22009132-22020090 GCF_000299155.1 Elephantulus edwardii
TATCCTCCTTGGTCATTGTCCAACTCTCTGATGCATAACAAGTGATTGTGAAGACCATGGCCTGTGTCAAACACCTTAGTCTCTAGGGAGACACCATTGCTCTTCAGTACTCTGGATAGATTTATAAAATACTTCTAAATATGTCACTATAAGAAATTATCTAGAGAGATGCAGAATTTTTTAAAAAGGAAAATGATTTCAACTTAGGGGCAGTCTTGAAGTTCTCATAGCTCTATAAATATTTCTTAAATTTGGAAAAAAGTCTTACTTACAATAAGGCAACAGATATTCTTCATCCCCAATACATAGCAATTATGCTAGGAATTCAATTAAAGAAAAAATATGCACAAAACATAAAACAAATACTTGTGGGGTTTTTTTCTTCACTGTTTAAATAATCATCTGTCTACAGTAGTTAATAGCGGGGGGGAAGTCAGAGAAAAAAGATGTGTGAGAAAAAGGGTTGTTCAACTTCAATTCCGAATTTGTAGAAAAATAGCTTGGTTCTGATAAGAGCCTATAAATCAACAGATTAACAGTATTAGATTTTATAAAAGTATGGGCTTCTTGGCTAGCATGTCCTCTAGTGTGGTGAAATTTGAATATGACAAAATGCTTATTTTTCCCGTTATTTCTGAGGGATGATGGGACGGTTGAGTGAGTTTGTAAAGCTGTACCATTGTAGCAGACATAGCTGTCTTCTTGAGCAAGAAGGTACTAAATTTCAATGACACAGCTGACAAAAGGGTCATGTCTTTTCATGAACTTGTGTTCTTTATTGCTCTTGGGGAAGGAGAAAAAAGAAAAACCAAAAAACAACTCCAACAAAACCCCTGATTATCAGGTAAATCCAACAGGCTATAAATCTTTCCAGACATTCAGGATGATTCATTCCAACAAATTGTTGGAGCAAAGATGAGGAAGATCCTTGGAGGGAAAGATGATTGTCTCCTAGGTTGAAGAAGACATAGATCTCCTCCCTAATATGAATAGAACATAACAGGGGAGAAATATGTTATACCACTGAAGCTCTACTTTTCCCTCCCCTGTATGAGTTCTCCCTTTTGTAGTTCCAGTGTTCCAAAGATCAGCATGGATCAATATCCCAAATGTACAGCTTGGTCCATTCTTCATACTCTTTCTTACCAGTTGTCCATGTGACACTCTTCTCTTCTTCCAACCCTAGACTCTCAAAATAAGTTCAGAACTCATTGAGTCCAAGCTACTAAGTGCTAGTCACAAATTCGGAGTGTCCATGTAACATCTCACCTTCTGATCTTCTTCCTACAAATTCCTGGTGTCTCTATGACCCTTCAAGACACCAGTCACAAGTATGGGATTTCATGAGACCCTCCCTTCCAGTCTGATCTGGTGATCTGCTCATTCTTACTGTCCTGGAGAAAGTGCATCCAGGTGCTCTTTGGAGGGAAAGATGAAGCTTTGTCTAACTTTGGACATGTGGTCAGAAGAGGTCAGTCCTTGGGAAAGGATACCATGCTTGGAAAGGTAGGTCAATGAAAGAGAGGAAGACACTCAACAAAATGGATTGACATAGTGGCTGGGGCATTGGGATCATTGTAGAAGGGATGGTGCAGGACAGGGCAAGATTCAGTTCTGCTGTTCATAGGGTCTCTATGAGTCCCAGTGGACTCAATGGCACCTAACAACACCAATGAAACAATACCATTTGGTGGGTGGACAGAGGGATGAAGGAAATGGGAAGGATCTATCAGGGACCTGGAAAGATTGGATAATGAAGGGCAAAGTCCAATAATGATTGATTTTATATGACATAATGCATAGGAATTATTATATGAAATACAATATGAATGAGGAATAATATGAAACACAATGCATATGAGCTTTATGAGCAAACCAACATAAAATTAAAAACAAACAAACCAACCCCACAACAATTTGTTGGGATGACTCATGGAAGAGAAACATAGGGTGAGAAGTTGTTGAGTGCCATCAAGTCAGAACCAATTCATACCTGACCCTTCAGTTAGTTTTCAGAGGATGTAAAAGACATCCTTTTCCTGTGAAACACCTGGTGGATTGGAATCACCTGTGTTTGGGATGGTAGTACAACTCCTTACCACTAGGATTGGATAAACGCAAAAACTGTAAGAATTCCTAACTGAAGCTTCCATGTTGTAAAAGATGTGCTATTCTTCCAAAAGCTGATGTTCCCATCAACCAAAAAGCTAGCAGAACCTCGATGTTTGGGGCTTTTATTGATTAATCCTGAATTATAGGCTTGATGTTGTCTTCTGAGGCTAGTTGAAGTTGGACTCTCAGGTGAATCTTTGCTGGTTTGGCCAGCACCCCTTCCTTCTTGTGCTGTTGTTTTGTGCCATCTGGTAACCTGCGATCCATAGCCACCCTATGTACAACAGCTCTGAAGCCTGCTATGTTCTGTGCCAGTCTCATTGACTCCAACACACTAACCCCATTGCCCCAGACACTGTATCAATCAATTTCATCTAAGGTCTTCCTCTCCTGCGCTGTCCCTTTACTCTTTCAAGCATGATATCGTTTTCCAAGGATTGGCCACTCTGGGTCATGTATCCAAAATACGTAAGATGGGTCTTCAAAATCCTAGCCTCAAAGGAGAAACTTGATTTCAACTTCTCCAATACAGACCTATTTGCTTCCTTGGTGGTCCATAGTATATTTAAGATCTTCTCCAGCACCACACTTCTAACTCATCAATTCTTTTCCTGTCATTCTTAGTCATTGTTCAGCTCTCTGATGCATAGCAAGTAATTGTGAAGATAATAGCCTGGATTAGGTGCACCTTCGTGTCTAGACTGATGTCATTGCTTTTCAGCACTCTGGAGAGGTCCCTGACAGCAGATTCTCTCAATGCAATTAATCGTTTGACTTCCTGAATGCTAGCATTAAGAATGTTGCTTGTGGAGCTAACCAAGCTATAATTGTTAATAACATCAATCTCTTCTCCATCTTATTACAGTGCTATCAATTGGCTCAGTGGTGAGAATCTTTGTCTTCTTGATGTTGAGCTTCAACAATATTGAAGACTACAGTTCTTGAACTTCTGCAGCAAGCACTTCAGGTCTTCTTCAGTTTCAGCAAGCAAGGTTGTGTCGTCTGCATAGCATAGGTTGTTGATGAGTATTCCTCCAATCCTGATGCCACATTCCTCCTCATAAAGCCATGATTGCTGAATGATCTGTTCTGCATATAGATTGAAAAGGTATGGAAACAGAATGCATCCCTGATGCACTCTTTTGCTGATTTTGAACCATGCAGTGTTTCTCAGCTCTGTTCTGAGTACTGATTCCTGATCAAAGTATAGGTTTGACATAAGTGAAAAAAAAAAAAATAAAATCAAGTGTTCTGGAATTCCCATTCTCCTCAGGGTTAGCCACAGTTTGCTGTGATCCACCCATTCCATGTTAGCACAAATTACCACCTGTGGGCTAAGAGTATTAGGCCAAGAAATCATAACTTTTCCAAGAATTATTAGGGCAAAAGTTACTTTACTCAAGATTGTTGTTATCTCCTATTGAGTTGCCTGTGATCCATAATGACCCTATGTACAATAGTTCTAAACTCTGCCATATTCTGAACCAGTCTCACTGACTCCAATACACCTACCCCCATTACCCTAGTTACCATGTCAATCCATCTCATCCAGGGTCTTCCTATCCTATGTTATTTCTCCGCCCTTCCAAACATTCTCCAAGGACTGGTTCTTTCTAGCCATATGTCCAAAGTATCTGAGACAGAAATCAAAATCCTTTCCTTCAAGGAGAATCTTGATTCCCCCCTCTCCAATACAGACCTGTTTGTTATAAAAGTAGGTATTTATCTACCAGCTACAAACCCCACCAAGACTTTAGAAAGATGTTTGTAGCCAACACAAGTCATATTGAATAAATAGTCTCATGTTTTCCCAAAGGTTAAATATTATTAAACAAAATATATTCACTAAGAGAAATATGAAACATCTTAGTAATACTATAACAATTAACAAGGCAAAAATGCCAGTGTCAAAATATTGGGAAAATAAATCCAGGTTAATAGTATATATACTAGCAATCTTCAGTATATCCTCCAGTTCCTAAATAGTACCCATGAATATATTAAGAGATCAAAAGCAAAAAATAATATTACAAATTGATGTCATGGCCATAAAGCAAGGTGTGGCAGGATTATCTAATAGTGATAGAATCAATGTGGATGAATTTAGAAGAGTAATATGGGTTTTATAAGTCAAAATATCAGAAATCACCATAAAATGCTCCAAAAATAATTTTACTTACATACTCAATACTTTCCTTACTGAAACATGTTAAGGCTTGCTTAAAACAATTTATCTCTCTGTGAGTATACACATTCATACATAAATACATGCTTTTTTTCCCATTTGAAAGGGAACTAATGTCTAAACAGCTAGAGCACGCTTCTCTTCCATGTTGCCCAAACTCTGTTTTCCATTCCCCGTGGTCTTCTTTCTTATTATGTGCATCTATTAGGAGACTGTATATTTGTCAGCTTTGCTATAGTAACAAATGACCACAGAATCCCAGTGGCTTAAAACAACAAAGATTTATTTTTCACACGTGTTACATGTCATCTAGAAGTTGATGATGGTTTGGCTACTGTTCATTTCAACTCACCTCTGTTTCAAAGTATATAAAATTCTTCCCTTTTTTTAGAATCTTGCTAAAAGAACAGCTGTGGGATGATATTCTTTTAACATAGAAAAAGAGAAAGCAGAAGTATATTCTGAATGAAAAATACATCATTTGCTTCTAAGGTGCATTTTATGTTTAGAGAGTACTTATTGGTATTCAAAAATGACTATAATTTTTTTAAAAATACACCTAAATGTGTGATACTGCTGAAAGGAAAACACATTAAAACACAAAACATAGGCTTGAGGGTGAAGTGTTGAATGTGGAGAAATGGTTAATGAAGATTGGAAAATTAAATTCTGTTGCCTTCCACATCTTTCACTTTCCAAATAGGAGTAGTATGAGGGGGGCATGATATTCTGTGTTTCTATTGCCTGTGATAACTTGGAAAATAAATATCATACCTTGTGACTTCAGGAAAGAGATAACTTGTTAAAACAAAAGGATGATTTGTACCAATTTGCTTTACTTGTTATTAGGTGTACATGACATGGTACTAAAAAAGAAAGAAGTTCGGAAATAGAGCTGCAATCTAGTATCAATGCTAAAAATAGATAATATAGAAATCCTTGTACTTAAATGGTGTTATTCCTTTTAGACACTATAGTTGTTGTTGTTGATTCCTGTCCAGTTGAGCACAACTCATAGAGACCCTATGAACAAAATGCCTGATTCTATAACTATCAACATTTATCAAAGTTCATCGAGTTTCCAGAGGCATGTTGTTTAGGAAGTGGATCAGTTTAAATTTGCAGCACACCTATGTACAAAAGAAAGAAACCCTGCAGGACCTTATCATCTGCACAAATCCGCTGTATTTGTACCCATTGTTGCAACCACTGTGTCAATGTGGTCTTTTGCTGACCCTCTCCTTTAAAATATGTAAGGAAAATGTGACCAGGGTGTTCTTTAGAGCCAACGATGATGAAGCTTCCTCTCATATACTTGAGTGTATTGTTAAGAAGGGCTTCCCTTTGAAAGACATATAATGCTTGGAAAAGTGAAGCATCATGGAAGGAGAAGAAAATTCTCAACAAGATGTATTGGCACAGTGATGGTAGCAATGGGTTTGATGATGTTAGAAATGATGAGGATTGCACAGGGTTCGGAACTGCTGTTCATTGGGCCATTATAAGTCATAGGGCCCCTAGGGTACTCAAATTGAGGACACCCAACAACTACAACTACTATTTTAACAAGTTTGATGCCCTTCTCTAGTGGATAGCCTTTTATTATTGATAACACGGTATGTGAGATAAAGTCTCCCTATATTTCTTACAACCAATGAATAAAAGGTAAAAATGAAAATGCTTCAGCAACAACATCCAATTAAGTCACCACCTCAGGACAAACGCCAAATCAAGGTCAGGCACATCCATTAAGCTCTTGGTTAAATTTTCTAAGCTGATTAAGGTGAGCCGCAGGAAATCCTATAATTTGGACAAAACGTCTCAGGAAAAGATACTAAAAGTATTGCCCAGGGAGCTCTAGTAAAGTTCACATTCTAAGCATGGAGAACAAGACACATCTATAAGATAATTGCAGGTGTATCTATTGGCCTTAAGGCACTAAATGCAATCTAATAGATCAGAAAGCAAGTGAGCCCACAGGCTAGGTTTTAAAAATCTATGATGGAGATGTAATGTAAATTGTAGACAATCAAATTACAGTAAAGAAGCAGGCAAGAAAAGCTCTGAGTCCCTAAAAAGACTCTTTCTATAAATCTTTCATCAAATATGTTCAATGAGAATAGAAAATAATCTCTCAGGAGAAAAAGACCACGGTTATTTAGAAAATGGATGAAAAAACTTTTCCCATACATAAAAATGATGAGTATTCAAAGGATTATCCTTGCAGCTTGGGTAAATTTGATTAGTGCAACTCAAGAGTGATCAACATTACTTTCAGACTTTTTTGTTTACATTCCTCTAGAATTGCCTCCTTTTGATTATGAGAAGAATCTATTACTAGTTTGTAACTGATAGAGTATAGAAAAGGTAAGAGGATGTTATGTATTGATTGCTGTCTTTGTTGTTTTAGATGCTATCAATATGCTACCAAGAGAATGAGCAGATCTGTTCTTGAGAGAGTAAAACCAGTCTGGTCCTTGAGGCAAGGATTTTACAACTGCATATTACACACTTTGAGCATGTTGTTAGGAAGAACCATTCCTTGGAGAAGAACATGATGTCTAGAGGGGTAAACGGTCAAAGGAAGAGAGGAAGACTTTGGATGAGATGCATTGATACAATGACTGTGGAAATGGACACAGTGTTTCAGAGACAGTGATTGGCTTTGGATAGAGCAAGGTTCAGGGCTATAGTTTATAGGGTCGCTATAAGTGGTAGTCGACTCAACAGAACATAATAATAACTGTGTTGCCTTGCTCTATTTACAGAATAACTACTTGGTCTAGCTATAGGTTTCACATCGGCACCATTAAGCTCAATGTTAGCACTAATTTTTTATGACCCACACCTAATGTCACTGATAGAAAACATCCAAACATACAAATGAGACTAGAGGTATTGGGAAAAATAAAGTCCATAACAAAAGTTCAGAAACTGTTGTGATACCAATATAGATGCTTCAATAAATAAATGCAATGCTTAAAATGCTTATTAATCTATGCTATCTAAAAAAGCACTACTTAGTCAACTAACTGGAAGAGATCTAAATTGGCCCCATTCCAAAGAAACATGAGTTCACAAGATATGGTAATCATTAAACAATATAATGAATATCCCAAACAAAAGAGGACGCTTGACAATGTGGAGGATCAGAGAAAGGGAAGAAGACAATCAAGGAGGGACCACAGCAAGGGACTCAAGCGTGTCAGAGATGATGAGAGAGCACAGGACACGACGGAGGAGTTCCAATCTTTTGTCAATTCGGTCACTATGAGCTGTTTTTAACTGGATGCCACCTAACAACAACAGCATCAAAGACAATTCAATGTGGTCACAGTACTTCAATACAGTTCAACAGAGAATGGTCAGAAATTCAAGGCAGATTAAAAAGATGACCTGTGTTGAGAGAATTGTTATTTTTTAATTGGAGAGATATATTTATTGGTAATTCAGTGTCCCTCATATTACATTATATCAAGAGTCACGTAAAATCCTACTATAAGTGATAATGAGGTGGCCGATTTCATTGTACCTTTATGCTTTCTTTATTTTAAAGTTGTATATTTACCCTAATGCTTAGCAAGTTATCCACGGAAGGTACTTCAGTAGTATAAATTCTTTTAACTTTTTCTCTAGTGGATTTAGGTATTATTGATTACCAGTATCTGAATCAATTACAAGTACTTCCCAGGTTATAAATATCTGACATAATACAAGGTGAGACTAGCATACTAAGAAAGGTACCATTACTGACCACTTGGACTGGTATTATAATGGCACATCCTTGACAAAGTGAAAGAAAAACGTAGGACAAAATTAAAAATATTCGTTTAAAAAATCTGAATTTCTAGACTTTTAAATATAGATGGAACCTCAGAGACTACGGTGTTTAGACACTTTTCAAACATGTGACTTAATTAATCTTTTAGCATAACAATATAGAGACCTGTAAAATGAACAAAACAAGTGCAACTTTAATGTCAGAGAAAGTACAACAGGATTCAGAAGTGTGAGTAGAAAAAGAGATAATATTTTTGATGGGAGATGAATCTTAGCTGAAAGTAGAGAATACCAAAAAGATATTTATCTGTGTTTTATTCAGTTATAAAAGTCATTCAACTACATGAATAATAGAAATAACCTGCAAACAACAGATACACCATAAGGCTTAATTTTATTCAAGTAGAACCTGTACATGGACCAAGAGGCAGTCATTCTAATAGAACAAGAGGATATTATCTGGGCTAAAAACCAGAAAATCTTTCTGGGCAAGTGATATTCTTTTGACCTTATAGAATTGATTATACCAAGGGATGAGGCCATGGTCTGTGCAATCAAATCATTTGCTACGCATCAGAGAGCTGGACAATGACTAATGATGAAAGAAGGAACATTCATGCCTTTAAGTTGTGGTGCTGGAGAAGAGCATTGAATATACCAAAGACTGCATAAAGAACAAACAGGTTCATCCTGGAGAGAGTGAAATTAGGCTGCTCCTTGGATGCAAGGATTCTGAAGCTTTGTCTGACATACTTTGGACATGTTGCAAGGAGGGACCAGTCCTTGGAGAGGGACATCATGCTTGGGAGGGTAGATGGACAGCATAGAAGAGGAAGATCCTTGATAAAATGGATTGAATCAGTGACTGAGGTAAATGGGGGGGGGGGTAGGTTTGTAAGAGAAAATAAGATTGGCAGAGAAAATAAGAATAGAGCAGGGTTTAGGATTGTTGTACACAAGGTTGTTAGGAACCAAAGGCAACTTGATGGCACATAACAACAACAAGGTATGAGTGCCTTTTTGTTGTTACTATGTGCCATTAAATCACTTAGGCTTATAAAAATCCTATGTGCAATAGCCTGAAATTTCCTCTAACTTGAGCCATTTGTCTTTGGCACATCCACCCCATTATCCCAGTCACTGAGTCAATCCATCACATACAGGGTCTTCCTCTCTTGTGCTGTCCCTCTACCCTCTCAAACATGATGTCCCTTTCCAAGGGCTATTCCCTACTAGCAACACACCCAAAGGTTGTCAGACAAAGCTTCAAAATCCTTGCCTCCAGAAGCAGCCTGGTGTCACTCTCTGCAGGACAGACCTTTTTGTTCTCTTTAAAGTCCATGGTATAGTCAACACTCTTCTCCATAGTTACTGATAACTGTATAGTCAATCATTTGGTTGAAATTGGTCCATGGAGGTGAGTTTTTTCCAGATTAAAAGGATGAGTAAGTGCCTAGAACTTCTTGGGAGTTCTATCAGTTCCTCAGTCTCTATCAGACTTGTAACTATATTTTGAAATGAAATGTAGCAGGGCTGGTTGAATGAAAAGTTAGTTTGCCTTGTAAACATTAATTCAAATCACAGTTCAAAATCTATTGAAAAGATTCTGGAAGGGTGTGTGTCAAAGTTTTAGTTTTTAACTATACGTGGGTATGGTTATGGGTTTTCAACATGTATGCTGAGCATACATGATTCAAGGAGTCTTCTACACGAAGAAGACAGCCCCAGGATTGGAGAAACACTTATTACCAATCTGCATTTTGTAGGCAGAAAATGAAAACATGATTGTTGACAATGAGGAAGGCTGGAAGCTCTTACAGATGATATAAAACAATCCTTTAGTATTAATTCCACCTGAATAAATATATTTTTTATTTCTGAAGCTTCACCTGATATACTTTGGGTATGTTGCAAGGAGGGACCAGTTCTTGGAGAAGTACGTCATGCTTGGGAAAGTGGAGGGACAGCGCAGGAGAGGAAGGCCCTCTGTGAGGTGGATTGATTCAGTGAATGGCGCAATAGGGGTAGATGTGTCAGAGACAGTTAAATTGGCACCGAATAGAGCAGGGTTTAGGGCTATGGTACATAAAGTTCCTATGAGTCACAGGCAACTCTACGGCACATAACAATAACAACAACAAATAGCTTATTTACAAAATTCAAATACACTGTTTTTAAGAAGAAATTATTTTAATTTGACTCACCCCACCCCCATCAAATTTTACAACCCCATGATTAATCTCCACCTCCCCCTGCACATCCTTATTGTTCTGCTTCCACCCTCTCCCACCCCTCTTGGATCCCATACTCATTCTCCAATAATGGTTTTATAAAATATTTATCCTTGTGGGACTGAGTTAGTTCACTCAGCTAAATGCTTTCTAGTCCTTCCTAAATTAGGTAAAAATTTACATAATCATTGTTCCTGCATAGTATTCCATTGTGTGAATGTACCATAATTTCTCAATCCATTCATTTGTGGTTGAACATTTTGGCAGTTTCCATGTTCTTGCAATGCTGAATAATGCTGCTATGAACATTGGTATACAAATCTCTGCCTCAGTTCTCATTTTCTCCATATAGTGGAATAGCTGGGTCATATGGGATTTCTATGTTCAGCTTTTTGTGTAAGTGCCAAATTGCCTTCCAGTATGGTTGTACCATTTTACAATCCCACCAACAATGTGTAAAAGTTTCTTTCTCGCCACATCCACTCCAACATTTATTACTTGCTGCCCTGTTAAACATTGTCACTGTCACTGGAGGAAGATAGTACCTAGTGATGGTTTTGATTCGCATCTCTCGTACTGCCAGTGATTTGGAGCATTTCTTCTTGTGTCTGTTTGCCATTCAAATATCTTCTGTGAAAATTCTTTCCATG
>NW_006399779.1:22020605-22034278 GCF_000299155.1 Elephantulus edwardii
TGTTTGTTCCCAGTCTGTAGGTTTTAAATGGTTTTTTATTTCTGTAGGAAATAAAAGGTATCTACATCAGCAAAGAGATGGTTAAAGTGTCCCTATATGTAGATGATATGTTAGTGTACACAGAAAACCCCAAAACAGAAAACAAACCAACATTGTTAGAGTTAATAGGCCAATTTAGTAGAGTAGAAGGATACAAGACCAATATCCAAAACTCAATAGTATTCCCCTGTAGTAACAAAGAGAATTCAGAGAAGGAAATTAAGAAAGCAATACCATTTACAATAGCCAACCACAAATTGAGATACTTGAGAGTGAACCTAACTAGAGACACAGAAGACCTATACAAAGAAAACCACAGAGCTTTTCTGTAAGACACAATAAAAAACCTAAAAAAAGGGGAAAATGTGCCCTATTCATGTATAGGAAGACTCAAAATTGTGAAAATGATAATCTTATCAAAAGCAATATGTATGTTCAATGCAACCCCAATCCAGATACCAAATTCATTTTTTAAAGAGATTGAAAGGGAAATTAATAAATTCATTTGGAGAGGCAAGAGACCTTCAATAAATGAAACACTTCTGAGAAACAAAAATGAGGTTGTAGGCATAATACTTCCAGACCTTAAAACCTACTGCACAGCAGTAGTAAATAAAACAGCATGATGCTGGTACAATGACAGGCACACAGACCAATAGAACAAAATGGAGAACCCAGAAATATACCCAGCAATCTATGGTAAACTAATACTTGACAAGGAAATCAAAGCTATCAAAAGTGGAAATTATAACCTCTGCAACAAATGGTGCTGGCAAAACTGGACTTCCACCTACAGAAAGCTGAAACAGGATCTACATCTCACACCATACACAAACATCAACTCAAAGTGGATCAGAGACCTGGGAGTAAAGCCCCAAACCGTAACATTCATAAGTGACAAACTGGGATCAGTCTTAGAAGTGCTAGTTCAAGGTATAAAGATACTGTCAAACACAATGAGCAACGCGCAACCTGGAGGATAAAATTGATGCATAGGACCGTCTAAAGATTAAATATATGTGTGCATGAAAATCTTTTTCCAATAGGGTGGATATACATACAAATAAATATTTTATGCAACAAAAAATTTCATTTTCATGAGGTTCTTTGTAAAAAAATTCTTGAAGCAAGTGTTTCACTAAAAATTATATGTGCACATTATTTATGTTTTAGAATATCCAGGCCACTTTTTTCACAGTCTATGCATTCTAATTTCTCTAACCTTTTGCTATCAGGTCCAAATGTTCATGCTCTAAAAGTTGTATAATTTTATTCAGAATGGTCTTGATTCTTGAAAATCCTCATAGTTCTATCATATAAAAATAAAATAATATAAAATAATTAGACTAAAACTCATTGCCATGGAATAAGAAATAACTCATAGCTCACCATGCAGGGAGTTTCTGAGGCTGTAAATTGCAAGGATGGAGGCTGCCTACCTTCCTCCTGTGGAGCCAATGGTGGAGGCTAACTGTTAGCAACACCACTCCTCAAGGACTAAGACACTTGTTACCTCTCTCAGTACAAGAAAACAAACACGGCCTACTTTGGGACCAATGAGAACTAATGATAAATAGAGAAAAGGTTGATTCAGGTAATGATTTCATTTTCCCTGGATCTGAAACCAACTCCTAAGAAAACTCAAATGTAGAATTCTAAAGCAGAACTCACAAGATACATCATATCTGGCAAATCTTCTACAAAGTCCCAAAACAACGACAACAAAATCATCAAACCCAAACCTCTCTAAAAGTATCAGAGAATAAAAATATCAGTTTGAGTATTAAAGTGCTCCTGACCCAAGCCATGGCTTTTCAATCACTTCATGCATATATAAATTTTTTACAGTGAATACAGATTTTATGTCTTTGAATTGTACCTTTGGATATAAGCACTGAATGTACCATGGATTGCAAAAAGAACCACCAAATCAGTCTTAAATGAAGTGTAGTCAGAATTCTCTTTAGAGATTAGGAGGGGATCACACTTTGATCATGTTATCAGGAGGGCAAGACCGTGGAGAAGAGCACTAAGCGTGACAGTGGGGTAAGACAGATTGTCACAGAGGTGGCACCAATGGGCCCAAGCACAGCATCAACTGAGGATGCCTTAGGAATGGAGAGTGTTTTCTTCGTTTTACTTAGGGACATCATGAATTGTAACACTCATCAACACTTAACAATATCCTTTAATTTAACTGCACTCCTTGTGGGAGGAGTGCTATAGCAGTTATAAACTATGTGAACAAACCAAGTTGTATAAAGATATTGATCAAACAGTTGTTTAGACTAGGGGAAAAATATAAGTCAGCATATCATTAGGACAATAATACCAAACTCAAACAAAACTCACTACCATGGAGTCCATTCTAATATTTAAGACCTTGGAAAACAGAATGAAAGTGCCCCCTAGTGTTTCCAAGACTAAAAATCTTTACATAACCTGATTCCCACCTAGAGGCTCTGGACCCTTTTCTTTTACCAGCTGAAAACTATAGCTGTTGTGCAACCCTATTATAGGGTGATAATAGAAATGAATTTTTCATTATTGAGTTTACAAACAATTTACCAGAAATAAAGAAAAGTTACAACAGTATCATTTAAGTATATGATTCAGGAGAGGGATTGCTGTCATTACTCTTGTTCTGTGCCATCAAGTTGTCCACAATGCATAGTGAACCCATGCCTTATTTGAACCCTGCCCTATCCTGAGCCAGTTGCACTGACTCTGACACCCTTAATCCCATTGCCCCAGTTACTGAATCAATCCATCTCATCTAGGGTCTTGCTCTCCTGCACTATTCCTCTCCTTCCAAGCATGAAGTTCTTCTCCAAGGACTGGTCACCATGTACCCAAAATATGTGAGATGGAGGTTCAAAATTCTTGTCTCCAAGGAGAAATTTAGTTTCATCCTCTTCAAGACAGACCTATTTATTCTCCTGGTGGTCCACGCTATGTTCAAGCCTCTTCTCCAGCACCACAACCCAAAGGCATCAATTCTTCTTCTATAATCCTTAGTCATTACTCAGCTCTCTGATGCATAGCAAGAAATTGCAAAGACGATGGCCTGGTCTTTAGGTGCACCTTAGTTTCAGACTGACATAATTGCTCTTTAGCACCGTGGAGAGGTCCCTGTTAGGTGACTTCCCCAATGCCATTCATCTTTTGATTTCCTGACTGCTGGTGTCAAGAGTGTTCATTTCCTATAATTTTTCTTTGGAAACTCTGGGTTTTTGCTAGAAATTTAAATCTATTCAATTGGCTAAAAGCTGCAATATCTATGCCAAAGAGAATATGCATATTATCAGCATAGCACAAGCCATAGACAAAAGATGACATGTATAATAAAGCTTATAAAACAAAGTACACACAAAATAAGAGATATGCATACTAAAATATTGATTTTTTTTTTAATGTTATACATTCCCACCCCTCCCCCCAGTCGATTTTACTACGCAGGTCTTATTCTGGACTCTTGCCATGAAAATAATGCCTACTCATACATTCCTTTTATACAGTTCTCTCCCTCATCTATTTTAATGCCATGTACATTATTTATCCCCTCTTAGTTTCCCCCCAAACTCGATGTCAGTCCTGTTTTATACAAGTGGCATTATGCAGTATTTGTCACTTTAAAAAAACTTGATAAATTGTGTTTACTGCATTGAAGCCGATGAGGGAGAGAATAGTTTAAAATGGATATATTTTAGGGCATTATGATTATCATAAGAGTCCGGAATGAGGGTTGCAGAGTGGAGTATACTTTGGGTGGGGGTGGGGATGTGTGGGGTGGGGGAGGGGATTGTGTACAAATGAAGAGTTTGTCTTTTGCTTATCAAGGAGAGGAGTGAACTTGGGGTGGAGGTGGAGGTGGAGGTGGAGGTGGGCGTGGGGTGGGTGGAGAGAAAAGTGCAACAATGAATGAATGGAAAAAAATTAATTGAGATTTTAGTGGAAGTTCATATAGAACTTGGGTTTCTAATTCTTCATTGTTGCACATTTATCTCCCTACATCCCCTTCCCCCCATCACGTTTTTCTTTGGAAAAATTTTCTTTCACTATTATACAGTCCCCGTTCCTCTCCCCCTTCACACTCATTACCCCAGATTACTTTACTATGTATCTTTTATTCTGGGTTATTTGTCTTTTTGTGATTGAGATATTTTACTCAACACAATGTCCTTCAGGGTCACCCATTTTACCTTTTAATAGGATTATTTGGGTCTTTTCCCTTCTTTTGCTTTATTAGTTTTCTAGTAGTTAGTCAATTTTATTGACCTTTTTGTGTAACCAGCTCCTAGTTTTGTTGATGGTTTCAATTGTTTTTCTGTTTTCTATTTCTTTCTGCTCTAATTTTTTATAATTTCAGGGATTTTAGTGGATGTAAAGTTTTCTTGCTGTTCTTTTTCAGTGTGTTGGAGATGATGGGTTAGAGTCAATGATGATTTTTTTCTTATCTTTTGATGTGTTTATTTATTGCTATAAATTGACCTCTGATTACTGCTTTGGCTATTTCCCAGAGGTTTTGGTGAGTTGTGCTTTCATTGTCATTTGTTTCAAGAAACTTTGTAATTTCATTTTTTATTTCTTCTAGTACCCAGTCATATTCAAGCAAGGTGTTGTTCAGCTTCCAAATGTGTGGATTTTTTTATCCTTTATCCTCTTGTTACTGATTTCTAATTTTGTAGGATTATTGTCTGAGAAGATGCTTTGTATTATTTCTATGTTTTTAAATTTATTATTGCTTGCTTTGGGCCTTAAAATGTGATCTATTCTTGAGAATTTTCCATGCACATTGAAGAAAAAATGTACACTGTGCTTTTTAGGGGTACATTAGCCTATAAATATGAGATCAAGTTGGTTTATTGTGTGGTTTAATTCTTCAGGGTCTTTGTTAAATTTCTTTCTGATATGTAGTATTTGTCACTTTAAAAAAACTCGATAAATTGTGTTTACTGCATTGAAGCTAATGAGGTAGAGAATAGTTTAAAATTAATATATTTTAGAGCATTATGATTATCATAAGAGTCCAGAATGAGGGTAGCGTATTGAACTCTCCAACTATTATAGTGGTGTTGTCTATTTTCTTTTTCAGTTTTGTTAATGTTTGTTTTTTATCTTTTTTAGGTCTTTCATTTAGTGCATAGATATTTATTATCGTTATGCCCTTTTGTTCTATTGAATATTTAATCATTATGTAGTAACTTTCCTTGTCCTTTGTGATGGTTTTTGCATTGAAATTTATTTTATCAGAGATTATTAAGATTGCTACTCCTCCTTTTTTTTCTGGTTCCCATTTGCTTGGTAAATTTTTCCCCCCACCCTTTTATTTTTAGTCATTCTTTATCTTCACTTTTCAGGTGTGTCTCTTGTTGATGGATTTTGTTATTTTATCCAATTTGCTAGTCTTTTTCTCTTCAGTGGTGCATTTCAACCATTCACATTCAGTGTGATTATTGAGAGTTAAGATTTTATTGTTATCATTTTGCTGAGGGTTTTTTTGGTGTTTTGTTTTGTGGTTTTTTTGTTTTGTTTTGTTTTGTTTTTTTTATGTTGTACCTATTTACTTTGGTCCATCCTGCTTTCTGTGGCATCTCTGTAAGAAGGACGTCTCTCAGTGTTTCCTGCAACACTGGTCTTGTTGTTATAAAGTCCATTAGGTTCTGTTTTTCTGGGAATATCTTGCTTTCCTTCATATTTAATGGACAATTTTGCTGAGTACAATATTCTTGATTGACAGTTGTGTTCACTGAGTGTATGTTTTTCCACTGTCTTCTTGCTTAAATGGTTTCTGCTGAGAAATCAGCACTTAATCTATTTGTTCTCCCTTATAGGTTACTCTTTGTTTCTCCCTCACTGCTTTTGGAATTCTCTCCTTATCTTTAATTCTGGTAAATTTGACTATGATATGCCTCGATATTTTTCATTTGGGGTCAATTCTACATGGTGTTCACTCAGCTTCATGAATATATATTATTTCATTCTTCATTATGCCTGGAAAATTTTCTTCTAGTAATTCTTCCACAACATTTTTGTGACTTTACTTGCTTCTCCTGTTCTGGGATTCTGAGTATAAACATATTATTTCTCTTGATAGTGTCCCACATTATTCTCATGTTTTCTTCTTTTTCCTTCCTATTTGATTCTGCTTTTGGTCCTATCAGATCAGTGGTGACAATTCTATCTTCTATTTAACTGGTTCTGTGTTCCATACCTTCATCTCTGTTCATGTATACCTCCATCACATTGACAAAATTTGGAACATTGGACTTCATATCTTACATTGTGGTTTCTTGTTTATCCAGAGCCTCTAATTTCTCATTTGTTTTATTTGCATTGTTTTGGGTTATTTTTTTAAGCTCTTCCTGGGTTTTCTTTGCAGGGTCCTATAATTCTTCAAGTTTGTCTTTCACCCATTGACAATATTCAATCATTGTTCTTTTAAATTTTGTTTCAGAAAGTTCCATCAGACTTTTTTCAGGAAATCCATTGACACTCTTCTGTCACTTTTTGGGGTGACATCTTCTTTTGGGCTAGTGGAGGGTGTATAGTAACCTGCTTCATTTGCAACATTGCTGTCGTAGAGTTTTTCATGCCTGAGGTGCTAGCTGGTTCTTGGTCTGAAGTCACTACCCCAGGACATAGTTGGGCAGGCACGTGTGTGCAGATGCACTTAGGTTGGATGCACGTGCAGATGCATGTGGGGGCAAGAGGGGGTATACTCTTGCAGATGCATGGGGAGGAGGAGCATGCATGGGGACTAGGAAGTCTTGGTTTTCCATTCAAGAACTGGATCCAACACCTCAGTTAAGCTTCAGCTGTCTCACACCCTCTAGTTTAAGATGAAGGGGTCCCACATGGTCCAGCAATCTGTAGTGATCTTTCCTTAAGTACATCACTCAAATTTCTGCTGTCCTGCTTGCTGCTGGTGGGTGGGTCCTGCCACAGCCTGCTGATCCCCTCTCCCACCGAGGATCACTGTTCCCTGCTGAGGCTCACTGTTCCTACAGCTCCCAAACCAATTATTTCAATAATAGTTCTCATCCATATTCCAGGTGTCCTGCTAACTCCACGTGTGTCACTCCGTCTGATAATTCTTTTCATTGCAAGTGGGTTTTCGGTTTCTTTTATTTTGCTTCTCTACAATTCTGTACTCATCAAAATTTCTATACTAAGCATGCATCCAGGGGGAAAAAAGAGAAAGCAATAACCAGATAGATGATTTTCTTTTGCTTTAGAAATTTAGGTGCATCAAGTGAATTTCAACTCAGATTGAAATCTTGCCCAATCTTGTACCATCCTCACAATATCTCCTGTGCTTATGCTCATTCCTGTGGTCACTGTATCAATCTTTTTAATTGTAAGTTTTTCTACCTTTTCAAGCACAATGTCCCTTTCCAAGGATGATCCTCTTGGCAACATGTCCCAATCTAACAAAACAGCGTTACTTAATTCAATCTCCTCTTGATAATTAAATAATACAACAAAAATAAAATAGTGTCTGATAAATGTTTGGCCTATAGTTTTCACACTTCACATTTCTTTTTCATATAGCATTGTCTTTCCTGGTGCTATGTCAATGACTCATTTACTTTTGAACAAGATAGATTCTATGTGTGAATGTTTGAAGGTGCATTCAGCTAAATTATATGTATTTTGAAGAGATAAACAAACTGAAAATAATTTTGTGGTTTTCAAAAGATGTAGGTTTTTCAAATTATTAAATACAAACTTATTTTTCAAAATGGTAGATATCTCTTATTTTCTATCTCAAAGGCACTAAAACGATAAAAGTTTATGAAATTCCAGCACAATAAATAAGGTTTTGAAATTCTGGGTAGCTCAGTCTTCCTGACAACTTCTGTGTATATAGGTAGAATTCAAGATATGAACAAGTATTAGCCAATTTTTTTTTCCTTTTTCTAGATGAGCTGTGTTTCATGTTAGAAGAAGTTTATTCTGAACTTGACATAATGTGATCTATTTCTCTAATTTAGTTTCTTTCCCTGATACCTTTGATTTGATGTACAAGAAAGCAGATAATTCAATTACTTCTCCCTCCCCTCTCTTAATTATAATTGTAGCATAGGGCAAACTGTCAGTGTCAGGGAATCCCTGCTTACAGAGAAAAAAACTTAGCACATTTCATGTTTGATCTAAGAACTGGAAGTATTGGGAAGTATATTCCAGCCATACTTTCATAGATACTTCAGTTTCTACTCTGTGCAGCTACCACATTTATATTTTATGTATATGGGTATATATTGTTTAATAATTTATGGAGCTGGATACAGTTGCTACAAGGCAATATGATGTTCTCACTTGATCTACTTTGGTAGAATCATTTTCTGTCAGGGAATTTACTGCAGCGATGTGCACAGTAAATATTTAATAGCATTGAGACATCAGAGTCTATTTTTCTTTGAAGAGTGCTTAATTATGTCAATTTCCCATGATGAGATGCTAAAGTCAGTATTATTTGAATCTGGAGTAACTGGGTCCATAAGTCCTAGCTTATTGCTTTCCTCCCACAGGATATCAACATGTGTAAATTTAAAGAGGTGAAGCAGCAAGACCTCAATCTCATTGATCTGAGCCACACTAATTAAATGTTTGTGGTACTTCATCTTTGGCAAACTAAATTTTACCTTTACATCAACATGAAAGAAAATGTTGACCAAATTAACCCATAGTTACAAGCAAGGCAGGAATAAAAAATATTTAAATTTATTTCTACAAGGTTTCACATACATAAATAATTACTTTACAGCTGTTGGTCACCTTCACATGAGGAAAAATAGCATGTTTGATTATCTGGAGCCATAATAAGGCAATATAATGTGGGTTAATTTGTAAAATTAATACCGAATAAACCCACTAGCTTTACAATTTCATAAATACTCAAGAATTTATGTTCACTCTATTGTGGATTCAAAGGTTTATTGTTCAAAATAGCTTTCCTAGTCATTAACTTTGACTTTGCAATTTGCGTAAATGGGAACATGCAAACAAGATGTTTTAGTCTTTCCACAAGATGATTGGTTAGTCTGTCATTAAATTGAGCAGATTCAGCAGCAGATTTTGGGAATCCTTCTGTAAGCAAAGAAGAAGCAGAGTACATAGAGTATGTGTCAATTGGGGTAAAGTTTCCTACAATACTCAGATTGGGGGCCAAAAACAACAGCAACAGTCAAAACAGTGAAGCAGAGACTCCAAATGAGACAGAGCTGACCCTGGGTTTGCTACCCCATGGAACCAGAGCTAAGATCCTTTGCTCAAATGTGTTGGACAACTTGGGAGGAGAGCCATAATTGACAGGACTAAGAGCTTTGTAACACTAGCCCAAAGCCATGGTGAGGCTGAAGGGTGAGATACCCATGAGCACTCAGTCACTGACTGAGTGACTGTGTTCTGCTACTGCACCTTTTGACTTCACTAATTTGGTTCTGTGTGGTCTGTGAGCTATCACAATAGATTCCAAACTCAGTAGGGGAGTAAGATTAGTGTTTGGATGAGTAGAAAGAGGTATGGGAACAGGTGGGATACATTTGACCTCAATGATATTAGTTCTGTATTGTGGATATTGGTGGAAAGAGTTCCCTTTTGTGGAGTTAGTAGAGGACAGATGTGGTCATCCCTATTTAATCCTTTTCTTTTTACACACATACATACTAGTTGTCCTCACTTTCAGCAAGCAGAGCTATTTCATCTGTATTACACAGGTTACTGATGAATTGTGCTTCAATCCTAATACCACATCCTTCATCATAGAATCCAGATTCTCAAATTATTTGTTCAGCTCACAGAGTGAACAGGTGTGGAGAAAGGATATAACCAGGACACACACTGTTCCTTGTTTTAAATTAAGCAATGTAGCCTTCCTCTGTTCGAACAATATCTTCTTAGTCTAGGAAGAGGTTTCACATGAGCCTAATTATGTGTTCAAGGACTCCATTCTTCTCAATGGTAACCATACTTTGTTATTACCTTCACAGTCAAATGCCTTTACATGTCAATAAAATACAAATAGACATTCTTCTCATATTCTCTGCTTTCATTCAATGTCTATTTGACGTAGGCAGTGATATTCCTGGTGCCATGGCCACTTCTAAATCCAGCTTCGGTAAGTTCTCTGTCAATGTACCGTTCCAGAATTTTGGAAAAGCCATTCCAATTTTTGGAAAGCCATTTTGAACCTCAGTAGAAGATCAAACATTGATTGTATCTCAACATAAAAAAGAAAAAAAAATCCTCATCAATGCACTTTGGATCCAAAATCAATATCTTTGTTAACAGTAATCAGGCAATCAGGAGTCATTTTACTTTGGACAAGTTCTCTGTCATGGACATCTCCAAATTACTGAGGATTAATGATGTCTGTTGGAAGACTACAATGTGTCTAATTTAGGTCATATTCTTTTCAATTGCTAACTATTCATCTGAGAGCTTTAAAACAAATAAATTGACAGAAGAATAATCAACACATGTATATTGTGGTGTTGGAGAAGAGTACTTGATATCCCTTGGAATGCTAAATGTATAAACCGATATGTCTTGGGGCAAAGTGCAGCCAAAATGTTTCTTGGTGGCAAGGATAATGAAACTTCATCTCGTATGTTGTTGTTGCTATGTTCCATTGAGTCGCTTGAAACTAACTCATAGTGACCTTATGTACAATAGCCCTAAACTCTGCTCTGTCTTGTGCCAATCGCACCATCTCTGACATTCCCATCCCAATTAACCCAGTCAGTGATTCAATTCTCCTCATAGAGGGCTTTCCCCTCCTGCGCTGTCCCTCTTTAAAACCCTCCTCCCACTTCTCAGGCAACTGTGAAGTCCCCAAGACCATGTGGGATCCATTCTCAGGTCGGTAGAAGGGGACGAAAGAAATCTTGACAGGTGGAAAAGCGGGACAGCTCAAGGGACCTTAAAACCCTCCGCTTCTCAGGTAACTGTGGAGTCCCCAAGACTGCCAGTTCTACAGGACACATCACCTTCGCTCTAAACTTAAGAGACACAGGTCACAGCATAAGAAACTATCAGCAGCTGACATGCTTGGAATCACAGAAGTCAAGGAAGCTTCAGATAAAAGCTATCAGATCAAGGGCTGGACAATGGGAGATAGATGTTGAAGGGAGTGGGTAGAAGTGGATGGGTGCCCTGGTGGATGGTGGAGCAGGGAAATAAGTGGGTAAAGACACGTGTGCCAAAGGCAGGGACAACACTGATACCAATGGTTAACTCCACAATTAGGGATATATCTTTTACTTTTTCTGTAAAATGCTGGTCTCTCTGAACCTTCTCTAAATCTGAACATTCAGATTCAGACAGATTAAGAAGAAGGCTTGGCCATCCACTTCTGAAATAGCAGGCCTCCGAAAACCCTATGAAAACCTATCATCTCGTATACTTTGAACATACATCACCTCACATTGATGCTAAGGGAGACTATCCCTTAGGAAAGGATATCATGCTTGGAAAGATACTATTCCTTAGAAAGAGGCATCATGCTTCGAAAGGCAGAGGGGTCAGAGAAAGAGAGAAAGACCCTCCTAATAAGGTGGATTAGCATGATGACTGCAGCAATGGGCTCAAGTGTGTCAAAGACGATAAGGATGGCTAAAAATAGGACAGCGTTCAGATCTGTTGTTCATAGGGTTGGTATAAGTCATACTCAGCTGATGACAACTAGCAATCTATGGATACTAAAATTTATTTTCTTAATAAAATAACTAAGAGCTCTGGTGGCCTAGTGGTAAGAATTGTACTGCAATTTTGAAGGTGCATAGTTCAAATTCACCAGCTTCTCTGCAGGAGAAAGTTGAGCAATCTTCTGTTCAACTTACTGCCCCTGAAAACCCAGTAGAGGGTCACCTACGAGTTGGTTCAGACTTAATAGTACACAACAAAAATAACTCATTTTGAGATGTCTACATTGATGATAGACTGAACTTCTGCAAAAGGTTGATTAGCAAAATTTAGTGCAGTATAAATGTCAGCATTGTTTTAATCTTTTCCATATAAAATTTGTGTTAAGATGGATTGATTCAGTGACTGAGTTACTAGGGGTAGGTGTGTCAGAGACAGTAATATTGGCACAGGATAGAACAGGATTTAGGACTGTTGAACAAAGAGTGGCTAGGAGTCACAGGTGACATGATGGCACACAATAGCTAGGGGGAAAATAATTTGCTTCAATTCTTTACAGTTGGTATGGCATTCTGTGCTACATTTTTTAAAATTTTTAATCTGTTTTTATTACTTAAAACATCATAAGCCAAGTTTAACAGATTGAAAAGTTGATAAAAGAAAGGACCACGTTCTAATTGGTTTTGTAAATAATTAATGCATTTGGCATCAATAACAAGAGTCATAATTTATAAATTTTATTAAGTTGGAGCAATGGCTTCACCCCCCCAAAAAAAACCACTACAGAACTCACTGTGCATGAAGATTATTCGACTAGTTCAACTCCTTATTTGCATGCTAAATTTACATCCTCCAAATGAACATTTTTAATATGCATTTTCTTCTAGTTGCACTAAAAATATTAGGCTGTAGTTTGTTAATACAATTAGAGAAATGATAAATCTGAAAGGAAATTATAAAAATTATACCTATAAAGCACTTTTCTTTTCAATGTATATTTTATTTATTTTCAGGGGTTGTTTTACTTTCATAAAATCATTGATACACACCATGTTTCATACAGGTACTTTGTGTTTTATATTTTCTTTCATTTTCATATAAGTTATTTTATTCATGCACATTGAGTTTTATATAACCATTCATATACATTTTATTTTAGATAATTGATTTCCAGTGATCTACTTTTTTTATCACTCTGTCTTTTCAAGTCCATGTCATTCCTTTGTCATTCCTTCATCCTTCTACTACCAACCAGCCTCTACTAGCCCATGGATTTTCCCCACTTCTCCTTTATCTGTCACTCCTTTTCCTCTTCCCCCTTTGAATATTTATATATATCATGCCCAGTTATCCTCTAATTTTCATAATACTGGTCTTAAACAGTATTTGTCCTTAGGTGACAGAGTTATCTCATTCAGCATAATGCTCTCCTATGTTATATAGAATTTTATAAAATCTTTGTTTTTTTAGTGCTGCATAATATTCCATTGTTTCTCAATCCATATTTCTAATGTGAATTATCCTTTGATAATGCAATTCTTTATAAGTTGTATTTTTAGTTTCTTCCAATCTGGGTGGCTTGTCTTCTACCACTATGTAAGACAATGTCCCTGTGCTATCACTAAGATCTTGACTGGCTTCACTCACATGCAAATGTAGGTTTTCCTCCTATGTTTTAATCTTAAAGCTCTGCTTGCTCATGGTTTTTGCTAGAGTAGCTCTACTGGTATTTGAAATATTAATGACACACTTTCTAGAAACCTGCTGACAGTACCAGCACAATTTTAATTAAAAATAATATCTGAATTATGTAGTAGATTATTTCAAGACAAGAAATAGATCATATAAAGTTTAAATTCATAAAAGTAGCTAACAAAATATCAATAATACAAACTGTACTTTAAAAACATAATTTTACTAATTTTTTTTTAAATTTTTGTGGTTCTTATCTCAGACCAAAATGGATGTCAGAAGAAACTCTGAAG
>NW_006399779.1:22035949-22056753 GCF_000299155.1 Elephantulus edwardii
GACAACGCAGGAGGGGAAGACCCTCTATGAGATGGATTGATTCGGTGACTGGGGTAATCGGGATGGGTGTGTCAGAGGCAGTGCCGTTGGAGCAGGATAGAGCAGGGTTTAGAGCTGTTGTGCATAGGGTCGCTATGAGTCGGAAACGACTCGACGGCACATAACAACAACAACATCTCAGGGACTGATATCTGACCTATCTGTGCATTTAATTTTCTTGGCCACAATGCTTGATGTAGTAGTGGACAAGAAATCTATATTAGGCTGTTGTGTGTGTTATATACCATCGAGTCACAACTTGCCCATAACAGCCCTCCAGCAAGTTTTCAGAGACAGTTAATAGCATGGGTGGAGAATGCCCATCCTTATCCCATATAGCTGCTCATAGATTTGTACTGTGTGCCTGGGATTGCAATGCAGCTTCTTACCACTAGCCCGCCAGAGACATCAGGCTAGATGGATTTCAATGATTAGATTTTCTTTCAAGAGTATTGCAAGAATTAATATACTTCTTTTCTTCATTCTTAGCAGAATGGAGCTCATCACCACTTTTCTATTTTATGATTTAAAAGTATTGATAAATTTTCAATTGCTCATACTTTCATCACCACACACACATACAAATAACTTTCAAACATCAAGTAAATTAACTGTGGAAGCTTGGATATATGGCTTGCAAGTTTCTGCTTACATTTCAGTGGCAATTCTGTAATGTTCACACACACACACACACACACACACACACACACACACATTTAAAAAACCCTCACTGCTTTATGTTAAATAAAAATCATTGGCATTAGTTTATCAATTTAACATTTTTTGTATGTCTTTTTTTTCATTAAAGGCAAGGGTAAATGACATTTGCTTTATAAGAGCCCATATTTACAAAAACTGCCTGCATTTAACAATAATGTGAGTTTTTAAAAATTGTGCTTTTAGTGAGTTTGCAAGACTAACTTTAATTCATTTTTTTCATACACATTTTTCTTCCTCCCCTCCGCTCTAATTATCATGGCATATAACAGGTGAGGCCTATAGTAGCATGACAATATGATGTCCTGGATTGGGATATTATAGCACACAGACACAGTGGCAGAGTTAAAGTGCTTGTACTTGGCACTAACACCAGAGGGGCAGAGGGAATTAGATGGACTACGTGGTTGCATCAGGGATTTCTGTTTCAGGCTATATTGCATCTTGGATGCCTGCTTCAAAGCCAGATTGCTTTATTTTATGGTTTGTGGTTAGAGGTACAACACTGATCCATCAGTCTGTTGTACTGGGAGAGTAATAATATGCATAATATGCACATTGGTAATTCCTTTATAGCTTAGATGTGTAAATGTTTGCTTGTTTATTATTCAGTATATCATTTGTCTGTCAGTTTACTGTATGAATGTAACTTGTAGGTTACTGCGATGTCAGAAGTTATACCAAGGGTGTTTCACATTCTAGAAGGGTCACCCATGATGAACAGGTTTCAGCAGAGCTCCCAGATTAAGACAGACTAAGAAGAATTGGCCATCTGCTTCTAAAATAACAGGCCCCTGAAAACTTTATGAACGAGAGAGATGAATACAAGATTAGAAGTAGAGCCCATATTGGAACACACTCAAAGTGGAGAGAAAGCTACAAGCATCCTTTAATAAATGGAATGTCAAATGTATGCAGGATGAATGCAGAGAACTGGAAGTTGTAAAAAGTGAAATGCAATGTGTAAAAATCAACATTCTAGGCTTTAGTGAACTGAGATGGACTGGCATGAACCACTTTGAACCAGACTATCTATGATCTATTATGCTGTAAATGAAAAACTAAGGAAGCATGGTGTAGCATGCATAGTGGAAAAAGACATGTTCGAGATTTACTCTAAAGTATAATGTTGTGAGTGACAGGATACTTATTACCCATACACATACAAGAATGATATGCTAATTCAACCCTTATTCAGATATATGCAGCAACAAATAAAGTAAAAGAGGGTGAAATTGAGGATTCTTACCAATTTTTGTGATCTGAAATGGACTCAACACACAATCTAAGTGCATTAATAATTACAGGTGCCTGGAATGAAAAAATTGGTAACAATGAAGAAGAAATAGTAATTGAAATGTATAGTCCTAGTGATAGAAATTATGCTGGATATTGAATGATAGCATATTGTACGTTCATTGACTATTTATTCATTGCAAATACATTTTTTTCAAAAACTCAAAAGGCATCTTCATACATAGATCTCACCTGATGGACTACACAGGAATCAAACTGACTACATCTCCAGAAAGAAACGTTGGAGAAGATCAATATCAGCAGTGTGTAAACCAGGCCTGATGCTGATTGTGGAAGAGATAGATCATCAATTACTAATGTTGTTGTTGTTGTTGATTGCTATGGAGTCAAGCACAATTAATAGAGACCCTATGAACAAAAGGCCTAAAACCTTTCTATAACTATCATTGTGTATCAAAGTTCATTATGTTTTCAGAGGCATGTGGTTTAGAAAGTGGAAGCTACTTCTGCTTTCAGTTGCTAATAGTAAGTTCAAATTGAAGCTTAAGAAAATTAAAACAAGTACACAAGAACCACAATATGACTTTGAGTATATATCTCACCAGAGTTTAAAAATTGTCTCAAGAATAAGTTTGAACCATTGAACTCTAATGATCAAAGACCAGAAAAGTCATGGGATGACATCAAAGATATTATCCATGTAGAGATCAAAAGATTGCTACAGAGAGGAAGAAAAGACCAGAATGTCAGAAGGATATTTATCTGAACAGAAGATTACAAAGGGTCGCTGTAGAACATAATGCAAACTATTTAAATGAAATGTGCAAAACACTAGAGTTGGAGAATTAAAAGTGTGGAATTCTCTAGGCATTTCTAAAGCTGAAAGAACAAAATCAATTCACGAGTTGTAATACTGAGAGATACTATGGTCAAACTTTTGAATCATCCAAGAAACCACAAGAGAAGATGTAAAGAGCACACCGAGCCACTGTACCAAAAAAGATTTGGTTGAGACTTAAAAATTTCAGGAAGCACCATTTATGAACAGGAGGCAATGGCAATGAAGGAAGAAAATCAAGCTGCACTGAAGGCATTGGCAAACAATAAGGCCTGAGGAATTAATGAAATACCTATTGACACAATTCAACTAACAGATGTAGACTGGCACATAACCACCAATCTGTGCCAGAAAATTTGGAGGACAACTGCTTGGCTGACTAACTAGAAGAGGTCCATTTTTCTTCTCATTTGTAAGAAAAGTGTACCAACAGAATGTGGAATCTATCAAATAATATCATTATTATTATATGGAAGCAAAATGTTGCTCAATAATGTCCAAAAAATAAGTAATAGATACAGAAATGGCAGAAGTTCAAGATGGGTTTAGAAGAAGCAATGACTCCATTGATATCAATGCTAATGTCAACCAGATCCTGACAGAAAGCAGTGAATACCAGAAGAATGTTCATTGACTACGCACAGACATTTGATTGTGTGGATCATAACAACCTATGGCTACTATTGAACAGAATGAGAATTCTAGAACATTTAATTATGTTCATATGAAACCTAAATCTTTGGACCAAGGAGTTGTTTGGAAAGAGCTAGGACACAAAAAAATCAGGAAAGAAAAATCAAGAAATAATAACATTAACAGTATCAGTAGTCAGGAAATCAGAAGGCATATTGCATTGGGCAAGTCAGCTGTTAGTTTGAAGACTAAGATGCTTCTGATTTAGGTCAAGTTCTCTTCCATCACTTGATAGGCATCTGAGAGATGTATAATTAATAAGGAGGACAAAAGAATTTCTGCCTTTGAATTATGGTGTTAGAGAAGAATATTGCACACCCTCTTCCCCTCCCCCCCCCAAAAAAAAACCACACAGAACTTTGAAAAAGTGCATCCAGAATGTTCTCAGAGGTAAAGATGGCAAAGCTTCATATCACATGCTTTGGGCAAGTGGCTAGGGGAAGTTATTGCTTAGAAAGGTAGAGGGTCAGCAAGAGAAGGGGAAACCCTCAACAAAATTGATTAACATGGTGATTGCAGCAATGGACTCAAATGTGTCAGAGATGATAATGATGTTGCAGGCTAGGACAGGATTCAGATCTATGATTCATAAAGTTTCCATGATTGCAGTCAACTCAGTAGCACCTAACAATAACAAAAACAGCAACCACTTCCCCCATTTCACTGTGTATGCTTATCCTGTTTCACACCGTTAATCTGTTAATTGTGAGATATACATATATATATACATATATCTTGTTTTTTCATTCATTCCTTTCAAATTGTTTTTCTCTTCCCTGTACCTACTCCAGTGCTGGGTTCATTATCTATCCATTCTTTTCCGGCTGCCCCATCCCTTATCCTTCCTATTATTACATTATTGATCTTTTGTTCTATTCATCCTTTTGGGACTGAGATATTTTATTCAGCATTATATTTTCCAGTCCACATACGCTGTATTGTCTTTTAAGTGTTCATTGCTTTTCACTGCTGCAAATATTCAATGGTTTTCTTTGTTCTTTTAATCATCCAGTCAAATTTTGCTATCTTCATAATAAACATAACTAAAAGGAAAAAAAATACCAAAAAATGGAAATAAAAAAATTCCTCACTGACAGTGACTAGGAACCATTGTTGAAAACCAACTCCACTGGATTTCCAAGGCTGTAAATCACACGGAAAAAACTTTGTGTATCCTTCTTCAGTGGAACTGCTGGTAGGTTTCAACAATCAAAGATACATAACCTTTGAGATAGTGTTGCTAACTCCCTATAGACTAGGCTACCAGAGCTCTCTAAAGACTTATAAAGCACCAATTAATCCCAATCTTCATTAACTACAAAGAGAAATATCCCTGAGAAGAAAATTGCGGGGGGAAATCAAAGCCTAATTGCATCAACTGTAAGACTCTTTATCTAATGAAAAGCATTTTTTCAAGGGCGCAGTTTACGTCTGTAGTTTAAAATGAAAGAAGGCTTCTACATGATGGCAAAATATTTTTCAAATCCAAATTTCTTCACTTGTTTGGAAATCACGCAGACATCTTTACTGTTCCTTATAACGAAGTCATAGACTTCTGGGAAGATAATGCTTTTGAATTATAGTGTATACTTATATATTTAATATCTTATATATTTAATATAAACACCATTTATGGTACCAATTAAATCAATGAACCATTCTTTTCAATAGTAAGAGAGTGGGAAATAACATAAATGACCAATGATGTTATAAATGATAGAACCTGTATGACACAGAACTATAAGGTTATCAAACATAATTTATGTTTAATAATGTCAGTTATTTTGTAAAAAATCAAAGGAATAAAACAAACCAAAACAACAACAACAAAAATCAATGAGAGTTACATTTACTTAAATGAATTAGTGGATGAAATCTATATGGCAGCATCAATTTGTATAACTGCATTTTAAAAAAAATATAGAAGATATGTATATGTATACTTATAAAATTTCCAATAAATTCACTTCTTGTCAGTTACACACATACATACACATTTCACTTCAGGTCCAGGGGATACTAAAAAATCAAACAAACCCAAATCAGTTGCCTTCTTGTTAATATTAATTAATGATAACCCCATGTATTTTCAAGTAGATTTGTATCATATGTAGTTTCTAAGAATGAAATTTATCAGAAGTAGATTGCGAGTTTTTTGGTTTTCTTTATTTTTTTTTTTAGAAACCTCTGAGTGGATTTGAACTGCAGAATTCTTGGTTCCAGAGACCAAGAAATATTGTTTAAATTAGTTGAAACTGTCTATTTCTGGAAGTATCATTGTTTAAAACTTTTTAAATGAAATATCGACATCTTCTATACTACTCACTTACACTCTTAGATTACAAGGAGAAACTTCCGAAGAAGTAACTCTGTGATCAAAATCTAATTGGTTTTTCAATTTGTTATATCAGCTTTCTGATGTTTAATTGTTTCAATTTTCATACCAACAACAGCAATCAGAATCTTCCATAGCAGGCCTTTTGTACAAAGAGAATAGGTCATTAGATGAAATACAAAGCTTGTTCCTTTTCCTCATCAAATGCATCTGTTATATTTCTCTTGACCTGAAATTTTTATTGTAGCCAGAGGTTTCGTTTAGCACTTTCACAATGCTGTCTTGCTGTATTTCCATCTTTTGGCCCTTGTGTTGATATATACAGCCATCCTATTGGTTACATATGAATTTCAGGATTTCCATTTTTGAAGCTTTACAAGAGGCAGGATTATGGAACATGCAACTTAAGCAGAAAAACAATTATCTCACCAAGAGATAAAATCATTGAAATAATTCTTCTTACGTGGTGATGTCTTTAGGTGCCTTTAAGTTAAGAGCTACTTCTTGTGACCCTAGGAACAACAGATCTGAAACATATCTTCTTCATCTCTGACACACTCGGGCCCATTGTCACGGTCACTGTGTCAATCTATCTCATCATGGGTTTTACTCTCTTTCACTGACCTTCAAAATTTCAAGCATGGTGTTACTTTCCAAGGAAAAGTCTTTCCTAAGAATATGCCCAAAGTATGAGAGCTCAATCTCTGCTATCTCTGGCCCCAAGAAGCACTCTGACTGCACTTTTTCTGAGACGTTTTTGTTCACTTGGCAGTCAACGGGATATTCAGTATTTTTCTCTTAAAACAAAACTCAAAGATATCAATTCTTTTTCTGTCATCCTTCGTCAGTGTTGAGCTTCAGATGCACATCTTTATCTTCAAACTGACATCATTGTTCTCCAGTATATTGGAGAGGTCCCTGACAGCAGACTATTCTAATGCAGTACATCTCCTGGTCCCTTGACTATTGTTACCGAGGGTGGTGATGATCATAGAAGATGAAAACATTGACAATTTCAGTCTCTTCCCCATCCATTATGATGTTATCCATTGACAACTCGTAAGAACTGTTATTTTCTTGATGTTGAGTTGTACTTCATATTGATGGCTACAGTCTTTGATCCTCTGCAGGAAACATTTTGAGTCTTTCTCACTTTGTGCAAGCAAGGTTGTTTGTCTTATCTGTATAACACAGATTGTTGATGAGACTTCCTCCTATCCTGCCTAATACCATACTCCTCCTCATAGAATCCAGTTTTATGAATTATCTGCTCAGCATACCAATTGAACAGGCATGGAAAATGGATTAGTCTCTTTCTGATTTTAAATGATATTGTGTTTCCTTCCTTCATTTGGACAATTTCTTGATCAATGTGTAGATTTTTCATGCACACATTTAAGTGTTATGGGCTTCCCATTCTTCTCAGTGTTAGCCATAGTTAGATATGATCCATCCAGTTAAATGCCTCTGCATAGTCAATAAAACACAGATGGACTTTTTTTACTATTTTCTGCTTTCAGCCAAGATTCATCTGACATTCACAATGATGTTCCTGGTGCCATATCTCCTTCAAAACCCCATTTGAACTACTGGCAGTTTGCTGTCAGACATTTTTGCATGACCTTTTGCAATATTTTGTGTGCATATCATATTAATGGTATTGTCTGATAGTTTCCACGTTCACTTTTAAGGGACAGTCAGCCAAGTAGTTGTTCTCCAAATCTCCTGACAGAGTCTGTGAGGGCATCCAGGCTTGCATCAGTTACTTGATAAACATCATTTGGCATACCATCAATTCCTGGGGCTTTATTTTTGTCAATGCCTTCAATGTAGCTTGAACTTATTCATTTATGATCATGGGCTCTTTTTCATAAAGTACTTCCTTGAAATTTTGCAATATTAGTCAATTCTTTTTGAACTGTGATTCTGTGACTCTGTGAACTCCTTCCACCTTCATTTGCTGCTTCCTAGATCATTCAGATTTTGTTCATAGTATCTCTCAGTATTAAAACTCAAGCTTGAATTTGTTTTTCATTTAGTAAATATGAAATTTTTAATTCTTCCAGTTAATCAAAACTTGGTCTTTTCATTTAAAAAATATACAAAGCTGCACTGAAGGCATTGACAAAAGCAAGGTCCCAGGAATTGAAGTAATGCCAATTGAGATATTTCACCAAAAAAAAAAATAAGTAAAAATGCAACCATCTTTGTGTTCAGTAGTCTGTGCTAAGAAATTTGGAAAACAATTACACTGACAACTGACTAAAAATATCTAAATTTCTTCTTATTCTAAAAAAATAGTGATGGAAAAAGAATTCAGAGATTACCAAATAATATCATGAATTTCAAATATAAGAAACATCTTACTGAAGATTACACAAACATGGATGATTTGTACATTGACAAAGAACTGCCAGAAATTCAAGTATGTTTTAGAAGAGATTGTGAAATAAGGGTTGTCATTGCAGATATCAGATGGATCTTGACTGAAAGCAGAAAGTACCAGAAATAGGTTTAATTAAGAGCCACTGACTTTGCAAAATCATGTCATTTTCTGTATCAAAATAAATTACAGATATTATTAGGAATAATTGGCATTCTAAGATATTTAATTTAACTCATTGATAAACTAGAAGCAGTTGGAAGAAAAGACTAAGGGGACAGCTTAAAACCAAGACAAATGTGTGTAAGGGTGGTATTCTTTCTCCATACCTATTCAATCTATATGCTGAGCCAATCATTTGAGAAACTTCACTATATGAAGAATAATGTGGTATCATAATTGGAGGAAGACTCATCAAGAATCCAAGTTATATAGGTAACACAACCTTGCTTTTAGAAAATGAAGAAGACTTGAAGCATTTACTGAAGAAGAGCAAAGACTAAAGTCTTCAATGTAAATTATGTATTAACATCACAAAAACAAATTTCTTCATCGCTAGACCAATAGACAACATTATTATACATGGAGAAAAGATTGAAGTTGTCAAGGACTTAATCTTATTTGGATCCACAATCAACATCTATAGTAGCAACAGTCAAGAAATCCAAAGATATGCTGAACTACCAAAACTCTCAAGTACCTATCCAAAATGTTCAACAGCAAAGATATTAAAGATTAAGGTGTGTCTGATCCTAGTTATAGTATTTTCAATTGCTTTGTATGCATGTGAAAGTTGGACAATGAATAAGGAAGACAAAAGATGAATTGATGCCTCTGATTTGTTGTGTTAGGGAGGAGTATTGAATATTGCATGGACTATTAAAAAAAATAACAAAACCCAACCTATCTTAGGAACTGAGGAGAAACTGCAGAAGATCAAGGACTGCAGCCTTCAATATAGATTGAAGCTTAACATCAAGCAAAAAAAAGATTCTCACCACTGGGACAATGGGCAGCATCAGTATGGATGGTGAAGAGATTGAGATAGTTAACAGCTTCAGTTTGCTTGGTTCTACAATCAACACTGTTGGTACCAGCAGCCAGGAAATTAAAGATGAATTGCATTGGGAAAGGGAAAGTCTGCTGTCAGAGACCTCTCCAAAGTACTGAAGAGCAACAATGTCAGTCTGGAGACCAAGGTGCACCTGATACAGAGCATCATCTTTGCAATTACTTGCTATGCGTCAGAAAGCTGGACATTGACTACGGATGACAGAAGAAGTGACACCTTTGAGCTGTGGTGCTGGAGAAGAATATTGAATATGCCATGGACTGCTAGGAGAACAAACAAGTTCATCCTGGAGAGTTTGAAGCCAGACTGCTCCTTGGAGGCAAGGATTCTGAAGCTTCATCTGACATACTTCTGACATATTGCAAGGCAGGATCAATCCTTGGAGAGGGACATCATGCTTGGGAGCATAGAGGGACTGTGTAGGAGAGGAAGACCCTCAATGAGGTGGATTGATTCAGTGACTGGGGTAATGAGGTTAGGTGTCTTGGATACAGTGAGATTGGCACGGGATAGAGCAGGGTTTAGGTTGTATTACACATGGTTCCTATGAGTTGCAGGCAACTCAACAAGCACATAACAACAACAACAACAACCACCTCTTAGAAGAAGTGCAACCAGGACATACCTTAGGGGCAAGAAAGGTGATTCTTCTTCTCACATACTTTTTGCAAGTTGTCAGGGAACACCAGCCCTTGAAGGGAAGAAGAAAGAGTAGAAGGTAAGAAAAAGAGAGGAAGTCCCTCAAGAAGATGGATTGACACAGCGACTGCCACAATTGGCTTGTGCATGTTAACGACAATGGGAGTGATTAAAGATCAATTCAGGTCCTGATCTACTGTTTATGCGGTTGATATAAGTAGTAGTTCACTTGACGACATCTAACAACAGTAATATTTGATCCACAGTTTTTCTGTGTTGCAGCTGCTTATTTTACCACAGGAATAATATACTTTGGTGAAGGTTTACAATACAAATTAATATTTAATTCCAACATTTATATACTTTTCAAAAATAATGTTCATTTAAAACTCCTAAACAAATTTTTTTAAAAATTTTCTCTATGTAACTCTAATTTCCACCAGTCCTTTGTTTAGCAACAGTTATAAATGTTCAATTGCTGAGTATCCTTAATTAGCAACATGCTCCACATGTAACTGAATGCTGGAATTCAATGTTGTTGTTGCTGTTAAGTGCCATTAAGAGTCGTAGGGGACTCATAGCAATCCTATGAACAAAAGACCTGGACATTTGTATAACTTTCATTCTCTCTCCAGGTTCATAGGTTTTCCAGAAGCAAGCTATTATGGAAATGGATGCCACTCCTGCTTTCAAGTTTGTTTTAATTGGGAAGCTCCACCAAACACTGTCCACCATTGGTCACCATTCTCGCAGAGTTCAGTTTCACAGCAACCACAAATTACCTCTGTAAAGCAAGTGGACAGAGCAGGCTATAGGACCTAGAAGAACGTTTCACCAAAAACAATTAAAAACAAGTCAGAGGGCCGCGGATTAGAGTGACCCACCTTTGACTTGGTAGCTTCACTTTCTGTCCACTAGGCCAGCTGATCTCTCTCTATGCTGTTGTTGTTAAGTGCCGTTAAGTCATTGAGTCCTGAGCGACACATAGCAACTCAATATTAAACCCAAATCATGCTTATTAGTCACAAATACCTCCAATTCTTTCTTATATTAAACATCCCAAAGAATGGAGGCACCATTTATTCTATCACCTAGCCTAGAATACTCCACAGATAGGGTTTCACACCTCACATTATGTTAAATCACTTTATAAATCCTCCACAGTATATTTGAAACCAAACTTCTAATCTTTATTTCAATTCTACTTTACTTGAGAAATGTACAATTTATCACCTCCATCGTTGTCACTGCTCACATCCCTTCATTTTACTTCTGACATTGTACCCAAGTCATCTTCCTAAAACATAAACCAGACCAGCTTTTCACCATCTTAAAAGAGTCCAATAGTTTTTCAGTGCCAGCATAAGCAATCTCTCTACTTTTTATGGAATATTCTGTAAATTAAAACCAAAGCAAAACAAACCCTCTCAGAATATACCTTTTCTTTCTAAATAAAATAAATTATTTAAAAAATTCTAAATATACATTTAAATACATATTATATGAACATTGAAATACTATCCATAAATAAGAAAAAATAAAGTTAAATAGATGTTCTCTCTTTTCCTCTTATATTCCAGAATATAGCCTTAACTACCTCATGAGTTTTGTTCACTCCATTTTTCAGTCCATTATTTTAGTGGATTAAATAGACACTCTTTTCCATAAACCATGATTTGCTTTTGGCCACTTTATATCTTATTTCCCTTTGGTGATAAATGTTGTCCTTGTGACCAGTGATTTATGCATCTACAAGCATGACAAAAGTATGGTTCCAATAAGGTGTGAGGTTAAAGTTGGTTAGCTTAGTCTTTTAAGACCAAGATATAATCTCTCTTTCCTCTAGAAATCATAAATCCAGTGCATTGCTAAGTGGATTAATATAATTAAATGACTCTGGTTTATTCATGAATTAATCTACCGCTGTGCATCTGAGGTTTATTTTTTCCATTTAAATACTAATTCTCTTTCAAAGGACAGACTTTCAGTTATAATTTCGGAGGCATGCATTACCAAAAAATATCTAAACAAATAAGACCTGTGTATTTGGCAAAATTCACAGAATTTGCAATTGGAAATGCTTTATATACAGGCAATTCATATAAGTATATATACTTAGAAAACGAATAAAAGTTAATTTCTTTATAATTCTTCTAAGGTTTATATTCTAGCTTTCCCCTAAGTATCATGTTTTCATTTGTTTATGGTTTTAAGTTTTGCAAAATAGATGTTGACAGGGACAATCACATTTTAAGAAAGATTATTGCCATGTTTTCAACTGCTTAAGTCTCTTGAGTTAGAGAGATGGGAGGAACAGAAAGCACACTTCTGTGCTTTACTTCAGTCACGTTTTCTTCTCCTTACAGCCTACTGTTTAACTGTCTTTGTAGCTGATAAATAACAGCTTTCAACCTCTCTTTCAGCACTCGCACTGGAAGCACACTGGAGACTGACGAGTGTGCAAATCCACTCTCCCCTCACAGTGTCAGCAAATGGCATCCTGAGGCAAATTACAAAAGGTCTCCAGGTAGAAGCATAGCTGTCTCATCATCTACCAACATACATTCTGTAATTTACTTTAGGGATGGGGGAAAGTGTATTTAAGCACCAAAGAGTGTAAAACTTGAAACAAAAATAAAAGAAAGAAGATTAACTAGAAAGGGGTGTGTGTGTGTGTGTGTGTGTGTGTGTGTGTGTGTGTGTGTGAAATATTGGGCTCAGATATGAGCTTGTAATATATTTTTCGCTTTCTTCAAAGCAAGTGTTTCTTCTGTGTTGATGAGTTTCTACAATGAAAATTCCTTATCCTCAGGGTTACTGTCAGAACACAAGGAAACTTTCCATTTAAGTTCATCATCACTTTCCTTAATTACATTTCTGAATGTGGCACCTATATTCCCTTGCAGGTGGTAGGCATCCCTGTAAGACTCACTGGATGAATGGAAATCATTGCTCGTTTACATGCAGAAGTAGATTCCCTTTCTATTGTTATTGTTACAGGCTGGCTAGCTGACCATAATCCACAGAGACCTTACAAACCACGACTCTGAACCTTACCCTCATCTGAGGACCAAGCTGGTTCCGATCTTCAGCCAATCTCACCATCTCTGACACAACTAACCTCACTGCCAAAATCACTGTGTCAATCTATCTCATGCAGGACCTTGCTCTCTTGTGTTGTCCCTCCATACTTCTGAGTATGGAGTATGTCTCCAAAGACTGGTCTCTTCTGACAACATGCCCAAAGTATGTGAGACAGAGCTTCAAAATCCTTGCCTCCAATCAGTAACCTGGTTTCATCCTCTCCAAGACACACCTGTTTATTCTCTTAGCAGTCCATGATATGTTCAATGTTCTTCTCCAGCACAACTCAAAGGTATTGATTCTTCTCCTGTCATCCTTAGTCATTGTGTTCAACAAATATTCACTAACCCTACAGTTCAAGTCAAACTTTATTTCTCTGAAATTTACAGTAAGTTCTGGTGTTTATTGAAAAAGAACATTTCTTACTGGTATTTGGACATGTTGCAAGGAAGGACCAGTCCTTGGAGAGGGATATCATGCTTGAGAGGGTGGAGGGACAGTTCAGGAGAGGAAGACCCTCGATGAGATGGATTGATTCAGTAATGAGGGTATAGAGGGTGGGTGTGTTGTGATTGGCACAGGACAGAGCAGAGTTTAGGGCTGTTGTACATAGTGTCACTAAGAGTCACAGATGGCTCAACGGCACATAACAACAAGAAGTGGTATCAGAGGCGGTTATACTCAGCATTATAAAGAAGCAAAAAGGAAAAATGTATCTTTAGACAACATATGTTAAGACTATTAGCAATAGGAACAAGATGTACATTACAAAATGAACTGAGGGACGGAAGGGGAAGGAAATGTGCATCAATGAATAAATGAAATCCCACCTTTTCTGTAAACTTTCACTAAAACCACAATTGAAAAAGAGAAAAACAGGATGGTAGACGAGTGTCATAGAAAAGAAGTAAAAATGCAGATCAGACGTAATAAAGTGTGATGGGTATTGATAAACTCCTACACCCGATAGTGGCCCGATAATGTAGATGTGAAAGACCAATCAATAAAATAGTAATAGGACAAAGATCAATCTAAAATATTTGTGGGATTTTATGTTTCATAGTTGTGGCAACATGATGGGAATATACGGGACTGTGAGAATTTATGGGTTAGAGATTCTCTATTCATGTACAGCTATTTGGAAGCATAATAAAGAAAGTGTTATTGGATAAAGGCACTGAAGTATTTTTCTACCATCAGCTGTTACAGAATGTCTCCAACTGATGATAACCAGATATGTGTCAGAGTAGAATTCTGCTCTGTGGGATTGTTGTTAGATGTCATTAAATTGACTAAGATGCAATGCACCATTGTGAACAGCAGATCAAAACTTTATCAATTGCTAATTGTTTTCAGAAATCGGTAGTTAAGCTTTTCTTCCAAACAATCTCTGGATATATTCAGATCTCCAGGATCTTGGCTAATATTTGAGCCTGATAAACAATTGCGTCATTAAGAGACACTGAATTGTGGGGAGAACTTCACCGAATAGAGTTAGAAGCAGAGAGATAGGACATTATTAAAAGCAGTAAAAAGGAAGACAAATATGGAGCAGGAATCAAAAAGAGGAACTTGGAAAGTAATGTATAGCCTATTTGCCTGGAGTTGTAAAAGTGCTTGTTGTATGAAGTGGAAGTAATAGTGGGGAGATATTTCTCATTAAATTGCAGTAGACATTATCTTCTAGCCAGAAGAGGAAGGACACAATTCTGTAGGTAGTAAGAGTCCTTGAAAGTGTTTTAGCAGAAGAGTGATAATATCAGATTTCTGCATTTGCTAACAGCATTCTGCTAAAAGCAGCATTTTGCAGCTGTGTTGAGAAATGTTGAAGCTTCATGTTAATGTAAAATGTATCCTTCCTAGGTGGCTGTAAAAAATGTGTGACTGAGGTGTAATACAAATGTATCCTATTCCGCCCCAAAGCCATGGAGAAGACCTATTAAGGGGCTTCACTCCTGACCCTCTGTCTATAATGAGGGAGATGGTGTGGCTTTCTCCGTCTGAAAGCTTTCCAAATGACTGATGTTGCTGAGGCATCTAATTTAAACTTACTTGGATATATCTGGCCTAAGGGAGTTCCTGAAATATTTTAACTGACAAGGTGGGGATTAACTATTAAAGAGTGATAGAAAAATCAGTCAGGTGTCTTGCCTGTGAGGCAGTCAAGGCTTCAAGTTGGTGAAGGGAGAAACAACCAGTGACAACGGTTTTCAGTGAAGACCCCTTAGGGCTCCTCTCCCTCCCTGTGGTGGAAACCAGAAGGTCATAGACCAGCCAGCCAAAAAAGTTTGATAGATTCTCTGCAATGGGCAATGGATTGCTGTTCTTTATTTGAACAAATTCAAGCTCAGTCATCTTCCAAATAGCGTTTTCTTAGTATTCACACACCAGAGACTTGGAATAAAATTTCCAAGGCCAGTCCCACTTTTATGTGAGGATATATCTCAAATCTGAACTTCCCTGACTATTAGGATCCACAGATCCTCATGTTCTCAACACTCCTCTCCAAACAACTCTCCTTTTCTGCTGTTGACCCTCTTTGAGTTTCTGGCCAGAAACCTGTTACTTGTTTGAATTCTTCTATTTCTTCTTCTTTCTCCAATAATTTCAGTCATATTACCATTGACTTAGGACCAACATATAGCTGACTCTCCAAAGGGTTTGTCTACGCTATAAATTACGTAGAGGAGACACATATAGTAGATTGTAGATTGTAGATTGTAGATTCAAACTTACTGCCTTTGGATTGGCAGAGTAACTACTTACCCAGATCCCAAATCCCCAGACCCTCCATTTCTCCAATAAGTGGACCTAAATTCCCAGTTCAGACTCTGCTTGACTTGTGATAGATAACTTTGATTCAGTAACTAAGATATGAGATTTAGTATTCCAAATTGTTAATAACTACTTTATCTGATTCATAGGATCTTAGGCTAGACTTCAAACGACACAAAAATAAATATGAAGTCTATTGGTTTGGACTTTCCCCACCACCACGATGTCCAATGTCTAACAAAATGCTTTTCTCAAAGGACAGGCTTAGTGTACCTTTACTGATAGAATGAGTTGATGGATGGAAATCAGAATTAAGAATAAATTGTTGGCAGACCTATCTGCCATTTTCCAGACTTTTATTTTTCTATAGAAAGAGTCTTAGCCTGAGAATAATTGACATTTCAGACACATCTGTGCAAATCCAATACATTAGTAGTAAATAATCGTTTAGAATCTGGTGTGATTGTTGTTACTTGTCATGAAATTGTATTCAATTCACAGCAACCCGATAGGACTGGGTTGGATAGCTGTAGCATCTGTAAGGTCTACAGACTAAAAACTCTGTTGTCTCAGAGATTAAGTGCTCAGTTGCTAACTGGAAGATTGGCGGCCGGAATCCACCAGCCACCCCACAGAAGAAAGATGTGGTGATCTGCCTTAGTAAAGACCTACAACCTGGAAAACCCACTGGAGGGTCAGCTATGAGTCAATTCCAACTAGACAGCAATAAATTGAGTTAGAATAGTTTTTAAAGACTAGCCAGTGTTTTGTTCGGTTGTGCCATAGGGTCACTTTGAATAGGAAGTGATTCGATGGTGCCTAAATACAACAAAAATTGTGGAACCTCAGCAAGGCTCACACACAATATATTTCAATGTTTGTGAGTTATAAGTCAAGAAGTTGATATGCTAAATAGCACATATTCTAGTTTCAAACTTTTAAATTATTTTTAAAAAAAAAATTCTTAAAAGTCTCAGGCCTTAACCCACATGCTTCTGGGAAAAGTGAGCATAGCTTCATTGTGTGGGGTCAAATTAATTCTCAAGTTGATTATTTTTTTTAAAAAAAAAAGTGTATTAGTAGCAACATGATGGAGCTCTGGTGCCTAATGGCAAGAAAGTGCACTGTAATCCTGAAGCACTCAGTTCAAAACCCACCAGCTATTCATAGAAAAAGGATGGGCAATCTACTCCTGTGTTATTAACTGTCTTTGAAAACCCACTGGAGGTCAGCTATGGGTCAGTTCCAGCTCTATGGTACACAACAACAGTACCAACATGGAAAGTCAGGTTTGAATTTAGAATCCTTAAATGCCTCTTAGTTCCATGCTTGGAAAGATCTAGACCCAGACCCTCATTCCCATCTGTGGTCTCGCCTTACTTCTACCGATCTCTAACTGCAACATAGTCTTTGAGGGGCACAGTGTACATCCAATATAACTTACAAATTTTCCAAATTTCATGCTAAGTAAGCCCCAAACAACTCCTGGGGCCTAGGTTTGTATATATACGTAGCTTGGCCAACCTTTAGGAAGAAATACCCAGATGATCACTAAGTAGTCTGAAAATTTTCACAAAGACTTTTATCCAGAGAATTTCATTATTCCAGCACCCAAGGTCCCTGGGCTCTAGTCCCATTGCCCATGGAGAGTGGAGGGGAAGTAGCTGGCTAAAAAGCCACCTCACAGCTGGAGCCACTCACACACAAATTCCAAGAGAAACACTAGTATTTCCATCCCTCTGTGTGAATGTGTAGACATTACATCCTATCCTTCTATCACGGAGCCGTCAAAAGGAAGTTCTGAGCAACAAAATATGGAAATGTCATTCTGTATTCTTTGAAAACACACAATACTCCCATTCTCTCTCTTCTTTTATGACTATTCAGATACTGGATGTCCTTGCGGTACCAGAGTTACAAAGCTCAGAAACAGCCTGAATGCTTGTATGTCTATCTGGAGCAGGCTTCCTCCTACCCTTCATCTAATTAGGACTCTAAAAAAAAATGAGATTGCACATTGGCTGTGGTAAAACAGTGGGAGTGTGTGTCTGTATGTCTGTATGTCTGTTTATATTAGCACACTCTGATTAACACATTCAACATACTCGGGATTTGTCATGGATTAATTTCTTGCCTAAACACTTCTTCTGTGAGCCTCTTTTCTGTATGCCTTCAATAAATAAACAAAAGAAGTTTTAGTTTGAGTGAATGGATGGATGGGTGAATGAATGAACAGAGGAATGTGGGTTGAATGAATTAAGAAGTGAATACATATCTGATAGGCTAATGTCAAGTTCAAACATGATGCTCAAAATCGAAAACTATCATTTAGCTTAGAACATTCCTGTGTTTTTCCTATTTTCAAACAAAGAGCTAATATGCTTGATGCAATGGTACCGTGAGTATTTATTGTTTTGTCTTTTGCCCCTTATTTCTCGACTCCCAGGTTCGGGGATTGGCTCTAACAGTATTTCTTCACATTTGACCTCTTCCTTGGCCAAGAATATAACACACTGGCTTGTCCAGCCTGACTTAGATCCTGGTACAATTTGTAGACTAGAGGTAGGCAAAAAGACATTCAAGTTTGAATCAGTCCTTTCCAGGAAATGTTAAATAAAGAGAACGTGAGGAGCTCTGATAAGCTGAGTGATTAAATGTGGAAAGAGCTCTGGTGGCCTATGGGGTGAGGAGTTGTGCTGCCAACATCAAAGCACGTGGTTTGAATCCACCAACTCCTGTGAGGAGAAAGACAATCTCCTCCTGAGTGATTTACAGCCTCTGAATACCCACAGGAGGCTAAGCTATGTGTCAGTTCCCACTCAACTGAACGCATGAACAATAGCCATGTTTAGGGGCAATCACACACTACCAGGTGGATCAAAAGTTACCCATCCCATTAAATCATTGCTTGGAGTCAATTCCAGTTCATAGTGACCCTCTATCTGGTTTCCTAGCCTATAAATCTTTACTGGAAGAAACTTCCCATCTTTCTTTTGTGGAGCAACTAGTGGATTTGAACCATGAATTTCTTGGTTAGCAGGACATCATGTAATAACTTGTGCTACCAGAGGTTCTCAAAACTTATCTAGTAAGAGATAAAACAAATTAAGATTACAGAGAGGTGAGGTTGGGCAGGAGAGTAATCATTGGGTTCTACAATTTGATGGGTGGAGGGAGGAGTGGGTAAAGGAAGTGGGAAAGATGATTTCTGGTGTGAAAAACAATGTATATGCGCTTTGTAAGTTAACCAGTATAAAATAAAAAAGTTTCTTTAAAAAGAAAAAAAAAGAGAAAATTAAGATTACAAAATAGATATATGCACACCCATGTTTATCACAGCTTTGTTCACAATAACAAGGAGTTGGAAACAACCCAGGTGCCCATCAACAATGAATGGCTAGAGAAGCTGTGGTATATTCACACAATGGAATACTAAGCAGCATTGAAAACAAAGGACTCATGCAATATTCAAAATGGGTGACCCTGGAGGACATTATGCTGAGTGAAATATCTCAGTCACAAAAGGACAAATACTGCATGGTGCCACTGCTGTAAAATGGGACTGATATCAGGGTTGGGATAAGACAGAAAAACTGGATAAATTGTGTATACTGCACTGAAACAGATGAGGGAGAGAATAATTTAAAAGAGATGTATGATAGGGTATTATGGTTATCACAGTAGTCCACAATTAAGGTTGCATAGTGGAATGTACTTGGGGCAGTGGGAGGTGTGCGGGGGCGGGGGGGATTGTGTACCAGTGAGGGAGTGCTTCTTTTACGTTTCAAAGAGATGAGTGAACTGGGGGAGGTGGGGGGCTGGAAGGTGCTGGGTGGGGAGAGAAGTGCAGTAATGAATGAATGGATACCCAAAATCTCTGAAAATGTTCATTAAAATTATTAAAATAATATTACAAAATAGAGACAGAATTGAAAGCTCAAGAAGGCTTCCTAAGTTCTCTAACATTTTGTTGTCTGAAGCCCATGGCTTCAGCACTGTTTCTATTACCTGTTTTCATCTCTACCCTTGAAATCCATGAAAGTGACCTATGATTTATGGAAAACAATGCTTTTAAAATAACTTGAAATGCAAACAGTTCTTGCTTCCACCAACAAAAACAGACTTAAAAACAGAGGCAAGAATATGAGCTGTGTAATGGACAAGACCTTCAGTGCCTTATTCTGGACATTTTTTTCTGTACCTATCCCAGCCCCAAATCTTCATGTCACCTTGAAAATATTCAAACCACTCAGCACCTTTAGTCGAAAACAAGAAAGGCAGAGCTCTTCATCTTTGAAGTTACACTGCTTTTACTATTAGGGAAAAAAAAGATGCATCTACTAAAGATTTTTTTTTTTTTCAGAAGAGCAACACAATAAAAGAATAGGTGTCTTTGTAGTGAAAAAAATCATATAGGAAGATAATTAAATCTCAAGGGTATTTTTTTTTGGTGTAAAACAGTTTTTCTCAAACACTAAAAACAAGCATCAAGGCTGCCCCCGAAGACCTGCTATTGCCACTAGCATGAAGTGGAGAAATGAAATGTCTGTGCTTGATTTGTTCTTCGTTTTCGAGAAAAAGAGGCTTAATATTCATCAGGGAGGACGAGTGGAAGATAAACACCTCCACCGTTATTTTCAAGGGTTTGAAATGCTTGTTCTCACCACCGAAGGTGTGCTTCTTTACACAGATGGTTGCTAGGGAGCTAGCCAATTGGAGTTAATGTTTTTGAATGTTTATGAAACCAAAAAGCGGCATCATCGACAATGCACTTATTGGCAGAACTGAGCCAATTAGCAAATGATGGCAAAGAGACTGCACATAGTCAATGGAACAGAGGGCAAGGGTATAAACGATAGGTACTTTTGAAGATGCTATTTCGAAAAATAAAATACATATTAAGCCTCAGATAAATGCAATGGCACACTCTTCCTATTCCAAGCTAATTTTGACTATTCCAGTTGTTGTTGTT
>NW_006399779.1:22057397-22093026 GCF_000299155.1 Elephantulus edwardii
TGATGTTGAGTTTCAATCCATATAGGAGGCTGCAGTCCTTGACCTTCTGCAGCAATCGCTTCAGGTCCTCCTCAGTTTCAGCAAGCAGGGTTGTGTCATCTGCATAATGCAGATTGTTAATAGATCTTCCACTAATCATGACACCATACCTCTCCTCATAGAGCCCAGTCTCTCGGGTATCTGTTCTGCATACAGTTTGAAAATGTATGGAGAACATATCCCTGGCATACATCTTTCCCAATTTTGAACCATGCAGTGTTTCCCTGCTCTGTTCTGACCACTGCCTCTTGTTCTAAGTATAGGTTTCACATTAGAACAATCAGGTGTTCTGGGTAAAAAATACATAAGAGAGCATTTTTAGGCACTTCTTGCATATTGTTGTTGTTAGGTGCCATCAAATAAAGTAAGAATCATAGTGACCCTATGAACCCTGTCCTGTTCTGTGCCATCCTCATCATTGCTACCATGCTCAAGTCCATTACTACAGGCACTGTGTCAATCCACCTGGTTGAGGGCCTTCCTCTCTCTTTTGCTAACCCTCTACCTTTCCGAGCATGATGTTCTGCTCTAAGGAATAGCCTCTCCCAATCACACAGCCATTTCATTGCAATACTTTAGTTTATCTTCCTGCCCTTTGAAATATTCTGTTCAGCTCCTTAATATCCTGGTTTCTTCTCTTTGTTTTGGCTTCTCAGCGTTCTAGTGCAGTACCCCGAGTCTCCTCTGACATATATTTTGGTCTTTTTTTCCTCCTCTATCTTTGTAATGACCTTCTGCCTTCTTCCTGGATGGTATTCTTGATATCCTCCCACAGTTCATCTGGTCACCATTCATTAGTATTCAAGGCCTCAAACCTGTTCCTAAGATGGATTTGAAACCCAGATGGTATAGACTCAAAGCCCTATTTTTTTATTCCTGTGGATTTCATTTACTTTTCCTTAGCTTCAGCTTGAACTTGCATATGAGTAGTTGGTGGGCTATTCCACACTTAGCCTGGTTTTCAAATCTGATATTGAACTTCTCCAGTGGTTCTTTCCACAGATAAAATTGATCAGATTCCTGTGCATACTATTATGTGAAATGCATGTGTTTAGCCTGCATTTATGTTTCTTATTGAATGTATTTGCAATGAATAGATCGTGCAAAATTCTATCATTCTATCTCCAGCTTCATATTTGTCACCAAATTCATGTTTTTCAACTAATGATCCTTCTTCCCTGTTCCCAACTTTTACATTCCAGTCTCCCATTATCATCAATGCATCTTGATTGCATGTTTGATTGATCTCTGACTGCAAAAGTTGGTAGAAATCTTCTATTTCCTCTTCTTTGGCTCTGGTTGTTGGTGTATATATCTGAATGATAGTGATATTCACTGGACTTCCTTGTATGCATATGGATATTTTCCTGTCACTCACAATATTGTACTTCAAGATAGATCTAGAAATTACTTTTTCAACTACTCCATTCTTCCTCACCTTTTCATCTCCAGAGTAATAGATCTTATGATAGCCTGACTCAAAATGCCCCATTCCAGTCCATCTCATCTCGTCAATACCTAGTATGTCAATATTTATGTGTTCCATTTCTTCCTTAACAATACCCAATTTTCCTACATTTATGATTCTCACATTTCATGTTTCAGTCACTAGTGTCTGCAGGCTGGACCACTAGGGATATTACAGCTAATGTTAGATGAATCTTGACTGCAAGCAAGGAGTACCAGAGGAATGTATATCTGTGTTTCATTGATTCTGCAAAGATGTTTGACTGTGTGGATCATAAAAAACTGTGGCTAACTCTGGGAAGAATGGGAATCCCAGTACACTGGATCATGCCTATGTGAAACCTATACTTAGACCAGGAGGCAGTCATCAGAACAAAGCAAGGGAACACTCACTGCATTGTTCAAAATTGGGAAGGGTGTATGCCAGAGATGTGTCCTATTTCCATAACTTTTCAATCTATATGCAGAACGTATTATCTGGGAAGGTTGTCTCTATGAGGAGAAATGTGACACCAAGAATGGAGGAAAACTTATCAACAGTCTGTTATGTAGATGACAAAACTCTGCTTGCTGAAACTGAGGAGGACCTGATGTGTTTGCTGCAGAAGGTCAAGGACTACAGCCTTCAATAGAATGTAGCTCAATATCAAGAAAACAAAGATTCTCTCACCTGGGCAGATTGGCAGCATCATGATGGATGATGAAGAGATTGAGATTGTTAGCAGCTTTAGTTTGCTTGACTCCACAATCAACACTTTTGGCACCAGCAACCAGGAAATTAAAAAACATTACGTTAGGGAAGTCTGCTGTGAGAGTACTGAAGAGCAGTAAAGTCAGTCTGGAGACTAAGGTGCACCTGATGCAGGTCATGGTCTTTGCAGTCATTTGCTATGCGTCAGAGAGCTGGACAATCACTAGAGATCATAGAAGGAGAATTGATGACTTTGAGCTGTGATATTGGAAAGAGTATTGAATATACCACGGACTGCTAAGAGAATGATCAGGTTCATCCTGGAGAAGGTTAAACCAGGTTGCTCCTTGGAAGCAAGGATTCTGAAGCTTCATCTGACATACTTCGGATGTGTTACAAGGACGAGCCAGTCCTTAGAGAGGGATGTAATGCTTGGGAGAGGAAGACTCTCGATGGTTTGATTCTGTGACTGTGGTAATGGGGATAGGTGTGTCACAGACAGTAAGACTGGTCTAAGGTAGAGCAGGGTTTAGGGCTATTTTACATAGCGTCACTACGAGTCACAGGTGACTCAACAGAACTTAACAACAAAAATCACAGAGCTGAAGTACATGAGATGAAATTTTGTAATCCTTGCCTCCAAGAAGCACTGTAGCTGTATTTTCTCCAAAATGTACAAAAAGTCAAAAAAATTGGCAGTCCATGGGGTATTGAGTTCTTTTCTCCAAAACCAAAGCTCAAAGGCATCAATTCTTCTATGATCCCTAGTTATTGCTTTTGGCAGTTCATGGAGCATTCAGTACTTTTCTCCAAAACCAAAGCTCAAAGGAATCAGTTTTTCTTCTATCAACCTTATTCCCTGCCCTACTAATATCTACTTATTCTTGGATAAAAGAAATCATAGAAGTATCTCTGTTTGGCTGGAAATTGGTTTGGGCCATAAGAAAAGGGCTGGTGATCTGTATCCTATCACAGCAAATATGCATTTGAACAACCATTCTCACTTTTGTCTTGTTGTTATGTTGTTGTTATGTGCCGTCGTTTGCGACTCATAGTGACCCTATGTACAATAGCCCTAAACCCTGCTCTATCCTGTGCCAATCGCATTGCCTCTGACACACCCATCCCAATTTTTGTCTTAGATTGATTTATTCCTACTTTTCAGTTTAAAATATAGTAATGATCACCAGTTGTAATTATATGAGACAATTAAAATCAAACAAACCAAAACAGCAAAGTCTTCCAGGCAAATTCACTCCCAGAAAATCAAACAACACAGAAAAAAAAAATATTTGCAACATGCACAAAATTGTCACTAATTCCGCTCACATTAGCTTTTGTGACTGCTTGCTTTCTGCCACATTTCATCTATATCCCCTGGTCCCCACACGGCTGAATAAAAGAGGTTATGAAATGAGTGATCACTGGAGATCACTAGTTGGGTTCCCTAGGAAATAGAGTCTAAAAAGGACCATAGAAAATAGAGTATGCAGGAGATGAGTATCCACAGAAGAAATGGGAAGGAAGAAGAATTGGGCACAGTGGGCACAGAGCTAAATATACTGGAAGATCTTCCTTCTGAAGTTTCTCTGAGAGAACTTTAGCCTCAACATTTCAGTCAGCAGCCCAGCCTGTTAACCATTCAGATCCTCACCCTTAGTATTTCAACTTTATTAACCACAGACGCTGTCTCCCCAGAAAGGGACATGTGATTTGGGGCAGGGTAGCTCTCTTTAGTAGAAGCAGTCAGAAAGGAACTGACAGGGCACACATACATCCACTCTCTCCTCTCCTCAGCGAGGGAATAAGTCTTTTATTGCTGAAGGAGATCTGTGCAGGCCATCACAATAGCCCCCGCACTAATAAAGGGGAAAATAATGGTTTTTCATTAAGAATCAATGGGGGGGGGGAATCATATTGATTAAGGGTAGAGCTGCACAACTCCTTCTTATAATTGTTATCCGCAAGTCGTACCCCTGTAAAAAAAAATGGAATTGGCAAAAGTTTAGTGGTAGATATCTATAGGCGTGTTTCTAATACAAATGGAAAAGTCATTGCCCAAAGTCACAAATATCTTCGTGGGACAACAGCTGCTGAGGATGCTTGTGTTCAACCCAAGACTGTGAGGTTCACTTCTTGGATTTAGAAATCTTAGGATTATGGTTTCACGAAAATTAGCAATTAATTAGTCTCATAACATATTTATTGCTGTTTTTCTATCTCATAGTCATTATGTACTGCCTAGCTTCTTGAAAGGGCTCAAGTAGCCATCCCATGAACAGTTGCTCTCTCTTCATCTGGAGCAACAGAGAAAAGAAGGACAATATGAAATGCGTGGCTACTGTTACTGATATTTTTCATTACCATCAAGCCGCAACTATAGATGACTACTTGATGGTTTTTAGAGGCTATAAAATCACATAGGAAGACACTTCCCATATTTCTCCCAAAGAACAGCTGATGGTTTTGAACTGTCTTCCTTTTGATGGTCAGCGCAATTCCCTACCCACTGCAACCATCAAGTCGACAAGGACAACACATGGTGGCTCTATGAAAGTGAGATCAAATTCTCCCCCAGTTTTGTGCAATTCTCATGGCATTTACCATGCTCAAACATGGAGTCACAGTGTCAAAAACCATCTCTTCTCAGTGAGGGGCTTTCTTTTGTTGACCCTCTACTTTTTTCAGCTTGATGTTCTCCCAAGGACTGGCACCTCTTGACTATATGTCCAGAGTAAGATGCAGTTTCACCATCCTTGTCCATAAGCAGCACTTTGGTTTCACTTTCTCCAAGACAGACTTGTTTGTTTTTTTGAAAGTTCGTGGGATATTTGACGCTCATCACCAACACCATAACTCAAAACATGGGTTCTTTGTTCTTCCTTATTCACTGTCAAACGTTTACATGTAAAGCAAGTGAGAGAAAATGCTGTCACTCACGACAAGCATCCCTTAAGTCTTTAATATACATCCTTGTTCTTGGCATTTTAATAGAATATGTTGTTGTTGTTGCTATGTGCCGTCGAGTCATGACTCATAGCAACCCTATGTACAACAGCCCTAACTCTGCTCTGTCCTGTGCCAATCTCCGACACACTCATCCTGATTACCCCAGTCACTGAATCAATTCACCTCCTATAGGCCGTTCCCCTCCTGAACCTGCCCTCCACCTTGGCAAGCATGATGTCCTTCTCCAAGGACCGGTCTCTCCTTACAACATGACCCAAGTATGTTAGACGAAGCCTAAGAATCCTTGCCTCCAAGAAGCAGTATGATTTAAATCTCTCCAGGATGAATCTGTTTGTTTTCCTCAATACTCTTCTCCAACACCAAGCTCAAAGGCATCAATTCTCCTTCTATCCTCCCTAGTCATTGTCCAACTCTCTGACGCATAACAAGTCATTGCAAAGACCATGGGTGTGAAATAGTCTTCATAAACATTTTCCTGTTTGCCATGAGACCAGAAGACTGGATAGTATCCAATCAACATTACTGAACAATTGATCAAAGATTCTATGGTTTTTTTGAAGATTAAAAGGGGGGAAAGTGAGACAGAATTTAAGATTCTCTTGGACACCAGACTTTCTAGATAGGAAATACATATAGATCTCTGAAATTATTTCCTTGGAGTTAGCGTTAAATCTTAAACTGAAATTTATATGTTGTGAAATCTTCTTAAAACCAAAGAATTGGAATGGTTTAAACAGGGGGGAAAAAAAACCCTGTGTATGTTAAGCATTATGCTCTTTTATGATCAAAATGGGATCAAATTTAAAACACTTTCTCTCAAAACATTAGGGAATATTGAGTTTATGTGGGAAGAAGAGCTCAAAAAAAATAGGATTATACAACTTGAAGAATATAAGAAATTCATGCCACAACTTGTAGCTGTAGAAACTATTCAACTGATATATATATGTGTGGTGATATACAAAAACAAAAAAAAAAAAAAATAAAATAGGGAAAAAATGAGTTCCATTAAGTGGTATAAGGGTCTACTAGTTTATATTTTTTTTATGTATGCCATACTAGTCACCACTATAAGTGATACCATAGAGAAAGCTCAACACGTGTAAGGCATTTTCTTTAAAGGGTGCATTTACTCTGTGACATTCACTCACTTGAATTGCCGGTGAGTCAGCTTACCCATGGTTTACCTTCAGTTGGGTTCTCTAGGCTGGAAATAACTAGGGAGATGATTGATCATCTTTTTTTAAGAGGAGACACATGTGAGTTCAAACGCCTCAAGAGGCTCAATCATTGGGTTAGCAGAGGAACTCCCTACAGACTATCCCACCAGCAAAGTACAAAACCGAATACTAGAAAATTAGAATTGAAAAGAAACTTGGTACCACAGTCACACTGAGAAGAGAGTTGATCAAATGGGCAGAGTCAAAAAAACAAGGAACTCATGCAATATTATTCAAAATGGTTGACTCTGGAGAACATTATGCTGAGTGAAACATCCCAGTCACAAAAGGACAAATATTACATGATGCCACTGTTGTAGAATGGGACTGTCCTTGGGGTTGGGGAGAGACTGAGTAAGATGGGTTCAATAATGTATACTGCACTGAAACAGAGGAGGGAGAAAACTGTTTAAAAGAGATATATAACTAGGTATTTCTGTCATCACAGGAGACTAGAGCGAGGGCTACATGGTGGAGGGGACCTGGGGGAAGGTTTGTAAAACAATGAAAGAATCTTTTCTTTTACTTTTCCATAATTTTTGGACTCATGTACTTATAACTTGTTAGTCAAATTTGTGTCTTCTAGGTTGCAACACCCCCATGATACATCTTCAAGGATATGAACATGTACGGCCAAGCACAATCAATAAGAGTGCATCTAAATCCCAAAATCAATCTCCATAATAGTCTATGTGTTTCCTACTGCCAAAGGGGCCCTTTAGAGTAGTGAGAGAAGATCTTCACCCTGAAACCCACAGCGTCCCTTTTCAGCAGGAAGTAGCTAAGAGAATATGCCATCCCCTTTTCCTTATGACTCAGGGTGAAGTCTCTCTCAGGGAGGAGTGATAGGGAATGGCAAAGGACACACTGACAAAGAAGATTAATCAGAACTGGCTTTGACAAGCACTGTGGCATTTGGACAAGAACAAACTGGGAGGAGGGTAGAGAGAATAGTGCAACAATGAATGAATGGAAACCCAAAATCTCTGTAAATGTTTATGAAAATTAATAAAATATAGAAAAAAAAATCAGAATAAGGGCTGCATCTTAAGAGTAGTTACAGTCTAAAATAAATAGGTAAGAATGGAACTATTAGGGTAGAACATAGCAGTTTGGCAAATCATAGACAAAGAAAGCAGAAAATGATGTAACCGATAGGGCAGATCCAAAGTACTTTTTGTGTGACTTCACAGGGAGGGCTTTTCGAGATAATAAAGTGCTATCAGATGATAAAAAAACAAGAATGTCAAATTGCAAAGACCGGACTTGATTCAAAATAAAATACAGAGCTATCCTGATTGCACACAGTTCAACACAGCTGCCACTGGAGAAGGATGGACAATGTCCTCCCAGGGAATTAACTGCCTCTGAAAACCCACCAGAGGGTCAGCCATGGGTCAGTACCTATTCAATGGAACACAAAAACAATACACTGAATTAGGAAGTGCTGGTGATACAGATCATAGCGGGTTGCACTGCTAACTCAAAAATTGCATGACTCTGCAAGTTCAAATCCACCAGTCCTTATGTAGGAGAAAGATGGGCAGTCTTCACCCATTACATTATACAGACACCTAAGCAGGATGGAATGTCTCTGTGAGTTGGAAATTGATCTATGACTGTGAAATAGTATATATTTAAGTATGAGAATAACATAGTGAAAGTGTTGTTGTTAGGTCCCATGAGTCAAATATGACTCTAGTGACTGTACCTTGACTCTGTCCTATCCTGCGCCATCCTCATCATCTCTGACACTCTTGAACCCATTACTGCGGTCACTGTGTCAATCCAACCTATTAAGGGTCTTCTCTCTTTTGCTGATCCTCCACTTTTCCAAGCGTAATGTCCCTTTCCAAGCAATAGCCCGTCCTATTAAAAGCCTTTCCAGTAAAAGTGTATTATAAACAAATTAACCTGATGGAGAAACAGAAAAGAAAATGTAAATCAGCAAGATTTTGTAAAATTGTCAGGATGGAAGTGGTAGAAGTTCTGAAATACTATGCCACATAAAGGGGAATCTAGGATTCAGAGAAATAATTCAAAACGAAACCTCTCCAAAGTCTTACTGCAAAGAAAGTAATAGAGCTGGAAATCAAATCCCAATACCTCTCCAAAATGACTTTTCCATCATCAAACCACACTGTTTGGATGTTGGAGAAACATATTTGCAAGATGGTGTCCCTCTCAGGGATTGCTCAGAAAAATATAACGGTGCCACTGATTTGGTACACATGGCAATTTTCTGATTATGACACTATGGGGACAATTATATCTGTGTCACAATTTTATCACTAAGGAAAGGTAAAGCTTATATTTTGCCTCTAAGGATACTTCCTGAGGATGCTGTTCTCACACCATTAACTCATGGATTTAACAGATATATCCGTGTTAGTTGCTGTTGATGCAGGGCTAACTCACTACTTTCTCAGTAATAAGGGAAAAGACAGTAATAAATAAATAAAAAAAAACCCTCTTGATTGTCAACTAACTTTCATTTTACTAGGCAGACGAAGAATAAAAGCATAAATTAAAGACAAGCAAACCCATTGCCCTGGAGTGACTTCCAACTGATAGAGACCTTGTAGGATGGAACAGAATTATTCTTTGGGGTTTCAAAAACTGTTGTCTTTAATGAAGCATATTGAATATGCACATATAAGACAAATTCTTTTAGAAATAATGTGTTTTACTAAGGAATTGCCAAAAAGTAACAAGGATAGGGGAGATGGCTACTTTCCGGAATGTAAATGTGTCTTGGTATACATAGTGGGTTTTTCTTGTTTACTGTTTGACTTTTAAGTTTCACAACTTCCTAGCTGTGCCCTTTTAGTTAATCTATTGGTGACTCAGTTTTGATGTCTATTTTCTATAGGTCTTTTTTTTGTATACACTAATTACTAAATGCATAAAACAGTCTTTAATAGTGATCAGAATAAGAACTAAATGCTGGTCTATTATTAAACATGGTTTTTGTTCCTGAGAGTGTTGTTATTGTTGCTAGGGACCTGCGAAGTACCGGTGACTCACAGCGACCCGATGAACAGCAGATGGGGCACCTTGCCTAGTCAAAACATCCTGCAAGTATAGGTTCCATTTCCCCTGTCTCCTCTTCCCTGGGCAAAAGCAGTAAAAAGGCACATCTGCCCAGAACGGTTCCTGGAGGTAAAATTCTCCTCTCGGGGTTATTCTTCATAATCTTGGTGCCCCATTTCTCCTTGCTCCTCATTCACACACTCACTCATTAAATGACCCATAGCAGTGAGGCAAGACTTCCTTACAGAGAATTATATTCAGAAATTATGAGAGGAGGCTCTTTAGGTTTGTTTTGCTTTCTTTGTAAACCCTCACACTGGTTTATCAGTCTGCAGGAGAGGCGGAAAGATAGCCTCAGGCGCTCTGTCAGCTGGGCCCAGCCCAAACATCAAAGAATATTTTAAATGTGTAAAATTGCCTTTGGCAAATACTATTTACAGACCCTCTGGCACAGTTACTCTGAAATGATAAGAAATGTCAGTGCAACCTACTGCACTGAATAATAAACATTTCCTGCCTGCAATATCCACTACCCACTTATCGAGAGTATGCAGTCACAATAAAGGCAAACACAACCCTTTTTTTCTTTTCATTACTATGCAACAAGTCGTCCTATTAATTAAATCAGTAGTTTAGCCAGGAGTAGAACTTAGTGAGATTATCTATATTATACACTTGAAATATGGTTTATCCATTTTAATGAAATAAGTTCTAAATATAGCCACTTTCGTTCTTCTACACACTGAAACTAATTAAAAAGGAAATTAGTTAACATTTCTCTGTGACATCGTTAAAAATTAGTGATATGAAAATGCAAATATCTCTATAGTACGTTGTGTGTTTACTTGGTTCCCTCTGTGATATTGATGGCCAGACCATTAAAGATGTTGGCATGAATATAAGTCCCAGAATATTTTTCTTTTTCCTCAAACTTTTCTCAAGATCTAGTAATTTGTCTTCTCTTTCTCTCATGCTGTCATGCTTATGGATGGGCATGTATCTTGAGGAAACATATTATATGCCATCTCCCTGGTTGTATTATTTCATAGACACTTCATTTTTGACTGTTTTCAAAGAGCTGGAGTCAAATAATAAAAAGGGAAGAATTTGCTCGGCATTTCTCAAGCTGAAAGAACTGAAAAACTACCTCAAGCCTCCAACTGCAATACAGAGATATTCTATGAACAAAATCATGATTGACCCAAGCAGCATCAAAAGAAGTGGGAAGGAAGAAACAGAGTTATTGTACTAAAAAGAAATAGTTGACACTGAAAAATTTTAGGAAGTACCATATGATCAAGCATCAATGGTAATGAAGAATGATGTTCAAGTTCTCTGAAGGTACTGCAAAAAGTAAGACCCCAATAATCACTGAGATACCAATTGACATGTTTCAACAGATGCAGCCTTAATGGTGTTCACCAGCTTATGCCAGGAAGTTTGTCAGGCAGCTGCTTGATCAGCTGATTGGAAAAGATCCATATTTGTCCTCATTCCTAAGAAAGATGCTCCAATGGAATGCGGACATTATCTAACAATATCATGAATATTACTGCAAGCAACATATTCCCTGTGTATATGAGGATTATCATGAGTCTGAAAATAATTCAATAACAAGTAACAACAACAATGACATTTCTCTTCTTCCAAACACATTATATATTTAAGGGTAACTATGTATGTATAAGAAAGAAGATTTCAGTGATTGGAAATCACTATTACAAAAAGTATACAGTCAAACTTTCAGCCAAAGCATTTTTTCAGTGAAGAGAAAAAACATTAGAAGATAAAGTAATAATACTGGGTATCTATTTAGCACTCAATGTCTTCTTTTATCCTCAGGTTAGCCATATTTTTGTTATCCGTTCGTAAGAGAAAGGGGATTTAGAAATGGATTTAAGTTCTAGGCTAAATAGATGACTCTTTCATGGCCAATCACGTGACAGTAGGGTACATCCAGAAATTGGGCCTTCTGAATTCCAGATCTGAGCTCTTAATTTTTTTTCTCTATATTACTGTTTAACCCAGTTATATTAACAATATTGGGGGAAAGCCACACATCACTTCTCATTACTTATTTCTAACGAAGGTGGTTTTGTTTGTTTGTTTTTCCTAATAAAAAAGAGCTTCATGAAAACAGATGATGGAAAATCAAACAGCTTATGGTTGTTTTTATATACTGTTAAGTGAAAACAGCAAGTTTCCACGCAGTAGGAGATCACCCATCTTTCTCTCATAGAACAACTTATCTAATAGATATAAACTATCTATAAGAATTGGCACCTCAATTCCTTACCCACGAGGCCACCAGAGCTCCTACACTACATAATAGTGTAAGAAGAAGCATAAAGCATAAAGAAATGTAATTTGCTAACAATAGTTAATGTTACAATAGCTGATATTTGATATATATTTCAACTTGGGCCTTTTCTACAGTTTTATATATGTAGGTACACATATAAAATTGTTTTACAATATTCTGATTTTACATTTTGTAAAAACTTAAAAAACCCACCCCAAACCTAAAAATATCATAAACAAAAAATAAGAACTCCATAAACCAAATGAAAAGATTAAAGTATTTTAACCGTGTTTCTCCACTTATAACCATATGTTAAGGACTATCTACCCAAACTTATGAAATATTTGGTACAAAATATTCCTCTGTGACCTTTCCTTTTCTTTACTGTACTATAGAAGGTATTCATTTTTGGCATTGTTCATACACTCACCCAACATTTAGGGAACCTCCACCGGTACTATATCTTAGACACTGGGAAGAAAACAATGAACAAAGTAGACATTTCTGCCTTGATGGAATTTGTTTCCTAGTGTGTGGGAAAGATATTTACAAACAAAATACATAAAATTAGACGTTAAAGAAACTGAAGTCAGCCCAGGAGGAATGCATAAGAAATGAAGGGTGCTAGTTTAAACAGAATGGTGAGTAAAGCCTTCACTGAAAAGGGAGAAGTGAAGGAAAGACTTGATGACAGCTAAGGAACGAATCAAAAACTATCATTGGAAGGTCAAGAAGCTATCAATAGTATTCCAGGTAGAGTAAATATCCAGTGCCAAGGCCCTAAAGCGGAGACAAGCCTTTGTGACATAGGAGCCGCAAGGAGAAGTGTATCCATCTGTCTCCAGCACAGCCCTAGTGGATCTAAACTCATCTTTGGGCTGGCAGGACATCTACTTACCATTTGGCCACCAGAAGATAGCCGACCCTCTGGAAAGTTTTCAGAAGGCAGTTAAAAGCATGAGAAGAGATAGTCCATCCTTCTCCCATTGGAACAACCTGGTGATCTTGAACCACATGCCTTTGGGATTGCAGCACAGCTTCTTTCCACTAGCCCACCAGACCTCCCCTAACTGTTAAGTAGATGTTGTTATTTCCACTTACAGACGTAGGAGCTGAGATTTATATAGTTTAAGTAATTTACCCAATGTCAGTTGCTTGCTTCTATAGAATCTGCCCTCAATTTATGTTCACTACAAACAATAGAAGGGTCCTACACTATCTTTATGCTTGTATGTAGATGGTGTCATGGTTATCTATAACCATGGTGTCCATGGATGATTTTTGTAAGAAAATTGCCAAGCACTTCTGTTTTAATCTGAAAATTTCTCTGGAACCTGTTCAGAATCATAACAACACATGAGCATCCCTAAGAGGCAGTTGGTAAGCGACGTAGGTGTTCTGGCCAGGAAATGAACAAGGTCTCCCACATGGAATGAGAGTATACGTAATAAATTGAGCTTTCAACACCAGTATTCAGTGTTTCCAAAGTTATGTTCTATTGACAATATGTTTTAACCAAGTATGAGTAAACTAAGAATTGATTTCTCATTAATCTTTGAATACAACTATTTCTTAATCTACTAACTCTTTAATTTTTTTAATTTTTATTATTTTTGTGTGTGTGTACTGTCAAATCAGCTCTGACTGGTACAGGAGGAGATTGTTCCCCTTTCGCCAGCAGCACATCTGGTGGAATTGAACCTCACACCTCTGGGATTGCAGTGCAGCTTCTTGCCACTAGGCCATCAGAGCTCTCCGATCTATTAACTCTTTAAACAACAAAATAAAAATGAATCCCTGATATTTTAAGCTAGAAAATTATAGGAGTAATGGACAAATTTGTTTTATCCCTTACATTCATAATGGGTTTAAAATTTACTTTTTCTTGTCAGAAAGCATTGTGAGTGATTAGAAGAGTGGACTATGAATTCAAATTATGCTTTGCGTCTTCTGAGTATTGTTTGGCTATGCAATAGGATCATTTCTTTGATCACAGTACTGTTATGCTCTCTTTTGTCCCAAGTACGTCAAATGGACACATTAATAGTTCTCTTAGGGTTGTGAATGTTGTTGTTGTTATGTGCCATGGAGTCACTTGTGACTCATAGTGACCTTATATACAAAAGCCCTAAACCCTGCTCTATCCTATGCACAACCTCATTGTCTCTGACACACCTAATCCCACTACCCCAATCACTGACTCGATTTGCCTCATCAAGGGTTTTCCTTTCCTTCACTGTCTCTCCACCCTCCCAAACATGATGTCCCTCTCCAAGGAGCAGTCCCTCTTTGCAACATGCCCAAAGTATGTCAGATGAAGCTTCAGAATCCTTGACTCCAAGGAAAAGCCCAGCTTCACCCTCTCCAAGACAAACCTGTTTGTTCTCTTAGCAGTCCATGGTATATTCAATACCCTTCTCCAGCACCAAAGCTCAAAGGCATTAATTATCTTTCTGTCATCCCTAGTCACCGTTCAGCTCTCTGATTCATAGCATGCAATTTCGAAGACTATAACCTGGACCAGGCGCACCTTCTTCTACAGCCTGATGTTATTGCTCTTCAGTACTCTGGAAAGGTCCCTGACAGCTGAATTTTCCAATGCAATTCATCTCTTGATTTCCTGGCTGCTGGTACCAAGAGTGTTGACTGTGGAGCCAAGCAAACGAAAATGTAACTATTCAATATCTTCACCATCCATACTGATGCTGCCAATTGGCCCAGTGGTAAGAATCTTTGTTTTCTTGATTTTGACCTTCAATCCATATTGAAGGCTGCAGGCCTTTACCTTCTACAGCAAGTGCTTCAGGTCCTCCTCAGTTTCAGCAAGCAGGGTTGTGTCATCCGCATAGCGCAGGCTATTGATGAATCTTCCACCAATCCTGATGCCATATTCCCCCTCATACAGCCCAGCGTGAATAAAATTAAATAATTTCTGTGAAACACCAAAACAAGTTTCCACATAGGTCGAGTCTCTAGTAAGTACTAGTTAATGATTTTTAGTTGTTAATTGACAACAGATGACTTTTACAGTAAAATAATGTGACTTGTTTGCCACAGATATGGATTCAGCTGCCCACTCACCACTACCAGAGTTCAAAGGGCACGAATTTTGCTCTAATGGAACTTTGCACATTATTTTTACCTGTAATCTACTGCAGCAAAAACTTCCACCCACTCTCAGAAATGCTGTTTAGAATGCAGCATAATTAAAATAAGAGAACAATCAACAGCAGGATGTTCGCATAAACCCAAGGAAATTATTAAGAAACTAAACTGAACAACATCATTAAGAATCACCAGAGGCTTCTATAAATATGTAAGTAGTGTAGGAGTTGAAATAATACAGAAGGGAAAGACGCTATAAAAATATGTTTGCGTCTATATTCATTGCCTGCATAAGTCTTCTGCAGGTTGTGTAACTTAAAGTGACTTCTTCGATGATGGTGACTTATTATACAGAGACTTATATGCAGAGAGTATCAAGGCCTAGATTTCAGCAAGTGCCAAAGCACAATTCATATTTATCCCTGTGCTTAAATGCACCAGCAAAACCACTGAACCAGCACTCTGTCCCACTTTTGAAGCCATAAGAGCCCTATAAAAATAATCCATACTTTATTTTCAATGTCTATGCTTTTCTTGAGCCATCAGATGTGATTGCTGGTGGAAGGGCTCTTAAACACTAATGAATAGCAAAAAGAGCCCTAGATCAAGTATCCTAATAAGGGAATGAGTTTAAGAATAGCAGAACTTCAGGTACTGGAGTGATGCAGGCTGAGCCAGAAATAGAAGAAAGCAAGAGAGACTTTAAGTCTATGTTTCAACTCCTGATTTTGTTCATGTAGATTTACAAAAGCCTCTTTACATTTGATGTCATGCTAGACCACCAATCTGCAACTGGTGAAGTAATCAGACCTTATTAATCCATGGTTGTGGCTTAATAGGGGTTTGAACTTCTTTACAATGACTGCTGCATATTTTTTCTGCTTTATAGAAGTGACAAAATCAACCACTAGAGCTTGAGTGAAAGAGACTTTTGCAAATTACATATGGTTGTAGCAGAGGTTTACCAAGATGAAATGTGCTATCTTGAAACATGGTGGGTATCTCCACATTCACAGGTTGGTCTCTGGAAACAAAGGATGATGAAATCCAACGTTTCTCAAAATATAATCCACATGCATATCATCTGAGATCTTGTTAAAGACTTTCTTAATAATAGGATCGCTACTGGCATGTTACATGCAGAGTGCTAATCAGAAAAAATCTTTTGCTCAAATCCACCAACTTCTGCATGGAAGAAAGAGAAGGAAATACTCCTGTAAGCATTTACAACTTCAGACACTTGATGTAGAGTTGTCATGGGCCAGGATCCACTCAAAAAGTTTGGTTTGGAGATTCTGACTCTGAAGGTCCAGGGCCTAAAATTCTGCATTTCTAACAAGCACTCACTTGCTGGTAATGGTGGTATTCTTTATTATCACTATGGGAATAAGATGCAAAGGATTAAATATCTAGAGTTGTTAATTTTTACGTTTGTTTTCCTTTTATGTTGAAATAATTTTGAAACCACATGATAGAACTGAAAGAGAAAATAGTCTTGGTTTAGAGATAAATAAGCCTGGGTTTGCATTCTAGTCTCTTTTCCTGACATCTGGACTAGCTCCAGTTCTCTCATTTATAAACACAGAAAGCAATGTTAGCCTTGTGCTATTTTTTTAAAAGCTTTAAAGTATTATTACATGTTAGTAATACTGCCTTAAATTCCTTGTAGGAATTACTTCCCCAAAATGTTAATCAATGTTGTTTACATAAGTATCCCAAATTATAAGTCCACTGGAGACCCAAAGGGATTTATATTTGTGGAATTTGAAACAAAAGAACAAAATGCAGAAGCTACTTAAAGTCCAGGATCCTGAAGTTAGAACCAGCCAGAAAAAGAGGAAGATCTCTGCAAATACAGAATGTCTAGCTCCCATTAAAGTTAGAAAATATCTCAAAAAGAGATCATTAAAGAAGCTAAAATTGTTTCCAAAGAAAACAAAGGTAAGCTCATATTCATAATATGTTGTTGCTGTTCTGTACCGTCCAGTCTGAACTGACCCATAGCTGACCTTCAGGTGGGTTTTCAGAGGCATTAATTGCTGGGGAAGAGATTGCCCACCCATCTCCTGTGGAACAGCTGATAGCTTCTGCCTGCCTGCCTTCAGAATTGCAGCATAGCTTCTTGCACTAGATCACCAGAGCTCCCTGATGTTGTTGTTAAATGCTGTGGAGCTGTAGATGATTCATAGCAACCCTATGGACAGAAGTCCTCAACACTTGCGTGTGTGACTTTCATCCTGTCTCCAGATTCATAGGGTTTCCAGAAGCAAGCTATTACAGATGTGGATGCCACTCCTCCTTCCAAGATTGTTTCAACCAGCGAGCTCCACTAAACACTGTCCACCATGGGTAACTGTTATCACATTTGACACATCAGTGTCACAGTGCTCCCTAGTATTTAGAATAACCTTATACCTAAGGAAGTCTAACAGAATTTTTAATCCATTTAATGAAGACATAGAACTTTCCATAGAAGAGGAAAGGGATTCACAAGATAGAGATGGATCCCTTTTGAAATTAGCAAGGAAACACAAGATACCAGAAGGAGAAACATTAAATGGGAGAAGAGGTTACACCAGTAAGAACACTATCAAAGGAAGTTTGGCATAGACATTTCTGATGGTGCATTTCTGCACTATTTTTAATTTTTTTCTCTCTAAATGATTCAACTTTAAAGAATCAAAGCCAAGTATTGCTGTCAAGTCAAAACCAAGTTGCAGCTGGTCATCTAAGGAGCTTTAGAGACTATAAGTTTAGACAGGAGGAGAATTTTCTCTCAAGGAGTCACTAGTGGATTCAAACTACTAAAAGAACAGACTGTGGATGAACAATACAACGTGTCACAACTCTTTTTATTAGTGGCTAATAAAAATAATTACATTAGTAACTTGTATTTTTTTTAAAAAGACAAGCACTGCACTTATAAAGGTGAAAAAAAGAGACATATTTAGGGAGAAATCTGATCTTTTTTTCTCTTGTCTTCTGGGAGGTAACATCTGATATAGCTGATAGAAATGTTTATATTTACCACAAAGGTTGAACATACCACATAGTCTTAGGAATGGAGTCAGCCATGCCTGAAAGACCAAGAGTGTGATTTAAAGTGAAATCTGTGGATCATAACACATGTGCTACCCAAGATACTAAGTTTAGCCACATGGAAAATCAATTGATCACGACTACTTAACCATTACATTGCAACATCAACAAAACAACAATTCTCACCACTGATGACCTAATGAATTTCCATAACTATCATCTTTTCTTCAACTTCATAGAGTTTCCAGAGGCATGTTTAGGTTTAGGAAGTGGCTGCCACTCCTGCTTCCAAATCTATTTTACACCTGGGAGCTCCACCAAACGCTGTCCACATTGGGGAACAATTACGGTATTTGATACCCCAATGGCACAAGGTTCAGCATCGCAGCAAATCCAGGTTACTTCATACAGCACATTGATGAAGAGTGATGTACAAAGTGGAAGAACGTTCCTCCAAATATAACATCAACAACAACAACAGTCTCACTTAGCAGTGGTTAAGTGTTGTCAAGATGAACACAACTCATAGCGACCCTTGCACAAAAGACCTGAACTCTAATCCATAATTAAAATCATTTTTATACATTTAGAGTTTATAGCGTTTCCAGAGGCATCTAGTTTAGGAAGTGGATGCCACTCCTGCTTCCCAACCTGAATCAATCTGGAAACTCCTCCAAACATTGTAAAGCATTATGGTATTTGACATGGCTATGGCACAGTGTTTAATAATAATACAGTAACTCCAAATTATTCAGTACAGCAACTAGACAAACAATTGCTGTATCACTTAAAGAATGTTCATTCTAAAATTTAAGACACACCCTTTAGAAGGCCTCCACCCTTGGGTCAAAAGTTCAACTGACACCTGCTTTTGGGAAAGAAAAAAACCAGTAACACATCAAACACAATCTAAAGACTTCCCTTACATGACTGCCAACAAAACACAAGAAGGCAACTCCTAGAGTGGAGGCTCCAGCCCAGCCACAGACCCAACTTCAATCAAGTACATAGATATACAAGTTATAACATAAGTAGCAACATGCAAATAACTCCCGCAGCACAACAAACTGACAAGCAAGTGTAAGAGAAACAAAAGAAGCACTCTTATAGATATCATGGTACAGGGTGACTCATTGGCTTCCTCTGAGGTCAGTGATGGCTAGGTGGTGGCTGTAGAGTGAGTGCAGGCCCTTGAACCACACCTGTCAGCTAGCTTGGGACCTCTAGTGAGCTGACGATAACACATTATGATAGCTAGAGAGAAGATTAAAGTTGTCAACAATTTCATCTTGATATGATTCACAATCTACCACTCTTGGTAGATGTTGGTAGATCTCAGCCAGCAGCTGAGAAGGTATATTGCATTGGGAAAATCTATAGTCAAGGACATTTCCATAGTGTTAAGCAGCAATGATATCAATGTTCCTAATCCAAGCAATGATTTTTTTCAATTATTTGCCATGATCTGAAAATTGGTCAATGAACAAGGATGGCAGAATAATCAATGTCTTTTGGCTATGCTGTTGGAGAAGAATACTAAATGTCTCATGGACTGCTAAAAGAACAAATAAGGATTTAAACTTCTCCTTAAGGATCATGCCCCAACTAGACACAACCTCATGATGTGTAACTATCTTATCAGTAATTATTACCCTTTATATTCTATTCCAAATTAATCTATCAAAATTTATTCACCCCTCAGATCCTGCTCCTAAATCTTTCAAAACTGATACACCACTTAACCCTTGAGAGATAAAATGAATGAAAACCTATTTGCCTCATTCATTACCCCTACTTTAGCAGGACTTCTCAATGTAGTCCTTTTATCACTTTCCCAACCATTCTATTTCCCAACCCTATATCTTGGAGATATACCTATATCTATATCTTAGAGATAGTGCAACCAGTGTGCTCCTTAAAGAATGATGAACTTTCATTTCACATCGTTTGGGCATTGGTAGGAGAAGTCATTTCTTGGAAAAGCACATAATTCCTGGACATTTGGAGGGTCAGCAAAAAGAGAAGAAGACCCTTAAGATAGATTGGCATGGTGAATGTAAAAATCGTCTCGAGTATATCAAAGATGATATGGATGGCACGGGAAGGCACAGGATTCAGATACATTGCTCACAGGATTGCTATGAATGGTGTTCATCTCAATGGGGCATCCAAGGACAATAACATCCAGAAATGTACCTTTCTCTCCTGAGCTTAAAGTTGGAAAAAGTTTAGTAAAAAAGAATGATCAATACAAAACAGAATTACCACAGAAAGGCCCAAAAGATTCTTTATCATGAGCAAAAAAGGAGAACGGGTTAGAAAGGTAGAATTAATAATATAATGAGCCACTTAGAGACTAATTTATGTAATGTATTAGAAAACCAAAAAGGAAACATACACTCAGAATTTTTTAAGCTGAAAGAATTGAAGAATGAACACAAGCCTAGAGTTAAAAGATGTAAGAATTCTAAGGAGAAAACATTGAATGATGAAAAAGCATCAAAAGAAGATGGAAGGAATTCACAGTCAGTATACCAATTGTTATCAACACTTTCATTTTAACTTACAATCAATTTTCATGGTAACAACAGCCATGAAATCAAAAGATACGCTGCTTTGGAGAAATTTGCTAATAAGAATCACGCTGAATGTGCAGAAGAGCAACAATGTCACTTTAAAGACTAAAACGCCTTGTATATTCAGTTGCTTGCTTTTCACGTGAAATTTGAATGAACAATAAGGATGACAAAAGAACTGATGGTTTTCAGTTGTCTTGTTGAAGAAGAGAATTGAATATCCCATGGGCTCTCAAAAGAACTAACAAATCTATCCTGAAGGTAGAACAGCCAGGATGTGCTTAGTGGTGAGGATATGAAGCCTTGCCTCACATGCTTTGGCAATGTTGTCCGGAGAGATCAGCTCTTGGTAAAGGATATTATGCTGGGGAAAATAGAGGGTCAGAGAAAGACTGGAAGATCCCCAACAAAATGGACTGACACTGTAGCTTTAGAAATGATAACTGAGCCTATCAGAGATAATGACGATGGTGCAAGGTCCAGATGTGTTGTTAATTAGGTCACTATTTTGTTAAGTACCATCAAGTTGAGTATGACTTGTAGTGACCCTATGAACAGCAGGTCTGAACCCCATCCTGTCCTGTGCCATCTTCACACCTGGTTGAGGGACCTCCTCTCCTTTGCTGACCCTCCACCCTTCCAAGCATCATTTCCGTCTCTAAGGAATAGCCTTTCTTAGCAACATGCATGAAGTACATGAGGTGAAGCCTCATCATCCTTGCCTCCACAGAGCACTCTAGGGCTCTAGACGAACACTCATTTGTTCTCTTGGCTCTTCTCCGACACCACAATTCAAAGGCAACTCTTCTGTCATCCTGATTCATTGTCCAACTCTCAGTTGGATGGACAAGTGGTCAGAAAAAAATGTGGCCTGAATCAGACACACCTCAAACTGACATCATTACTCCTCCATAGTTTGAAAAGATCTCTAACTGCAGACTTTCCCAGTATCATATGTCTCCTGATTTCCTGACTGCTGGTACAAAGGATGTGAATTGTGGATCCAAGTAAGATGAAGTGGTTGACAGTTTCAATCTCTGCTTCATTCAGCATGATGTCGCTTAACGGTCCAAGTTCACTATGAGTCATAGACAACTTGATGGAGCCTAATAACATCAACAATAGAGAAAAAAGATTATGTGGTTTCTATGCTGCATGTCACCTAACTTCAGCCAAATTGCAAAAAGTGACAGTGTAATATTTAAAGTTTCCCTGAATTGTTACACTAGATTAAAAGCCACTCTCAAGTTTCATAATTCACTAGGATAATTCACAGAAATTACTTAAAGCTAATATATCAATTATCAAATAATATCATTGATATCACATGCAAGAAAGATTCTGCTGAAAATTACGCAAAAAATGACTGGAATAGAACATCAACAAAGAACTGCTTGATGTGCTGGCTGGATTTAGAAGAGGTCGTGGCACTAGGGCTATTATAGGTAATGTCAGATGCATCTTGGCTGAAAGCAGAGAATACCAGAGGAAAATCTACCTGTGTTTCATTGACTATGCAAAGGCATTTGACTGTGTGGATCACAACAAACTGTGGCTGACTCTGAGAAGAATGGGAATCCCACAACACTTGATTGTGCTTATGTGAAACTTATATTTGGGTCAGGAGGCAGTCTTCAGAACAGAGCAAGGAAACACCGCATGGTTTAAAATTGGAAAGGGTGTGCATCAAGGATGTATCCTATTACCATATCTTTTCAATCTGTATGCAGAACAGATTATCTGGGAAGTTGGCTCTATGAGGAAAAGTGTGGTATCAGGACTGGAGGTAGACTCATCAACAATTTATGCTATGCAAAGACACAACCCTGCTTGCTGAAACTGAAGAGCTTGCTGCAGAAGGTCAAGGTCTGCAGCCTTCAATATGGACTGAAGCTCAACATCAAGAAAACAAAGATTCTCACCACTGGGTCGATTGACAGCATCATGATAGATGGTGAAGAGATTGAGATTGTTGACAGCTTCAGTTTGCTTGGCTCTATAATCAACACTCTTGATTCCAGCAGCCAGGAAATTAAAAGACAATTTGCATTGGGAAAGTCTGCTGTCAAAGACCTCTCCAAGGTACTGAGAAGCAACAATATCAGTCTGGAGACTAAGGTGTGCCTGACACAGGCCATTGTCTTTGCAATTACTTCTATCATCTTCAGTAGGGTTGATAGAAGGAGAGTTGATGATTTTGAGTTTTGATGTTAGAGAAAAATATTGAATATACCATGGACTGCTAGGAGAACAAATAAGTTCATCGTGGAGATGGTGAAGCCAGGTTGCTCCTTGTAGGCAAGGTTTTTGAAGCTCTGCCTGACATACTTTGGACATGTTCCAAGGCAGGATCAGTCCTTAGAGAGAAATGTCATGCTTTAGAGTGTGGAAGGACAGCAAAGGAGAGGAAGACCCTTGATGAGATGAATTGATTCAGTCACCATGGTAATGGGGGGTAGATGTGTCAATAGCAATAATATTGGCAAGGGATAGAGGAGGGTTTTGGGTTGTACATAGGGTTGCTCTGAGTCGCAGGTGACTCGACGGCACATACTAAAAAGAACAATACAATTTATACACTTAAAGTGCAGTTTAAAATCACCCCAAAGAAGAAACATGCAGGGAAGAATCTACCAGGGTATGAAAACAAAGTTTCAATTTGTCTGTCCCAGGAAGTTAGACTGCATTACCGTGCTTAAGTAGGTAGGTATGTGACAATAGGCAAGGAGTAACTCACTCCCAAAGAAACTCAATGAAGGATTGATTGATGCCACAGATCCTTTCGAGATTCCATTAAGTCATTGTTATGTGCCTTTGAGGCAGAACCAACTCAGCTGACATTCCAGCAGGTTTTCAGAGGCTGTAAATCAGAAGGAAGGAGACTGCCTGTCTTTCTCCCATGAAGCAGCTGGTAGATTTGAACAACGTGCTTTTGGGTTATCTCCTTACCCACTAGACCACCAGAACCTCCATTAAGTTGTTATTGTTAGATTCTGCCAATTTATTATGACTCATTGGTACCCTATGAACAACAGATCAGAGCCCTGACCTATCCTCTGCCGTCTTTACAATTTTTACACACTTGAGTCCATTGCCACAGTCACTGTGTCAATCCACCTGATTGAGAGTCTTCCTCTCTTCTACCATTCCTCTACCTTCCTAAATATGATGTCTTTATCCAGTGACTACCCGTTCCTAGCAACGTGCCCAAAGTATGTGATATGTGAGATGAAGCTTTATCATCTTTGCCTTCAAGGAACACTCTGGTTGCAAATTCTCCAAGACGTGTGTGTGTGTGTGTGTGTGTGTGTGTGTGTGTGTTCCATGGGATATTCAGTACTTTCCTTTGACCTTACAGTTCAAAAGCATCAATTTTTCTGCCATCATTATTCACTGTCCCATTCTCATCAGTATAACAAGTAATTGCAAAGACCAGGGCCTGAATAAGGCACACCTTAGTCCTCAAACTTAAATTACTCCTCAATAATTTGGAGAGATCTCTGGCTGTAGACTTTTCTAATACAGTATGTCTTCTGATCTTGACTGCTGGTGCTTGTGGATTCAAGTAAAATGAAGTTGTAGACAGTTTCAGTCTCTTCTCCATCTATCACAAATCATGATGTTATTCATAGAGTCACCATGAGCCGTGCTTGACTTGACAGCAATCAACAACAATAGCAACATGTATATGATTGATTGTTAGGAATTTACTCCTGTGAGCATAGTGTGTTTCTGTCAGTTTGACTAACTGAGATGACCCAAAGTTTCAATTTCCAGCCAGGTCACCCATGGTAAATAGGTTTCAGTGGATATCCCAGACTAAGACAGATTACGAGATGGAATTAGCCATCCAATTTCAAAATAGCATGCCTCAGAAAATCCTATGGATAACATAAGGACACTGTGAGATGTAGTATTGGAGATAGAGCCCAGTTTATAAGTCATTCAAAATTAGGGGAAACACTTATAAATATTCAATAATAATTGGAATGTATAATGTATGAAGCATGAATATAGGAAAACTAGAAGTTGTAAAAAAAATGGAATGACTAAATATTGATGTCCTCAACATTAGTGAGCTGAGATAGACTGGAATTTGCCACTTAGAATTAGATAATCAGATGATATGGGGAATGAAAAATTGAGAAATAAATGGTCGTGTAGTCATAGTTACAAAAATCATTTCAAGATCTATTCTGAAGTCCAACACAGTAAGTGATTCGATACTATCCATCTATGTACAGCTTCTAAGACAGCTATTATTCAAATATGAACTCCAACAGCTAAAGACAAAGAGGAGGACTTCAACGAATGCTTGGACTCCGAAATTAACCAAACATATAATCAAGATGTTGTTGTTATGTACCACCGGGTATCCTGTGACTCATAATGACCCAATGTAAAATAGCCCTGACTCCTGCCTAGCCTTGAGCCAATCTCACTGACTCTGACACACCTAATTCCTACCTCCATTACCCCAGTGACTATGTCAATTGATCTCATTTAGAGTCTTTCTCTCCTATCCACCCACCTTTCCAAGCATGACGTCCTTCTCCAAGAACTGGTCCCTCCTGGCTGTGTGCCCAAAGTATGTGAGACAAAGCTTCAAAACTCTTGCCTCTGAGGAGCAGCTTGATTTCACCCTCTCTGGTACAAACCTGTTTGTTCTCTTGTTCAATAGTCTTCTCCCACACCAAAACTCAAAGGCATTGATTTTTTTTTTTGTCATCCTTAGTCATTATTCAGCTCTTTGATGCATAGCCAGTAATTGTGAATACCATGTCCTAGATCAGATGCATCTTAGTCCCTAGACCAACATCATTGATGGTTAGCACTTTGGAGAGGTCTCTGACAGCAAAATTTTCCAATATAATTCATCTTGATTTTTCTGACTGCCGGTGTCAAAAGTGTTTATTGTAGCACTGAGAAAAATGAAATTGTTAACAGCTTCAATGTCTTCTCAATCTATCATGATGCTACTCATTGACCCAGTGGTGAGAATCTTTGTCTTCTTGATGTTGAGCTTCAATCCATATTGAATACTATAGTTCTTAAACTTCTGTAGCAAATGCTTCAGGTCCTTCTCGGTTTTGGCAAACAAGGTCGTGTCATCTGGTAATGTAGTTTGTTAATGAGTCTTCCTCCAATCTTGATGCCACATTCCTCCTCATAAAGCCCAGCCTCCCAAATGATGTGCTCCACACACAGATTGAAAAGGTTTGGAGACAGGACGCATCCCTGATGAATATCTTTCCTGTTCTTGAACCACGCATTGTTTCCTTGTTCTGTTCTGAAGACTGCTTTCTGGTCAAGTATAGGTTTCACATGAACATAAGCAAATGTTCTGGGATTCCCATTCTTCTCAAGGTTAGCCACAATTTGTTATGATCCATACAGTCAAATGCCTTTTCACAGTCAATGAAACACAGATAGACATTCCTTTCATATTTTCTGTGTATAGCCAAGAAACCTCTGGTGTTGGTGATAATGTCTCTAATGCTACTGCCTCTTCTAAATCCAGCTTGTACTACTGCTAATGCCCTGTCAATGCACTTTTCTAGTCGTTTCTGGGTAATCTTCAGCAGGATTTTGCTTGTGTGTGATGTTAATGTTATTGTTTGATAATATTTTAATGGGAATAAGTATGGATCTCTTCCAGTCAGTTAAGGTGCATTAATAATAAATGATGACAGGAGCAACAGAGTTAGAAAAAAAAGAAGTATTGTTGGCCACAAATTATGGACTTTGTAATAGAAATGAGACTGGAAACAAATGATTAAACTTTGTACAATCAGTGATCCATTCATCAAAACTATCTTAAACCCTTCCCCACATTTCGGGATGTTAAGACTTCATTTTCTTCTCGTACACAGTCTAGCATGTCTGCAAAAATGAATATACTACAATGCTATACTTTCCTACTTTTTTTTTCCTACCTTGTGATGACAATCAGCTTCTGGATACCCCTAAATAAAGCCATTATGGGTCCTAGTCCCTAAAATCTTAGGCTGGTAGTAGATTTTACTCATCCAGATGATAAGCAAATATTATAAAAAAGAACCATATAACTTTCCAGTTCTTTGCTACATCTTAATTCTGTGGGATCCTTACCTATGAGGAGACCTCACCCACCTTAAGGAGCTCTGGTGGCCTCATAGTTAAGCAGTGCTACAAACTTGGAAGTGCGTGGTATAAAGCCAAAAGCTTCTTGTCAGGAGAAAAATGGGCAGTCTCCTTCTGTACGATAAACTGCCTCTGAAAACCCACTGGAGGGGTCAATTATGAGTCAACGCTGACTTGACACAACATAACAATAACCACCAGGGGGATCCCTGGTGATGAGTCTAGAGGCAGTTACACATCTAACCAGAAGGCCCGATATTTCAGGTTGTTCAAATCCACTAATGGCTCCTCAGGAGAAAGATGCTCTGTCTCCTCCCATAAATATTTACAGCCTCAGAAACTCACCAGTAAGTTGCCTATGAGTCAAAACTAACTCAAAACCAGTAAATGAGTGAGAACAAAAAAAATACAAAATGATCAACCAGCAACCCTATTCAGAGGACTGTATTATATCTAGCATTCTTATCATTGGTTCAACTTGTTCTCAGCCCTAGCATGTTTCCTTCAAGCCATAACTATATTCATTAACAAGGGACTCTATGGAGACCCACTTAGGTGAGCATGCTTCACTTGCACACTTGACCCAACCTACTCTATTTCAAATTATCTAAGATTCATCCTGCTGTTTTGAAAAGTAAGCTCTCTGTACAGTAGATATCTAGGTCTGAACTCACAATCATCTTCTTTACTGGTGCTATTAATGTGTCCCAGTTACCATCTCCTCTAGCATAACTTGATTTTGTGCCTATGAAGTAGACTTCAGTGCAATGGAAAATGACTGACTTAGAGGCATCAGTGTTAATTCGGAAGAGTCTCAATTAATTGCCATCTTTCAACTCCTGGGGCAGAAAGTAAGAGGAATGCAATTTATAAGCCCCAGCTATATCAGAGAGCTGGGCAATGACTAAGGATGACAGAAGACTTGATACTTTTGAGTTGTAGTGCTGGAGAAGAGTCTTGAACATACCATAGACAACCAAGAAAACAAATAGGTCTGTCTTAGAGAGGGTGAAACCAAGTTTCTCCTTTGAAGGCTAGGATTTTGAAGCTCTGTCTCACATACTTTGGACATGTGGCCAGGAAGGGCCAATCCTTGGAGAAGGACATCATGCTCATAAGGGTGGAGGGACAGCCCAGGAGAGGAAGAACTTGGATGAGATGTATTGATGCAGTAACTAGGACAATGGAGGTTGGTGTGTTGGAATCAGTGAGACTGGCTCAGGATAGGGCTGGCTTCAGAGTTGCTGTACATATAGATAGGGTTGCTATGAGCCACAGGGGACTCAACAGCACATAACAACAACAGCTACAGTGTATAGTCTATAAGCAATTTCTTTATTGTCCAAGATTATATGTGACACTTTTGGAAACATGGAAAGAAAAAAAATCAAACAAAAAGCAATAAAAGCAGGGCTCTAAGTAATATTTACACTTTATACAAAAAAAAAGTAAATAAGTATTTACGTATCTAATCTCATATCTTACATCAGTGCCTGACATCTAGCCCATACAAGCTTTCATTCTCTTATTTGACTCTTGGTTTTATATCATGCAATTCAACAGTTTTCTCATTATGTTTTTAGCATTCTTTTTTCTCTAGAGACTCTCTAATTTCCACTGTCTCATAAAATCCCCAAAACCGGTTGGGTAAAATCATACTTTCCTTAGAAATAAGAGATGAGAGAGAATGTGAGAAGACACGGGGGGTGAGGGGGCGGATTCTCTTATCTGAAGCAGGCAAAAGGAAAGGAAACTGTAAACACTAGCATGTTAATGAATCTTTGTCACATATTGTCATAAGTACCGTTTGAAGAAAAGAAAAAAGTACTTGAGAGGAGAGCATTCTCTTTAGATTGGAGGATCAGAGAAAACTCCTCCAACAAAGTAACATTTTAACTATGATTTGAATAGGCAGATTTTTAGCCAGGGAAGACCAAATGGTATAAACTTTTTAAAAGAAAAATCACTTAATGTGAGAAAGACGTTGCTCTATTTGAGGAGAGGAAAGGAACCCATGGTGTTTAGAAAGTGGTGTTTAGAATCTGAAAATGAGGACAGAGACATCCAAGCAGTAGCTCTGGTGGCCTGGTGGTAAGGAGCTGTACTGCCATTTGGAAGGTTTGAACTGACCACCTGCTCCACAGGATAACGATGGCCAATCTCCTTCCTTTTGGTTTACTGCCTCTGAAAACCCACTTGAAGGTCAGCTGAGTGGATTCCAACTGGACATCACATCACAGCAACAAGAAGCAACAACTGGAGATAATTAGATAGCTATTCTTTCAAAATTCCCATTGCTGTTGAATGGGCACCAATTTCTTGCTGACTCTGGAGTTAAGTTTTTGGAGGCTGTAAATCACACAGAAGGAAACTGCTAATCTTTCTCCCTCAAGAGCTGCTGGTACATTTGAACGAGCTGCCTGTAAGTTAGTAGCACAACTCCTTAAAGAAACACCAGAACTCACCATACCTATCCTGGAGGTAAAATAATATCACCATCATCACCACCACCACCCACACATTATACTTAAAAAAAAAAAAAGGATGTAGGAATTGACATAAAAGGAGTTTTAGAGAATTTTGAAGGTCCTCATGTATGCAACTTGATGGTGAACAACAATGACCCCACGCAAGTGATCATTGTTGTTGTTTGCTATAGAGTCAGAACTGACCCGTAGCTGACTTTGCAGCAGGTTTTCAGAGACAATAAAAGGTATGGGAGGAGATTGTCCATCTTTCTCCCTTAGATCTGTGGGTGGATTTGAAGCATGGACATTAGGGATTCCAGCACAGATTCTTACCACTAGGCCACTAAAGCTCCCTTGTGTAAAGTGATATTAAGGGACTTTAAATGCTTTACAGGAAGTTCTGACCAGTAAGGAGTAGGGAGTAAGGAGTTGTGCTGCTAAACCAAAGGCATGTGGTTCGAATCCACCAGCTGTTCCTTGGCAAATAGATGAGCAATCTCCTTCCATGGAATTTACTGTCTGCAAAGTAGTTGGAGGGCCAGCTATGAGTCAGTTCCAGCTCAATAGTACACAATAAAAATAAACAGATACTATACATAAAACACAAACAGAAGGCATTACAAATTCAGTGCTCATCCTGTTTGACTTGTGTATGAGACATTTGAAGGGTGATTTCCAGTTGGTGCTGTATTTTTAATGCCATCCAGTAGTGATTTCTAGTATGTCGTTCAAATATTCTGGCAGCCTCGTCCACAGAGAGTTGGTATTACTGACACAGAAAGACAATGCTTCTTCAGCAGTTTGAATCCACCATCAGCTCCATCGGAGAAAGATGGGCTATCTCCTTCTCTAAGGTACTTATAGCCTCTGAAAACCCACTGGAGAGTCACCTATAGATCAGTTTGAATTTAAATTAAATGAGTTTAACTTTTTAGTTTTATTAAACACAAGAACTGACAGATCAGAAGAGATCTCCAAACTGCTGTCTTAGTCATATAAGAGTATAATATAAGCATTTCTTTGCAAGACATTTTCTAAGCTTTCATATGCATGATCAGACTCCTAGGTACAAGGAATGATGGGACAATTGTTTTAGGAGCAACATTTCTCAGAATTTAAATGCTCAGATGATCCTTGCATGAAGAGTGTTGATACGACCTTGCTAAGAAGCTGCATATTATGCTTTACAAAACCAAGAAATTTTTTTTTAATAAAAGAAAAGCTTTATTTTATATTGGTTTACTTATGACGTTTGTATACATTGTTTTTCACACTGTATCTTTCCCATTTCCTTTACCCTTGTGTGACCCTGTGATCGCCCCCACCCCGCCTATCCTCACCCTTCTTCTCCCCCCCTCATTCTTCCTTGAATCATCCTATATGTTTTACTAGTTATCTTTCTATTTCTATAACAATGGTCTTACATATATTGGTCCTTACACAACTGAGTTAGTTCATTTAGCAGCAACATGTTTTAAAAGTCAACTGTGAGAGATGTGTAATCTGAAGATTAAAAAGTTGTGCTATTCTTGATTCAGAGACAGCTCTATGTGGTTTAAAACTTAGCCCAGTGAGTTTTCTGGACCCCAAATAAACTCTCATTTGTACGACATATACCTCAGGACTAATGAAACCAGCTTAATGCTGACAGTAGAGATAGCAGACCTTCCTTTGCTATAGCCCCAGTAAACAATGAGCTGAGCTCAGTGTTTTGAGAAGCCTCCTAATTAGACACCAGGGTCTCAAGAGGCTGCTAAATCATGACCCCGCCTAAACTGCTTATCTTCAAGTACAGGGTAATAGCATAATGATTCGTGAAATGAAGTTATTTCTTATAGAATTGGTCTTTTTCTCTCTTAGCCCCTATGCTAGAGCGTGGAACTTCTTCCCTATCTCCGACTCCACAAGTTAAGACTGTGGACATTATAATAAGAAAGTCTACAGTAATTGATTTCAACTGTTGCAGTCACAAAAATTGCTTCGCTAAGCAAAGGGATTTATAGATTCGGCTGCATTTTGTTATTTGCTGCCTTCATTTATTACAGCTACATCTTCCATCCTGTTTTCCAAGCTAGAGAGTGTGGAACTGATATGGAAATAACTTCAGCAGTGCATGAGATAACTTCTGGAAGGCACTTTTAAAATGAGAATTCCTTTTCTCCTTTGTTAAGAGTAAAGAAGTGAAATATTAGGGCAGAAAAACTGTAGAAGCGAAAAGATTATTCACAATTGTACAACCTAATGATAGTCAAAGCAACACTATGATCAAATTTTATATTAAAATAATAAAAGGAACAAAGGTAAATTTTACTTGAATTATATCAGCTCTTTCTAGTAGCTAGTACAAAGAAAACTTAACATGTCTACAGTTCATGACTGTATTCACTTTCATTTTTGCTGAATAAATCAAATACTCTCAAACATTTTCTACAAAACACAAAAATTACCATGTAAAGTACTTGCTGCTGTTGTTGTTGTTGCTGTTGTGTACCGTAGGGTCAGAATTTACCCACAGCTGACTCTCTGGAGGGTGTTCAGAGGTAGTTAATAGTATGGGAGGAGCTCACCCAACCTTCTCCTGCAGAGCAGCTGGGGGCCTCGAACCAAGTGCTTTCAGGATTGCAACACAGCTTCTTACCACTAGGACACCAGAGAGCTCCCATATATACTACATGATTTATAAACATTTTAATGCCTTTGTTTCAAAGGTTTTGTTCTGCTATTGGCAACAGTAGGAAAACACTTATAGTCTAAAATTTATCAATTAAAATAATATTAACATAAAATTAATATTAACATTGTACAAAACTATTGTTGTAGAATGAGTATAAGGATCCAAGAGGGGTGGGGGAGGTTGGAAGCAGAGGGATGTGGATGTGCAGGGGGAGGGGAGGTCATTGGGTTGCATAATTTGATGGGTGGAGAGTGAAGGAATTTGAAAGAGTTTGTTTTTGAAAACAGTGTATTTGAATTTTGTAAATAAACTAGTAGAAAATTATTTTTAAAAAATGGCAGCCTAAAGAAAAATAATAATAGTAACAGAGAGGTGTGTAGGTGAATAATACTGACTATACCACGGACTTCCAAAGGAACAAAGAGATTTGTCTTTGTGAAAATGCTCTTTATAGGCAAAGATGATGAGACTTAGTCTCAGGAGGGACTAACCTTTTGGGGTGATATCATGCTTGGAGGAGTGGAGGGTCTTACAAAGGAAAGGACGACTTTCAATGAGATTGATGTGGTTACTGCAACAATAACTAAAGCATAGCAGAGGTTGTGAGGATGCCCCGGGCACAGGCAGGGGTTTCATCTGGTGTATGTGGAGGGCGTCATTAGAGTTAGAGTCAACTAGGCAGGACCTCATAGCCTTCTAAAAGAACAAACAAATATGTCCTGGAGGAAGTGCAGCCAGAGTGCTCCTAGGAGGCAAATATGATAAAGCTTCACCTCACATACTTCGGGCATGTTGCTAGAAGAGGCTATTCCTTGGAGAGGGACATCATGCTTAGAAAGTTCGAGAGTTGGAGAAAGAGAGGGAAACCTTCAACACAGTGACTGCCACAGTGGGCTATCACGTGTCAGGAAATGTGAGGATGACACAGGATAGAACAGGGTTCAGCTCTTCATATAAGGTTGCTATCGGTTGTACCAGACTCTACTGTACCTACCACCAACAGCAACAACAGATAGCATCTCACAATGATAATAAATATCCTAAAAATAAAGGTTTTCTTCTCCCTTTATTAGATTAATAGCATCCATGCATCATATTCCCTTCCTCAAGTCCTTTCATGTTAAATGAGAACACAAGAGCAATAAAGAAAGTATATTAGGAGCTCTGGTTACCTCGTGGCAAGAAGCTGCTCTGGAATCCCAAAGGCACACAGTTCAAGTCCATCAGCTGCTCTGCAGGAGAAGGATGGGCAATATTCTCCTGTGTGATCAGTTATCCCTGAAAACCCACTGAGGGTCAGCTATGGGTCAGTTCCAACTTGACAGTACACTACAACAAAAAAGAATATAACGTATATTTGTGACCTTTATGGACCAATTAGATTTTCTCATATAACACAGAGTTATACCTGGTCAAAAATTCACACAAATTCAAGAGTATCTCATTTGTTTTGTTTTGTTTTTACATTCTGATTTCTACTACATATGTGGTTTTTGTTGATTGCCTACTAGTCGAGCGCAAGTCAAAGCGACCCTATGAACAAAAGGCCTGAAAACTTTCTATAACTATTGACGTTTATCAAAGTTCATAGAGTTTCTGGAGGCATGCTGTTTAGGAAGTGGATGCCAATCCTGCATATACAAGGGGGGGAAAAATCCTTTTTCCCATGTACTGAGAAGTTCTAGTATTATTTTGCAATTTCAAATCTAGTCCCAGCCATTTGGGCTTGAACATACAGAGATTTTTTTTTCATTTTAGTTTAGTAATTTAAGATTTGTGTAATATGATATTGCCCCTTAAGACTCAACTCCCAGCCAAGGAGGCCTTAAGATGATCAATTACACAGGAATGAGTGCACTTCTTAGAATAATCAATCATTTAAGATCAAAATTGACATATGCTCAGGAATAAAGCTCATAATATAGAATGGGCTAGAACAGGAGAATTAATGGAAATAGGAAACAAAGGAAGTACGTAGGAAAAGGGCTGTTACAGTGTAAGAATTGTAATCAGTAGTATCACAAAACATACAGTGGATGAATTGTTTACTAGAAACACTATAAACCTTAAAAACCTTATAGAATGTAAAAGCTCTATAAACCTTAATTCAAAAAACAATACCATGTTAACAATAATAATAGCAACACCATATATGGTATGAGCAAAATTGAAGATACAATTAAGTGGTAAGTACAATCACTGCCTTTGAGCTGTGGTATTGGGGAAGAGTACTGAGTATCCCAAGGACTGTCAAAAGAACAAACAGATAAGTCTTGGAGAAAGTGTGGCCACAGTATACCTAGGAGGCACTGATGGCAAAGCTTCCTCTTGCATACTCAGGAAATTGCTAGGAAAGGCTATTGGAGAGGGACATCATGTTTGGAAAGGTGGAGGGTCAGAGAAAGAAAGGAAGACCCTTAGCAAGGTGGAATGACACAGTGACTGGTAATGAGGTCAAGTATGTCAAATGATAAGGATGGCACAGGACAGGAGTCAGGACAGCATTCAGGTCTGTTGTTCATAAGGTCACTATGAGTCACACACATCTGATGGGCCCTAATAACCACAATAAGATGACTGTGTAAATGGCTACAGCTTTCTCTTCCTACAGAAGTTAATTACATCTCTGTTTTTTGGAAAGACTTTATAAGAAAATGCATTGCCATGGGAAAGTCTGCTGTTAGGGACCTCTCCAAAGTGCTGAAGAGCAGTGGTGTCTCTCTGGAGACTAAGGTGCGTCTGATACAGGCCATAGTGCTCACAATCACTTGTTATGCATCAGAGAGTTGGACAATGACAAAGGAGGATAGAAGGAGAATTGATGCCTTTGAGCTGTGGTGCTGGAGAAGAGTATTGAGAATACCATGGACTGCTAGGAAAACAAACAGATTTGTCCTGGAAAGGGTTAAACCAGGTGGCTCCTTGGAGGCAAGGATTCTGAGGCTCCATCTAACATACTTTGGACATGTTGTGAGGAGAAACCGGTCCTTAGAGAGGGACCTCATGCTTGGGAGGGTGGAGGGACAGCGCAAGAGAGGAAGGCCCTCTATGAGGTGGATTTATTCAGTGACTGGGATAATTGGGATGGGAGTGTCAGAGACAATGTGACTGACACAGGAGAGAGCAGGGTTTAGGGCTGTTGTACATAGGGACGCTATGAGTCGCAAGCAACTCGACGGCACATAACAACAACAACATCTTTTGAAGCATGACTGACATTGTCCTTTGAGATATGAAGGGGAATGAAGAAACGGAGTATGAATGCAAAATATTAAAATTTGAAAACTAAAACTGAAGGGAAGACATTTAAGAGGAAAGATCCCTTCTTGGAACCAAGAGAACTGAGGGTGAGATTTGAAAAATGAGGGTAATAAAAGTAGTGGCAAGCCTAACTGTTGATACGGGGTAGCCATATATAAAGATCCATTTTAATTTACTTAAAGAAAAAGATTCTTCAACTTCAATACTATTAATAATTTGGACTGACTATCAGAATAGGAGAAAATGAATCTCAAGGAAATGATTGACACAGTGACTCCAACAGCTGACTTAAACACAACTGAAATAGAGAGTATGGTAGAGGAGCAGGCGATGTTTCAAACTGTTCGACACAGGGCCATTATGTGGCAGATCTTAAGGTCCCTAAAAGCAATCACAATTCCTTTCTGTTGTCAGGTACCATTGAGTCTACCATAACTCACAGCAAGCCAATGAAGAATGGAACTGAACTCACCCCTACCCTGGGCCATTCTTATTATCTCTGATATGCTTGAGTCCATTGATACAGTATCTGTGCCAATTCACCTTACTGAGGATCCTCCTTTCTAATGTTGTTGTTGTTATGTGCCGTCGAGTCATTTCCGACTCATAGCGACCCTATGCACAACAGCTCTAAACCCTGCTCTATCCTGCGCCAACCGCA
>NW_006399779.1:22094127-22107539 GCF_000299155.1 Elephantulus edwardii
TACTGGCCCTCAAGCTGTCCAGGCATAATGTCTTTTTTGAAAGGCTGACCTCTCCTAACAACATTCCCAAAGTATGTGAGATGAGATTTCACCATCCTTGCCTTGAAAAAGCACTCTGGTTTTATACTCCTCAAGATATATATATTCGTGTATATATATGTCAGCTCATAGGAATCCCTTTTTAGTCACAACTTATCATATGCTTTGTAGAAAGTTTAACACCAGTTTTCCAATCCTCTTCATCAGTTATAGGAACCCTCCACGTGTATTTAGCTTCCCAATTGTAACAACAGAAATGCCGTCAGTTATTGACAAATTAATATGAGGTGAAGGTGGGGCAAACTGTCCCTAGTTGAAATCAGTGCTGAAGAACGTCTCCCCTTTTTCTATTGTCATTCCTCTCAGCTACCATCTTTTCAGCATATTCTCAAGAGACCAAGCAAAATAATAATTATTTCAGGAATCATTATCTACTGCCTTGTTTATAAATTTTTAAAAATCATTATTGACACTGCAGAGACAGGCCTGCATAGACACCAGCTGTGTTTAGGATATGCTTGAGAGATCATTGATTTTCAAAAAGCAAGCTGAAGCAGTGCATCATTGGCTTGAGGGCTGCCAGCAACGAGGTGAGGAGAGGGCCATGGCTGGGAGTATTGACTTTGAGGAGATGTGGAGTTTTAGTCTTGAACTTGTGATTTTTTTTTTCCAAAAAGTAGTTACTTCTGTAGATATTGAATTCTCTAAACTGAAGTGATTAATCACCAAGATTCCTAGTGTGCTTGATACTCAGTGATTGATTGTTATTATTTACTCACTCACTCAGTGCTGCTATCAAGTTGGAATTGAATCATAATTGACCCTCCAGCTGGTTTTCTGAGACTGCAAATCTCACAGAAGAAACCTGCCTGTCTTTCTTCCATCAGTCTCTAGTGGATTTGAATAGTGGCACAACTCTTTAGGTACTAGGTGATATCAGGTCAAGTCTGGATCCCAATGATCTCATGTATAAAACATCAAAATCTTGCCTCATCTTACACCAATACCACAATCTTTGCCATGCTTAAAACACATTATTGCAGTTACTGTGTCAATCCACATTATTGAGGATCTTCGTCTCATTCCCTTACCCTCCACTTTTCCAAACCTGAAGCCCCTTTTCCAAGGACAGGCAACTCCTAATAACATGCCAAAAGTGTGTGAGAGAAAGTTTCGCCATCTTTACCTCTAAGAAGCATCTAGCAGGTCATAGTACTCTTCACCAATATCACAAGCCAAAGGGAGCTCTGGAGGTTTCCTTGTAAGGAGTTACAATGCCATCTTACAGGTTGTTGTTGTGATGTCCCATTGAGTTGATTAGGATTCATAGCAACTCTATGAATAACAGATATGAACCGTGTCCTTTCCTGAACCAACCTCACCATCTCCAACATACCTGATCTCTTGTCAGTCTAGTTTGACGTGGGCCTTCCTCTCTTACTCTGGTTTTCTCACGTTTCATGGTTTTCATTCACAAGCTCTACAATAGAAAAATAGGTAATCAACTCCAAGTAATTTGCTGTCTATGAGAACCAGCATGGCCAGCTTTGAGTTGGTTCGGATTTTATGGTACTTAACAACAACTTTCCCAACAATACAATTCAAAGCGGCAAGTCCTCTTCTTTACTCACAGTCCATCTATCACATGGATATAAAGCAACTGGTTGTGCCACGGCTGTGGTCAGGTATCTCAGTCTTTAAACTAGAATCTAGGTTTGAGCACTTCAAAGAGATCCTAAGAAGCAGATTCTTCCTGTTATATGTGTTATTTATTTTACTTCTTGAAGGCTTACCAGGGTTGTGGATCCAAGTAAATGAAATAATTAACAACTCCAATGTCTGTGGTGAAATGTTAAATTGCACCAGGGTCAGAATCCACTGCTTTCTCATAACTTTACAACAATTTTAACTCTCAAAATCAAAGGAACAAAAATTGGACCTTAAGTCTATCCCACTCAAATTTCAAAATCATCTCAGGAATAGGTTTGAGGCCTTCAACACCAATGAGCGAAGATCAAATGAGTTGTGGGAGGATATCAAGAATACCACCCATGAAGAATGCAAAAGATCATTACAAAAGGCAGAAGAGGAAGAAAAGATCAAATATGGTTGTCAGATCAGACTCTGAATATTGCACTAGAGTGCCAAGGAGCCAAAGCAAAGGGAAGAAATCAAGAAATTAAAGAGATGAACAGAAGATTCCAGTGGGCAGCTCGAGAAGACAAAGCAAAGTGTTATAATGAAATGAGCAAAGAGCTGGAATCAGAAAATCAACAGGCCCAAACTCACTCAGGATTTCTTAAACAGAAAGAATTGAAAAACAAATTTAAGCCATGAGTTGCAATACTTAACAATGCTTTGGGCACAATATTAAATGATCCAAGAAGCATTTAAAGATGATGGAAGGAGTATACAGAAAGTATACCAGAAAGAAATGGCTGACACAGAAGAATTTCATGAACAACGTATGAGCAAGAGCCTGTGGTGATGAAGGAAAATGTTCAAGCTGTTCTGAAAGAACGAGCAAAAAACAAGGCTCCAGGAATTGATGACATACTGATTGACGTATTTCAACAAACTGACGCTGCCCTCGATGCTCCAAGTTGTGCCAAGAAATCTGAAGGCCAACTACCTGGCCAACTGATTGAAAGAGATCTATATTTTTTCCCATTCCAAAGGAAGGTGCCCTGACAAAGTGTGGAAATTATCACAAAATATCATTAATATAACATGCTAACAAGATTCTGCTGAAAAATATGCAAAAAAGACTGGAATAGCACATCAACAGAGAATTGCCAGAAGTGTAGGCTGGGTTTAGAAGATGCTGTGGTACTAGGGATATTATAGCTAATATAAGATGGATCTTGGCTTAAAGCAGAGGGTACCAGAGAAATATCTGTATTTCATTGACTATACAAAGGTGTTTGCATGGATCACAACAAACTGTGGCTGACTCTGAGAAAAATGGGAATCTTAGAACATTTGATTGTGTATATTGGAAACCTGTATTTGGATGAAGAGGAAGTCATCAGAACAAAGCAAGGAGACATTACATGGTTCAAAATCAGAAATGGTGTGTGCCAGGGATGTATTCTGTCTCCATACCTTTTCAATATATATGTATACAAAACATCATCTGGCAGACTGGGCTGTATCAAGAGAAATGTGATATCATTGTAAGAAGATTTGTCAACAATCTGCATTATGCAGATGACACAACCCTACTTGCTGAAACTGAGGAGGACCTGAAGCGCTTGCTGTAGAAGATCAAAGACTGCAGCCTTCAAAATGGATTGAAGCTCAACATCAAGAATTCAAACATCCTCACCACTGGGCTGATTGGCAGCATTATGATAGATGGTGAAGAGATTGAGATTATTAACAGCTTTAGTTTGCTTGGCTTCACAATCAAAATTCTCTATGCGAAAAGCCAGGAAATCAAAAGACTAATTGCATTAGGAAAGTCTGCTGTCAGGGATCTCTCAAGAGTACTGAAGAGCCACAACATCACTCTGGAGACGTAGGTGTGATTAACCCTGACCATAGTCTTCACAATTTCTTGCTATGTGTCAGAGAGTTGGACAATGACTAGGGATGTTAGAAAGAGAATTGATGATGCCTTTTAGCTGTGGTGCTGGAGAAGAGTATTGAATATACTATGGACTACCAGGAGAACAAGCAGGTTAGTTTTAGAGAAGGTTAAGCCAGCCAAACTGTGGCTGACTCTGAGAGGAATGGGAATACCAGAACACTTGATCATGCTAATAAGAAACCTATATGTACTTAGACCAAGAGTCAGTCATCAGAACAGAGCAAGGAAACACAGCATGGTTCAAAATTGGGAAGGGCATATGCCAGGGATGTGTCCTGTCTCTAAACCTTTTCAACCTGTATGCAGAAGAGATTATCTGGGAGGCTGGGATCTATGAGGAAAGTGTGGGATAGAAAGTGTGGGGTCGGGATTGGTGGAAGATCTATCAACAATCTGCGTTATGCAGATGACACAACCCTGCTGCTGAAACTGAGGAGGACCTGAAGCACTTGCTGCAGAGGGTCAAGAACTGCAGCTTCCAATATGGATTGAGGTTCAATATCAAGAAGACAAAGATTCTCACCACTGGACCAATTGGCAGTATCAGGATGGATGGTGAAGAGATTGAGATTGTTCACAGCTTTAGTTTGCTTGGCTCCACAGTCAACACTCTTGGCACCAGTAGCCAGGAAATTAAAAGACATATTGCCATGGGAAAGTCTGCTGTTAGGGACCTCTCCAAAGTACTGAAGAGCGATGTTGTCGCTCTGTAGATTAAAGTGCGTCTGATACAGGTCATTGTCTTTGCTATTACTTGTTATGCATCAGAGAGTTGGACAATGACTAAGGAGGATACAAGGAGAATTAATGCCTTTGAGCTGTGGTGATGGAGAAGAGTATTGAATGTACCATGGACTGCTAGGAAAACAAACAGATTCATCCTGGAAAGGGTTAAACCAGGTGGCTCCTTGGAGGCAAAGATTCTGAGGCTCTGTCTAATATACTTTGGACATGTTGTAAGGAGGGACAGGTTCTTGGAGAGGGATATAATGCTAGGTAGGGTGGAGGGACAGTGTAGGAGAGGAAGGCCTTCTATGATGTGGATTGATTCAGTGACTGGGGTAATCGGGATGGGAGTGTCAGAGACAGTGCAATTGGCACAGAACAGAGCAGACTTTAGGGCTGTTGTACATAGGGTTGCTATGAGTCATAAGCGACTTGACAGCACATAACAACAACAACAAGCCAGCCTGATCCTTTGAGGTAAGGATTCTGAAGTTTTGTCTGACATACTTTGGGCATGTGGCAAGGAGGCACTGATCCTTGGAGAGGGACATCATGCATAGAAGGGTAGAGGGACAGAGAAAGAAAGGAAGATCATTGATGAGATGGATTGATCCAGTGACTGGAGTAATGACGGTAGGTGTGCCAGAGACAGTAATGTTGGCACAGGACCGAGCAGATTTCAGAGCTATTGTATGTGACTCAACGGCATAACAACAACAACAACAATGTCTATTGAAGAAAAGTCCAGAGTTTGAAAGAGGTTTGGTGGATATGAAATCACAGGGTAGAGAGAATGTTTACAAACTTTCATGTATTAAAATCATAACTCCTGGACATCATTTTATTCTATTTTCACTTTATCAATTGTTATCAATTTATCATATTGTGCTTTCCTTTATTTAGACCTACATATTTCAAATCTTACTTTGAATCTCAAAGTTGAATAGGATTTAATTTTTTTTTATTTTTATGAAAGAAAAGATAGTTTTATTAGTATTGTAGAATTTCCCTGGTGTTAAGAGGAAGCCAGAAGGGATTTTTGTGCCCCTTTGAAAATATATAATCAGGACCCATATTTTAAAAGCTATGAATGCCCTTGTACTGTGTTTCTCTTGTCACCAAATAATGGCAGCCGATTTAACAACTAGGCCAAAAACCTCAAGAGCATTTTAAAAGCTACTTAGTTATTCGAGGATTTGGGACAAGAATCCTTGTGGACTTGCCAGATCAGGAAGGAGAAAAATGGATTTAAATCTGAGGGAATGGGTGGGTGTTTTGGAATGTCACTGTCAAAGCACAAGGCCCATATTTCATTTAGACACCCTGTTTGAAAGCTTTCTTACATCATGAAAAAAACATGCTTCCTATCCATTAGTTGTCTGTCAATGGAGAGTGTTGAATTTGGGTATAATTCTGTCCTTATTTGATCTCCCTTATGCTATAGCCGTTGGAAGGTGTAAGCCGGAAACAACGTTCAACTCTTTATCACTTCAGGGACATAAACCAGAGAAAACTTTCAAAATTGTCTTATGTTTTAGAAAATTATTCAACTTAAACAATATGTTGCCTTTTCATTCTTCTTTTTATATTTTACTTTTTGGTCTTTCCTGGTTTTTTTATGTATATTTGTATATTTGTTAGTGCAGATTTTAGTGGAGAAGAATATTCTATATTTTTTTAAAAAACACTCTTGTTTAAGGGAGTAATAATTATTATTTTTATATTAGAGTATTAGTAAGTCAGAGCTTTGTAATCATTCAGGGAACAGCACAGGATTAGCAAGATAGGAATTCAGCAGGGGATTAAACAGAAAACCTAATAATTTACCAGAGCTGTATGAATCCCAAATCTTTCGGGAGGTGAAAATATTTTAGTAAGTATATTTTTTCCTAATTTTTTTCACCCTTGCTGATGTTTCCCAAGTAGAAATTCAAGATTCAGTTAGAAGCCAAGACCTTCCACCTTTGGAATTTTTATTTTGCCGCCCTGTTATCCTGTTACCTGATTAGGTATCAGATTATCCCGTTTGGGAAGGTATTAATACAAATGACAGGTTCTAAATCCCAGTGACTCTATTAAAGTTACAATTACATTGTCAAAGGAGATGGTGAGATTAAAAAAAGTGAGTAAAGTACTTCTTTTTTCAAAATTGATATAAAATTACTCATAATTAGGAAAGAAAATAACATTCATTGTATATAATTTACAAACTGTTTTTAAGATAATATTAAGAATGTGAAAATGGCTTCTCTTAGTCCATTAGTACAGACAAATTGTACAATAATGACTCTAAAATAAGGATTCCATTAAATTTTCCGAGTCACTGTTTTTTTGTTTGGTTTTGAGTGGTGTTTCTTTTTAACTTTAATTTCTACGAACACTCTTTCACATTTGTATGTTTTTCCTAGGTGGTGTCAGCTCTTGGCAAGTCAATTAATGTACAGTCTTAAAACAGTTGTATGCTGTGCCTCCCAGTTTTTACTGTGTTAAGCCATTCTTGTAGTTGCTGTGAAGTTTGTTCTCTCTTAGGTTGACTCTTTTGCTTTCCAATTATGTCCTTTTTCAGTGACCGGTCCCTTGAGACAATATGCCAAAGCATGTGAGATAAAGTCTCACCCTCTCTAAGGAGCATCCTAATTATAGTACTTCTAACCAATTAATGTTGTTGTTATGTATTCTTGAGTCAACTATGACTCATAGCAACCCTATGTACAAAAGCTCTGGATCCTACTCTATCCTGAGCTAATCTCACTCTATCTGACACACCCACCCTCAATACCCCAGTTGTTGTGTCAATCCATCTTATTCATGGCCTTCCTTTCCTGCACTGTCCCTCTAAATTTTTAAGCATCATATACTTCTCCAAAGACTGGTCCCTCCTGACTAAAGAGACTGAGTAAGATGGGTTCAATAATGTATACTGCACTGAAACAGAGGAGGGAGAGAACCGTTTAAAAGAGAGATGTAACTGGGTATTTCTGTCATCACAGGAGACTAGAGCGAGGGCTGCATGGTGGAGGGGACCTGGGGGAGGGTTTGTAAAACAATGAAAGAATCTTTTCTTTTACTTTTCCATAATTTTTGGACTCATGTACTTATAACTTGTTAGTCAAATTTGTGTCTTCTAGGTTGCAACACCCCCATGATACATCTTCAAGGATATGTACATGTACAGCCAAGCACAATCAATAAGAGTGCATCTGAATTCCAAAATCAATCTCCATAATAGTCTATGTGTTTCCTACTGCCAAAGGGGCCCTTTAGAGTAGTGAGAGAAGATCTTCACCCTGAAACCCACAGCGTCCCTTTTCAGCAGGAAGTAGCTAAGAGAATACGCCGTCCCCTTTTCCTTATGACTCAGGGTGAAGTCTCTCTCAGGGAGGAGTGATAGGGAATGGCAAAGGATACACTGACAAAGAAGATTAATCAGAACTGGCTTTGACAAGCACTGTGGCATTTGGACAAGAACAAACTGGGAGGAGGGTAGAGAGAATAGTGCAACAATGAATGAGTGGAAGCCCAAAATCTCTGTAAATGTTTATGAAAATTAATAAAATATAATTATAGAAAAAAAATACGTGAGATAGAGTCTCAAAATCTTTGCCTTCAAAGAGCATCTTGGCTTCACCTTCTCTAAGACAGACCTATATGTTCTCTTGGTAGTCATGTTCAATAATCTTCTGCACCACAACTCAAAGCTCCCCCAACAATAAAAAAACAAACAAATTTTAGTGGCATCCGCATTTTAAATAACATGCCTTTAGAAACTCAATGAACTTTGATAAATGTCCATAGTTGTAGAGGGGCTTCAGACTTTTTGTTCATAGGGTCACTACGAGTCATGCCTGACTTGAAAGTGATCACCAACAACAACAACACACACACAGAGAGACACACATAGTTTGTATAATTCATTGGCATCAAGTCAAAACTATTAACTGATGCTCATTGGGTTTCTGAGGCTATAAATTACAAGAGAAGAGATTTCAAACAACCAGGAATAAACCCTGATCTTTGAGTTACCAGTCCAAATTCCTACAAACTATATATTTCTCTCTGTCATGTATATATACATCTTGGAGAGAGTGCAGAAGGAGTGCTCTTTGAAGGCAAGAGCAATGAGGCTTTGCCTCACGCTGGGAATGTTGCTAGTAGTGGCTATTCCTTAAAGAAGGACACGATACTGGGCAGGTTGGAAGGTTGGCAAAGGAAAGGAAAACTCAGTGACTGCTGCAATGGGCTCTTGGGATTAAGTAAGTGTGAGGATGGCACAGGATAGAACAGGTTCCAGATTTTTACTTCATAGAGTCATTATGAGTCATATTTGACTCAACGTCACCTAATAACAGCTATAACAGACATACATATATGATGGTCTAATTTTTTTATACTATTGTTTCATCTCCTGTTCTGGTATTTCTAACATGCATAGATTATTTTTCTTAATTGTGGTCCACATAACTCTTAGGTTTTCTTTGTTTTGTGTTCTGAATGTTCCTGAGACAGATTTGTACTGTGGGATTTGTCCTCTATTTCACTGCTTCTGTTTTCCACTGATTCAATTTTACTCTTATGTGCATCAATTGTGTTATGTATTTCTGAAGTGTCATTGCTAATTCTCTTGATTTCTAGTTGTTATTTTTATGTGATTTCTAATTGTTTATTTTTGTTGATTTGCTTTTCATTGTCTTGGCTTCTTTGAAATTTTTGTGTTTTCTTTGATTTTGTCTATTTTTCTTTTTTTTTGTTTTTTTGTTGTTCTCTTTTGTGATCTCTTAAAAAGACTTAAATGTAAGTCTTTAAAATACTTACTGGGTGGATCTTTTACTATTTCTTTCTCAAAAAGACTTTATGGCCTCTCATTTTGATCATTTGCTTAGTTTATGCCACTTTATCAAAGTTCTTTATATTATTTGAAGCTGTCATTTGAGATATTACAGTGTCATGTGTTGATTTATTAATTGTATATTTGCTTATTCACTTTTTTGGGGGCGTTATTTGGTTCTTATATATCTGTGTGTATGGGGCAGACATGCTACTCAGGTTGCTCTTTTGATAGTACTGAGGAACTCGCTGTGTTTCCCTATGTGGGTATAATAGTGTCTGAGAGTATGAGTAAAGGTGTCCTTATGATGCTGATGTGGAACAACTCAGGGTAGATTGGAGCTGTTATAACTGTCATCTGGCAAGTTGCATGGGGGATGGCAATGACACTTGCTGATTGAGAAGAGCGATATGTGAGTGGTGGACTAGATCATTAATACTCATCAATTTAGGAGGTTGTAGGTGGATGTAAGTGGGAAAGTTCACAGTTGTGCAGTCACTGTTGCCTCTGGGCCAAGGAAATTCAAGTAGGTGCATATTTGATTGCACTATTGTCCATAGTCACCAGTTTTAAGAGAAGAGGATGGATAACGAGTAGATATGAATAATGTTCAAAGGAATGCTATGGCAACAAGTGGAAGTGTATGCTTCCAATTATTGTTGTGATACATGTGTGATGTATGGTGTTTGTAGAAGTACATATTCCCAACCAGTAGGAGGGTGGCGTAGTGGTGGACATGAGTGTCTATTGCCAGTTGCCTGAGAGGTAGTGGGAATACAGCATTTTATTAATGAGAGTATATGTCACTGGGCTCTGGGATAATAGGCATGGAGGACTACAGGATTGGGGAAGCAGACTAGGTGCATATACCACATACTGACTGGTTGATGGAAAGGGTACTCACTATGAAATTATGGACAAGAGATAGGTGGGAGGGAATCTGTAACCAGTAACTAGACAGGTGGGTATGGTGACCACCTACTGAAGTCACAGGAAAGCAAAGGAGAGAACATATTCTACTGATCTTTGATCTTTGACATTGATACCACTGTACTCCTGGGCAAGTGTAAACAGCTTTCAGAGCCCTGTCTTGAACCAATGCAATGCAGACAGACTGCCTAAAGCCTATTGTTTCTAGCTGCCGCTCCATTACTCCTATCTCCCATGAGTGTCTTCTACCCATAGATTATGGATCCTTATTTTCTGGTTTCTCCTCTGTTCTATGTTAGTCTGCAAGCCCTGAGCTCTCACTCACCTTCCTGCATGTTCCTTAACTTATGTTCTTCTTGTCTTACTTCACTTAATACTTTCACTTCTGTGTCTCTGTCTTATTGGAGATTTTGAGAAGTTGTCTTTTTGTGCTTCTCAGCTGGGATCACTGTTGGTTTTGTCTCAAGACTGTATTGTATCTGGTGAGCTAAAAGGACATTTTCAACCTTTATCTTTCCTTGGTTGCTTTTTTCCCTTCAGTTTTTATTCAAATTAGGGATTAATTTAATTATTTGTGTTTTATTTGGTGCTTAAGTTTTCAGAATTCTTATTTATTTTAAAAAAGAACCTAATTTGTTGACTCTTTGTTGTGCATAGATGACCATGCTTTTACTATGTCATCATCTCAACCCCTTAGGTTTGACAAGTCATAGTACCCTTTTCTCTGGCCATAATGATTGCCACATTGATGATCACATGAAGCAACCCAAGAGAATGAATATTTTCTAAGTCATTTAAGCATGTCTGAAGGAATACTTCTTAATCTTTCCCATCATGATGCATAGAATAATTCCATGCCACAGCAAAAAGACATAGCTTGATATTAAAATAAAATTGCCTGACTCATACTAAGTCTAAAGCATTCCTAGTTATATGAAGCCCCCCATTGCTAGTCACTTAACATGACTTGTGTTGACTCTACTGTCAGTACAGACAAGACCAAAAAACACACAAAAAACCAAAAAAAAGCTCTATTCTATAAAAGGTTGTATGTACTGACTGTACAGCACCAAGCACAGGACTTTCTATTTGTCAGCAATTTCCTTTGTCTCGCTTTAAGTGTTCCATACCTTCTTTAATATTGATCATGCTCACTGAGAAAATAGGAGAACTCTCAGGTAGGAGATGAAAAAATAACCCAAAATGGAGATGAACTACTGTAGGCATGCTCAGTGAGTAGGAGTCTTCCACTATGGCACTGCTTAGATCAATGCACTATTGTCTCAACATTTCACTCTAGTCACAACCAGATCTAAGTACTGCAATCAGATGCATGGCACACACAGTTGATGATACAATGCATACAACATCTCCCTCAGAAACCTGAGTAGTAGCACACTTGGTATTTGCCCAAGGAGTGAATAGATTCTTGGTTCTCTTTTACTAAGGAAAAAAGATTGCACTAAGTCTTAGTAGTCTTTGAAGTAGATTGGCTCTTTAGGAAATTATCAGATGCGAATACAGGATATTTGCATATTGACTTGATAAACAAATTTAGTCCTTACTCTTTCCATTTCAGTTCTTAATTTCCCGGCAATAATAACACTTACATTCTATACTGAGATCGTATTTATATTATTGTTCAAATAAAGAAAGGAATTATTGTCAGTAAAGATGCTCAATTAAATAGTTATGCAGACATTGACTTAAGAAAACTGAAATACAACAATAAAGATGAATACAAATTGACAGAATGCCCCTAAAATACTAGTTTCATTGCTGCCAATAATTAACTGGTTGATCATAAGATACCTCACTTAACCTCCTTGGACTCCAACTGTAAAATGAAAGGATTGGTAAATAATCTCTTCTAGCTTTAACACTTATGATTGTGTGTAATACTACATCATGCAGAACACCCAACCTCTGGGTCATTAGGCAGATTGTAGCTGCTTTATTACTGAGACATCAGACAAGATATTCTGACAGAAGAACCACATTTCTGTGTATTTCTAAGGTAATCATGGGTGAATATAGAAAGGACACAGGATCTAGTCAGGAATCTTAAGTTTTAATTTACCATGTGATTTTGGGGAAATAATTTTCCTATCTGGGCCTTTGTTACTCATAGTTTTTACTATCATTCAGTTTGAATAACCTTTTTGAAAACGATTGTAGTAACTTACTTTGAACATTTACTGGGACCAGCCTTTAAAGAAGGGCATCATGCCTCGTAACGTACTAAGTCAATGAACAAAAGAAATATATATCCTCAGCGAGGTGGATTGACAAATTGACTGTGGCAATGATCTTAGCCATACATGTTAAAGGACCAGATTATTAATGGACCAGACAGTATTCCATTTTGCTACACATTGGATTACTATCAATTGGAGCCATATTGATAGCACCTAGAAACAACAGTACGTGTGAAAACATTAATCTTGGGTATTACCTTTCTTATACTTTCTATTAAAGAAGCTCATAAATATTTTAAATGTGCTATTATTTATCAAGATTGACTTGATTGCTGTTTTCATAACCTAGCCCCCTGCTAGCAAGTCCATTCTGAGTCTTAGTGACCCTCTATCAGGTTTTAGAGTTTCAAAGTCTTTACAGATGCAGACTAATGCTTTATAGGTGCTGCTGATGGATTTGAACTGCTCTTATTTTGGGATCCTCATTACGTCCAGCACTATGCCACTATCACTGTGCTCTTCACTGTTTTAATAAGGGAGACTGACCTATTATTTCATCCAGCTGCTAGAGGACACTCTTTTACCTACTTTCTTCCATCTTCAAATTCAGAAATGCTGCTTCTCTCTGTTTCTCCTTCCATAGTTACATCTCCCACGTATTCTGTCTACTTTTTTCTCTTCTATATAAGAACCCTTGGGATTCCTTTGAATACACCTGAATAATCTAGAACACTCTCCTACTGTAAGGTCAATTGCTTAGCTACCTTAATTATATATGTCACTTTAATTATCCTTGGCATTTAGTGTACCTTTCCCATTGTGGTTGGAAGATATTTTTGTGAGGAGGAGTGAAGCATCAGTCTATCTATGTCATTGTTTCAAGCTGCTTAGAGGCTGTTTGTTTGGGTTAGAAATGTGGGCTCACTGCTACTACTAAAACGAGCAGGGAAGTTGTGGTATATACTTTTCGGAGTTACATTTTGAGGTCCTTCAAAGAAGGGCACTTTGGTGAATGGTTTAACTAGTTTGGCAAAACCACTAATCACTAATGTATTTTTTACTTTTTTACTTTCCAGTGTCATATTATCACATTGTAAAATGG
>NW_006399779.1:22115512-22116294 GCF_000299155.1 Elephantulus edwardii
TTCATTAGATTTTCAGAACTTAAACATCACAACTGAAAGTCATCAATTCTTCTGCTCCCTTATTCATTGTCCAACTTTAAGAAGCTTAGCAAGTGATTGAAAAGACCATGTCTTCAATCAGAAACACGTTAGTCTTCAAACCTATTTCTTTGCTTCTCAGAACCTTATAGAGGTCCCTGACAGCAGAATTTCCTAATGCAATGCATCTTTTGATTTTCTGGCTGCTGGTGCCAAGGGTTGACTGTGGATCCAAGTGAGATGAAATCATTGGCAATTTCTCTCCCTTTCCTGATGTTTCTTTATCCTGATGTTCCCTACTGGCCCAATGGTGAGGACCTTTGTTTTCTAGATGTTAAGATGCATCACATGTTGAATGCTGCAGTATTTAGGTTGTGTGCAAGTAAGGTTGTGTCATCTGAATAACACAGGTTGTTGATGAGTCTTCTCACAAACCTGATGTCATATTCTTCTTACTATAGTTCATCTTCTTGAATGATTTTTCCTGCATACAGATTGAACAAATACGGAGAAAGGATACAATCTTGATACACACCTTTTATCATTTTATATTGCCATATTTCAACAAACAGATTCATTCCTATATGGGCTCACGAAGTTATGCCAGGAAATTTGGTTGACAGCTACTTGACCATCAAACTGGAAAAGATATATATTTGTTCTCATTCCAAAAAAAAAATGACCAAACAGAACGTAAAAATTACCAAACAGTATCACATGCAAGTAATGACACAACCGTGCTCGCTGAAACTGAGGAGGACCTC
>NW_006399779.1:22116394-22132158 GCF_000299155.1 Elephantulus edwardii
AAGCTGTGAACATTCTCAGTCTCTTCACCATCCATCCTGACGCTGCCAATTGGTCCAGTGGTGAGAATCTTTGATTTCTTGACATTGAGCCTCAATCCATATTGGAGAAGTAAATATACACAATGAAATTAAATGTATAAAGTATATACTTGAATAACAATGAAACACTCAAACACTAACTGTTGTCAAGTCAGGACTGGCTAATAACTGACTCTCCAGCAGATTTTCAAGAGCTATAAATTACATAGAAGAAATTGTCCATTTTTATCCTCTGGAGCAACTGGTGAGTTTGAACTGCCAACCTAAAACACAACTCCTTACTCACTAGGCTAGCATAAATGAGTATATTGATATTCGTTATCTTCATCACATACTGAATCTCAGATTTCTTGAGTATACACAAGTGTTCATTCATTAATTCACTTCCTGTGCTGTTATTTATTATATACTCACATGGATCAGGTACTTTCAAAATGTTCAGGCTACAACAAAACGTAATAGATAAATACCCAGTGCTTATTCTTTGTGTTTTAAAATGAATTGAATTGTCAGTGCTTTCTAACTGAACTCACCTAAAACCACTGTTCTGCCCTGAAATATAAGACTCTTCTAAGAGAAATTCTATTTTTGGCTTGAAAAACTTTCATTGTCACAAGTCAATCTTTCAGGCTGCCTGAATGTCACAACATCCTGTTAATGTGACTGTCCACCTCCACCTGGCACTAGGTTAATGGAATGTTAGGGAGCATGACTTTCCACTCTTTCTCACTGACAATGTTGGCCCAGAAACCATAGCTCTGCTTGCAATCTTCTTGACACTTGTCTAAAGAACTGGATAATGAATGATTTTTTTTTTAAATTTGCAAGTTGGAACAGCACAGAACTATTTATTTCTACCCCCTGTAGATTTGAAAAAGATAAGGATTGGACTGGGCTGAAGAGTTTGTACTGTTATAATGAAAGAAGGCTCAACTGGTAGGGGGTGTAATGAATGGATGTGCAAAGCAAATGAATCATTATGAAATACACACTCCATCTCCTCAATGAATCTCTTTTATTAAAATAATCTCTGGTATCATGTTGTCCTGTCTTGGCTTTCCCCTACTGTGAATCTGTCCATGATTCCACCATCATGAATCTTGTCGCCTGAGGACAGATCCATAATACAAGAGAAGGGTTTGATTATTTGTTTTTAATAACTGTACCTTTCAAATCCGACTTAATGCAGCAGAGATTCCATATGGAAGAACGTGCCAGAATTATTGGAGGATCAATCAATATTAGTAATTTATCATACTCACAGCTGGTAATCATAGCTGCAATTACCAATTGATTAATTAGGACAGAGTTTGAAATGCCGGTAGAAATTGAACATTATATTAGATTCAGACCAGTAACCATAAAGTCTTACAATTACTTTCCAGCTTGACATTATTTATGTCACATTTCTTTCTATTATTAGCTGCCTTATTTATTTATTCAAAATTATATTGAAGCAGTACAAATTTGCACTACCATTTAATGTTGGGGATCTACCAAAATATATTAAAAGTATTATCATTAAAGAAATCTATCAATGCCAAGGTAATATTTTATATTATTATATTTTATTTACTTTATACTTAAAGTCAAGAATGATCTATTTTTTATCTCCAAAATAAGATATAAGAATAGTCTATATGTAAAGATGGGATATTGACATATATGTGCACAATGCCATCTGGTATATTCACCAACTTTTTAAGGCTTGACAGAAAAAAATTTATATGACCTATTGAAATGTTAAGAATAAGAATAATTGGAACCATCTAATAGAGTAACTTGAACTCTTGTGGAAATACACCTTAAGGATATTAAATGAATTCTGATATAGAAGATTTATTTGATAAATTCAGCATGTTGTTGTTGTCAGGTACTATAGAGTTGCCTCTGATTCATAGCAACAATATGTACAACAGCCCTAAAACCTGCTCTATTCTGTGCCAATCTTATTGTCCCTGATACTCCTATCCACATCACCCCAGTCTCTGAATCAATCCATCTCATCCAAGATCTTTCTCTCCTGCACTGTCCCTTCACCCTTCCAAGAATGATGTCCTTCTTCAAGGACTGGTCCCTCCTTACAACATGCCCAAAGTATGTCAGACAAAACTTCTGAATCCTTGCCTCCAAGGAGTAGCCTGGTTTAACCCTCTCCAGAATGAATCTGTTTGTTTTCTTAGCAGTCCATGGTACATTCAATGCTCTTCTCCAGCACCACAGCTCAAAGTCATCAATTCTCCTTCTATCCTCCTTAGTCATTGTCCACGTCTCTGATGCATAGCAAGTGATTGCAAAGACCACAATCTGTATCAGGTTCACCTTAGTGTCCAGACTGACATCATTGCTCTTCAGGACTTTGGTGAGGTTTCTAACAGCACACTTTTCCAACACAATATTTCTTCTAGTTTCCTGGCTGCTAGTGCCAAGAGTTATGTCAACATATTTTTTTAGGGATAGTATATTATGTTGAACCAATATAAATTACCATTTTTAAAGTTCAAAGTGGTTGAAGATTTCTAAATCCACAGGGTTTAAGGGAAGATTTTATCACTGATTCACAACAGCCACCACTTTACTCCACCAGATTTTGGACACTTAACTTTGGACGGAATAACAATAAAGTGAATACAGTGATGAGTAATACTTGCCTTCTGACCATGAGATCATACTCACATAAGAGAGATGTGATATGAATCTTTATTGAAGAATAAAGGACAAGATGAGTAAGAGTTGAAACTGACAAGAGTACAAAAGTGAAAAATGCATTTGCTAAGGCCTAATACTCTGGTCATGAGTGTTTTCCTCTTCAAATCTATTTGTCAAGTTGAAGGTACAATTTTAATTGTTAACACCTTAAAACAGTTTTCATTTAAAGGTTACCTTTTCCCCCCTTTTCCAAAATCCTATGTTAAATGCCTTAATATCTGTTAACATTCATTTGTCATTAACTTGACCTTGTATCTTAAGCACAGGAAATGTTTTAGCTCATGCTGACAAAAACTGATGGTACAAAATAATGTTACTTTTATCAGATGCATAAAAATAAAGAACATTTAACCGTCTATGTTCAATATATTAATTTGATGGCACAAAAGGGGAAGTAAATTGTAAGCAACCAGTTATGTCGTTTTTACTTCTTTTTCTGCTGTTGAGGTTTTGTTAGTTAAGAGATATTGCGCTGTCCACATTTTCTGGGCATAAATTGTATGGACAAGTGATAGAAGAAGGCCTAGTCTATGTGAGTGATATTCCTTCATCCCCCAACTCCATCTGCACCTATACGCTAGTACAAAACAGCGTTCACTCATCTTCAAAGAGGTTAATTAAAACTACAGAAATTGTTGAAAAGGTAATGGCCATTTATGAAGCCTGCATTACAGTGGAAGTTTTGATAGCACTGTGCTTTATATCCATATTATTAGCAAATTATTTTAGCATGGATAATAGCATTTCACAATGAACACCCAAGGAATTAGGGACTATTAGCTTTGTTCTCAAAAGCACTGTCTGTCTCTTAAGAGGTGAATTCTGAGAAAAGGAGACAGTATGCTTAGTACATTCTTAAACATCCCAGTGCTGCTAACACACTTGGAGTTCTATCATTACTGTGCCCAGTCTGCTAAGCCATGCAAATCCCTATGCTCCTGGGAGAAGAGTAATAAGAGTCACACATGGTACAAGCACTGCGGATTCAACTGTCATTTCCCTCAACTCAAACTCAAGGCAATGCCCATTCAGTGAAAAGATCTTTCAAAGAGAAAAGGAGAAGAGACTGTTTTAAACAATATCCTGTTAATGGATGAGATCTCATGATCTCTTGACAAGTAAATACTTCAGTGGCAAAATACTTTGGTTTTCAATGGTTATAACACAGCTATTTGTAGAACAGAGTTAATTATGGGAAGAAAGCCGTTCGGAGGGACTAGTTTATATTGCACTGCATTACTTGATAGAAAAGAAAACAGGGCTGTCATAAGTACCCCCCAAATTAGGTGGTTACAAATTCAACAGCAAGAGTTGCATTAGGATATTAAGATAAAAGCAAGGAATACTATATATAGACTCTAACTGACCTGAGTACAAAAAAATCTTAGAATATGACATAGATATCTAAGATGGCTAGAAGGGAGCAGGGGTATATTGAGAAAGGCTGAATTTTCATACCAGTGACCTTATTTATATACCCCAAGGATCCTGGGTAGCCACTTTGACTATGACTTGAATGTTAATGCCTGAAATTTGCAAATTTTCCTGTGAGATTAGACCAGAAAACTTTACGTTCCTTTAAAAAGTACCAATTATTTCCAATGGCATTGGTGATATCAGTGACAGGGATAACAGAGTACAAGGGAAAGATTTTATGCAAAGCAACAGAGAATATGTTTTTACACTATCCTTAGCCTCCTTCATTGTCATTAAGCCAGAACTGACATAAAATAGGAAACTTTGGTGACCATTTGGGTGAGGAGTTTAACTGTTACCCAAAGGCAAGTGGTTCAGACTTATCCACTGCTCCATAGGAGAAAGATGGGCAATCTCCCTCATGCAATTTACAGCCTCTGAAAACTCATTAGTCAGTCCTGACTTGAAGACAATAACAACCACCACCTCCCTTATCATCATCAAGACAGAACCCACATAAAACACTGGCTTAGGTTTCCTTCTCTATTGTTGCTATGTATACATTGAGCCCACTATGGCTCACAGCCACCCTATAAATAACAGACTGTAACCTTACTCTCTCCTTCACCATCCTCACCATCTCTCAGGTATGTGACCCCATCGGTAAAGTCTCTGTCAATCTCACTGAAAGCCTCTCTCTCTTTTTCTGACCTTACACCTTTATCCACATGATGCCTTTTTCTAAGGACTCGTCCCTCCTGATAACTTGCTCAGATTGTGTGAGGGGAAGTTTCACTATCTTTTCCTCTAAAGGGCATTATATTGCTGTTGTTGTTGTTGTTATTTGTGTGTACCGTAGAGTCAGAACTGACCCATAGCTGACTCTGGTATATTTTCAGAGGCTGTTAAGAACACAGGAGGAGATTGTCTATGCGGCTGGTGGCCTCGAACCACGTGCCTTCAGGATTGCAGCACACATTCTCACCACTAGGCAACCAGAGTTCCCAAGGAGCATCATAGTTGTACTTAAAGAATGTGTAATCTTTGAAGAATGGAGGAAGAAGATTCTCCTTTAAGTATTTCTAACAACATTTTCTTGTATTTATAGCATGATTCGACTATTCTTGTCCTATTTATATTTTTGGAAGATAACAAAATCAATAGGCTTTTGGGAAGTGGGAATGAGAGAACTGTGATCCAAAATTGTAGAATGACTTATTATCATCCATCAGATAGTAATTCAAAGGCCATCGCCACCAAGAGAACTTTACCAGATTGCAATGGCATTTTTCTATCATATTACTAGACTACTTTTTAATCTTTAAATTACTCATAATTACCTAAAATAATTAAAAACCCACTGCTGTCAAATTTATTTCAACATGTAGAAAGCCTATAAAACTCCCATCAGTAGGAGCAGAGTGCCTTACCTGTCTTCCATGGAGTGGCAGGAGGATTCAATCATTGATATCTCAGTAAGCCACCTAACATATTATACCAACAAACTCTTTATAATAGACACTGCCTAATAGAATTCAATATACTTATGTATTAATTTATTGTGTGTCTCTGCCTCAGTGAGTGTAAATTACACCTTACTCACTGCTGTTGAGTTAGAACTGACTCACAGCTACTCTCCTAAATACAAGTTTTCAGAGGCAGTAAATCTACAAGTGGAGATTGACCTTCTTTCTCCCACTGAGCAGCTAGTGAATTCAAACCTAGTGCCTTTGAGTTGGCAGCACAAGGCTGAGAATGAAAGTAGGGGAGGCCAAAGTGGTGTATATGGGTGGGCCAATGAAGGATATTTTGAACTACAGTCAAAAATTTGGAAAACTGGAAGATGGTATGCGTATGTCTTAAGAGTGAGTAAGAGATAACATTTGAATCCAGATGTTTTGTGAACATTTGGAAATGTTCCCTTTGGATGTTGATTCTATGGAAGAACTATTTATAGAGGAGGAATAATAAAATTTTGAGGAACTGATAAGGTATAAGAGAAAGATACTTTGTCATTGGAGGTTAATAGAAGCTGAATTTTGGAGCAATGGGATACTAAGATAGAGCTGTACTCAGAGAAGGGTGCATTTTTGGTCAAAATTACAACAGGACTATTTTTTCACTATCTCATTTCAACTACCATATTTCATTGGCTTGAGTCAAGATCTCAGTATTCATCTGTCAGTTTGCCTTATGGTAATAGCTTGCATGTTGCTAGGATGCTGGTAGCTAAACTATCATTATTTCAAATATTAGTAGGGTCATCCATAGTGGAGAGCTTTCAGTGGAAATTCTAAACTAAAACTGATAAGCATGGTTGGCTATTCACTTCTGAAATAACAAACCCTTGAAAACTTTATGAATAGCAGTGGAACATTGTTCAATATACTGCCTAGAGATGAAACTCTCAGAAACCACTAAAAAACACAACAAGCTGCTTCCTCAAGATCAAGTTGACCTTAGTGATGTGAATAGAATACTCAGCCAATGAAGTAACATCATCTGCTGATGTGACAATACTTAAAATAGGGAGAAAAAGGTTTGCTAATAAACATGGAATGGACAAATTATGAACCTAGGAACATTGGAAATGGTGGAAAATGAAATAAAATGCATAAACATCAATCTCTTGGTAAATAGTAAGCTGAGATGCACTGGGATAGGCCATTTTGATTCAGATAATTATGTGATCTACTAGGTGGGAAATGAGAAATTGAAGAAAAACGGTGTGCTGTTCATCATTGAAAAGAACATCTCAAGATTTATCCTGAAGGGAAATGATGTCAATGAAAAGATAATACCTATAAGCATACAAGGAAGAACTGAAAATACAGACATCATTCAAATACACATACAAACTCCTACGGTCAAAGATAAAGAAACTGAGAGTTTCTACCAGCTTTTGCAGTAGGAAATTAATCGAATGTGCAATTAAGATGTTTGAATAATAATTGATGACTAGTTGCAGGAATAGCATCCACTTTCTAAGCAGCATACATCTGGAAATTCTATGAACTTAGAGAAACGATGATAGTTATAGAACAGGGTTCAGGTCTACTGTTCAGAGGGTCGCTACAAGTCATGCTCAACTTGACAGCAATCAGCAACAACAAAAGAACACAAAAGTTGGAAACAAAGAATGATTGTTGCTGTTGTTGTTATTTTTACATGCAATCAAGTCAATTACCAGTCATAGTGTTTCATGAATACCAGACCAGAACCTTGCTCTCTATCTTGCACAATCTTCCCAAATCATTCTCAACATGCTTGGGTCCATTATTACAGTCTCTGTGTCAACCTTCACCCCTTATGCTGACCCTTCACCTTTTCTAACTTGATGGATTTTCCCAAGGATTGGCTGCTCCTGAAAACATGTCTAAAATAGAAGAGACAAATATAATCCACTCTGCAACCCTCATTGCGTACTCCTACGATAAAAATAATGCCCTAAAATATAATACTTTTAGACTATTCTCTCCCCCATAGACTTCAATGCCGTAAACATATTTGGGGGTAGGGCGTGGGGTTTGGGGAGGTGCGGGGGGATTGCGTACCAATGAGGGAGTTTTTCTTTTGCTTTTCAAGGAGAGGAGCAAACGGGGGGTGGGAGGGGTTTGTGCGGGGAGAAGGGTACAACAATGAATGAATGGAATTCCAAAATCTCTGTAGATGTTCATTGAAATGAAAAATAAACAAACTAAACTAATAATAAAAAAAAATAGAAGAGACAAAGTTTCATCATTCTTTCATTTAGGAATACCTGGTTGTACTTCTCCCAAAATGGACTTGTTTGTCCTTTTTGCTCTATGTAGGATATTCTCTATTCATAGTCAATACCACAATTCAAAGCTATCTATTCTTTATCCATCTATTAATTGTCAAACTAACAATGCACAGAAAACAAGTAAAAGTACCTTGTTTTGGATCTACCATGGTGATGTTGTCTTTAAGCAGACACCATTGGTCATTAGCCAATTTTCCTTGGTAGCAGATTGACCTCCATGAATTTTTTTGAATTCTTGATTGTTACTACCATTAGTGTTAATTGTGAATCCAATTTTAAAATGAATTGTTGACAAGTTCAACATTTTCTCTCTGTCATGATGTTGCCTACTAGTCCAATGATGAATTCCATTTTCTTGATGTTGAGAAGGAATCTGTATTGAAGTCTTCTGTCTTGGATCTTTTTGAGTAAGTGTTTCAAAATTTCATTCTCTGCAAGCAAAGTTGTGCTATCTGCATAACACAAGTTGTTGATGAGTCTTCTTCATCAAATCCAACTTCTTTGCTCAGCACAGAGATTGAATAGAATTGGTAGTTTGAAAATGTGATGAGAAAAATGAGCCTAGAGATTATGTGATAGAATTTTGTACAATCAATTAATTTTGTTGAAAATACCTTTTAAAAATGATAAAATGTAGCTATACTCATGGACCTCACCTGATGGAATATTCTGGGGTCAACTGACTGCTCTTGCAGAAAGAAATATAAGATCAAAGTCTATATCCTTCGATATGAATTATACTTCAACATCAAGAAAAGTCTTCAAAATTGGTCCAAGAGGCAATGCCTTGGTAGACATTGTGCAGCAAAACATGAGTGGTCTGTTCATATCCAGAGCTGTTCTTTGGGAGAAAGATGGGTAGTTCACTCCTGTAAAGATATAAACTTTGATAACTTAACAGAGGACAGCTATGACCCGGAATCAGTAGCACTTTGTGCATCGTGGTATGGCCTATTGGCAGCATCATGATAGTGAAGAAATCGAGATTGTTAAATTTCAGCTTGCTTGCAAACAGGAAATCAAAAGATTAATTGTGTTGGGAAAATCTGCTGTCAGGGGCTTCTCCAGAGTACTGAAGGTCAATGATGTCAGTCCAGAGACTAAGGTGTGCCTGATCCAGGCCATGGTCTTCACAATTGCTTTCTGTGTATTGGAGACCTGGATAATGACTAAGATTGATAGAAGGAGAATCAATGTCTTTGATTTGTGGTGTTGGAGAAGAGTAATGAACACACCATCAACTGCTAAGAGAACAAACAGGTCCATCCTGGGAAACAGACTGCTCCTTGGAGCAAAGAATGTTGAAGGTCTATCTGGCATTCTTTGGTCAGATTGCAAGGAGGGACCATCCCTTGGACAGGGACATCACACTTGGAAGGCTGGGAGAACAGCTCAAATGAGGAAGCCCTCAATAAGATGGCTTGACTCAGTGACTGGGGTGATGGGGGTAAGGCATGTCAGAGACAATAAGTTTGGCTCAAGATCAAACAGGTCCAGAGCTGTTGTCCATAGAGTCACTATGAGTCATAGTGGACTCAATGGCACATAACAACAACAACATGGAGTAACTATTTTTGTCTCTGTATGTTTTACTTTTATGCTGAAAATTATTCTAATGTTGAGGAATTCTCTAAGGAAAATTCCAAGTTCAATTTGGTCACAAAGATTCCATTTTTGGTATGTGAAACTGTTCTTTCAAAAATGTTAGCAGTGAGTAAATCTATCATGGTTTGCTAAAATCCTAATTCATTGACAGATAAACTTCTGTCGCTGGTATGATTATAACAGGTCAGTCACGATTTGTCCTCACTAAACCTCTTCTGGTAGCTTAATGGTAATGAGTTGAACTGCCAATCCAAATGATTCAAGTACATCAGTCACACTACCAATCGAAACAATGCAAATACATCAAGTGCACTGCCAATCCAAATGGTTCAAATACATTAGCTGCTTCAGAGGAGAAAGATGGGCAATCTCCCCTACACGATTCACTGCCTCTAAAACTTGCTGGAGAGTAAGCTATGGGTTGCTTCTGAATCAATGTCGTTAACAATAATAACACAAATCTGCATATAATCAAGGCAAAGGGTATCTGTAGAAACGTAATGTATCTCTAAAAAGACTTTTATAAATGACTACAACCATGAGTTTGAGCATTTTGAAAATTATGAGAACAGTGCTGGACATGGCAAGGTCTTAATATCTTGCTGATAGGGTTGTTATAGGTCATAGGTTACTCGAAGACACCTAATAGCAACAATGATTAATTCTGATTACTTCTTTGCCATCTACTTTCACCATTTCATGATGCTAAGACTTATAGTATCTACCTAAATTTTTCACCTCTGGCATTTAGTGGGAATTTATCATCTCACTTTTTTTTTTTCCAAAGTCAGTTCCCTTTATTAAATGTTTTACACAGACCAGAAATACAAAATAAAGTAGAAATAGGCCTCCATTAGGAGATCCAGGCCAGTCCTTGCATACCCTCTGCCACAGCAATTTCAGACCAGACCAAGAAGCTGCAGATCTGTGAAGATGGGGCAGCAGGACAAGCGGCTGGGTCCTGCTCTGTCCTTCCTCCCCAAGCTCTCCCCAAATAATAAGAAGCCATTTTATGAAGCTGTAGAGAAAGCTGCCTCCCTGGCTGCCACAGGGAAGGGCACACCACACCACCAGGAGACCTGGGCAGATGGCCTTTCCCATGAGGAGAAGCCGGTACCAAAACAAGGGTGGAGCGAGGGGGGAGTGACTGGGGAAAAGGAGGAAGACTCTCCTCTTCTCTACTCATCCGATCCTGATGCAGAGTCTTCCGAGCTGGGGGGAGTACTGGCCAGTTCCTCCTCTTCCGAGTCCTCGCTCCACCGCCTCTTCTTTTTGCCTTTGTTTTCTCCTGATGAGCTCTCATCGCTGGACACAAACTCTTTGCTCTTGAAGCTCTCGCTTAGCTGCCTCGATGAGGGCTTGGACGATGAACTCCTAGAAGGTGTTGATTTCTTTTCCACTTTTACCTTTTCTTTCTTCTTCTTTTTTGACTTCTCCCTCTTGGACGACTCCCCCCGGCCCCCTTCGTATTCCTTCATGGCTTTCTCGTACTCCCTCCTGGCGTCCTCAGCCTTGCGGTCCCACTCCTTTTTCTTCTCCTTGGACATCCCCTTCCAGATCTCGCCCGCCTTCTTGGAGAGATCGGTGATGCTGATGCCGGGATGGTCTGACTTGATCTTCTCCCGGCTGGCATTGAGCCACAGCATGGAGGCAGACATGGGCCTCTTGGGGGCATTGGGGTCTTTGCCCTTCTTTGCCTCCACAGGCTTCTTCCGGCTCTTGCGCTCTTTGGCCATCTTGGCCTTCTTGAGCTGCTTCCGCTTCTTCTCATCCCGGTCACTGTCACCCTCGTTGCTGGAGGAGCTGGCAGAGGCATTGCTGTCAAACTCTTCAGCCACATCTTCCTTTTAATGCAAGTTGCCATCTGGTAAGTATAAAAGCTAGTTAAGCTTGAAGAAATTGTCCTCATCATACTAACCTTAGAACAAGAGACCCCTCTAGATCTAGGCACCCTACTAATCTTATTAACATACGTATTATCTCATATCCTTAAAAATTTCACTTATAATTACTTCCATGAAAACACAGTGTCACTCACACACACACACTCTCCCAACACAACAACAAAACAGAAAACCTCAAAGTAAGAAAATAATTCAGTCTTGAAAGTGTTAAGAAAACTTTTGTGTGAGCAGAACTTTAAACCCAAAGATAGGCAGTTTCATAAAAAAGGTAAATTCTGCTTATAATCGAATTCAGCTTTCAAACTCATAAAACTCAACCCTGTATATGTATTGCATCAAAGAAGGGAGCATGGATAAGTGGTTTCTCTTTCATTTCTCCAGCCTTCATTGATTAATCATGGCAATTCTCTGTGGTGATTCAGGAGGCTGTGTGAAATGCAATTCCATAGAAGAGACATAAAGTTCTGTCAACTGGAAACACAGTGCACCCTCAAGGCAAAAAAAAGCAAAGGAGTGAGGATACCCTCATTTTAACTACCACTTGAGATTTGTTCTTGAGAGAGAAGCAAACTATCTTGATAGAAATTTTCAAGTGTAAAATGGATACTATTCTAAATTTTTTCAATATTTTCCATCAAATGCTGATTTTATAAAAACTTCAAGGCAAATTCTGGTCCCAAGGCATATATGCAGCATTTCAGAAATCTGAAGGCATACACTAGTGATTTTAATGCCAAACTCTCCAGTTATGTAGGTTTTTCCTCATTTCTTTTTCTGACTTGGCATGTCACATATCCTTGGTTATCTGTTTTAAAGACATTCACACAGACACCCATATAGAGAGACACAAAAATAGACAAACATATAAGAGCACAGCACAGACCTATATGACATTCAGTCTTCAACAAGGAAACAACCTGCTTACTCCAAAAAAGTGAGAAAGCTGGAGAAATAGTAACATTTAAAAAAAAAACAACAACAACAAACCCTTGAGATTTTAGATCAAATATTCAATTTCTTTCTAAGGCACAGTGCTGTACTTAGGTGATAAGCTAGTATATTTAAATGTGATTATTGTGTAGCTCTGAAAACTTAGTATATAATCACAAACATGGATGATGATAAATTCATCTGCTTTCTGAATCATAATGATTGAAGATGAATTATTTGCACATTTACTCTGAGTCAGTAAGCTTTAAAGGAGTATTTGCTGCAATTTTGTGGAAAAATATAATAACTAATATATAAGCTGAAGATATGTAAGTAAAATAAGGTCCGAGCACAACAGGAATTTTAAAAACCAAAACAATAGAATATTTCCGTAACCTGCTGCTGTCAAGAGGATACTGATACAAACGACCCTCTGTATGGTTTCGGAGGCTGGAATCATTATAGGAAGAGAGTGCCTCATCTGTCGCAACAAGTTAGTAGCTAGATGTATTATGCATGGTACCATCTGGTCTCCTTCACCATACAGTCATAGTTATATTAAATGTAAATAGCACAAACAACCCACTTAAAAATCTAGGATTTAAATGGATAGCTATAGCACACTACATGTTATCTGCCTGAAACAGATTTCAACTGTAAATAATCAAGTATGTTAAAATAAACGTGCCAAAATTTATACCGTGTAAAAACTAATGTGATGAAAGATGGTGTGACTATGTAACTAGCAGACAAAGTAGACTTCAGATAAATAAACATGGTCAAAGTATGTGAGATGAAGTTCATAATTTTTGTCCAAGATACATCTGTTTGCTCTTTTGGCAGTCCAGGAGATATTCATAATCTTCTCCAACACCCCAGCTCAGAGGAATCAATTCCTTTTCTGTCATCCTATGCACTGTCCAGCTCTCAGTAGCATAGAAAATGGAAAAGACCATGGGGCTGTATAAGGTGTACCTTAGTCTTCAATAATTTGGAGAGGCCCATGACTGCAGACTTTCCCAGTAAAGTACAACTCCTGATCTACCAAGTGTACCGGTTGTAGTGTAGATCCAAGTAAGATGAAGTAATTGACTGTTCCATTACTTTCTACATCTATCTTGATGTTGTCTACTTGTCCAGTGGTGAAGATTTTTGTTTCTCTTGATGTTGACATGCAGTCCGTACTGAAGGCTACAATGTTTGATCTTCTGAAGTTAATGCTTAAGTTCTCTTTACCTTCAGCAAGCAAGGTTGTGTCATCTACATAATGTAGGTTATTGATGAGTCTTCCTCCAATCCTAATGACTCATTCTTCTTGATAGAGTTCATTTTTTTAATAAGTTGCTTAGCATACAGTTTGAATATGTGTATGGAGAAAGGATACATCCCTGACACACATTTTAAAATATTTTTATTTTATATTGGTTTACATACAAAATTCATATACATGATGTTTCACATTTTAATACACATCTTCCTTAATTTTAAACTGTACAGTGTTTCCTTTCTTTATTTGTACAATAACCTCTTGGCTTTGATATAGGTCTCACTTGAACACAATTATACCTTCTGTAATACTCATTCTTCTGAATGTTAACCATAATTTGTTATGATCCACAGAATCAAACACTTATGCACATCAATAAATCATCAAACAGACATTCATCTGGTATTCTTTGCTCTTAGTCAGGCTCCATCTGACATCAGCAGCGATATCCTTAGTGCCATGACCGCTACTAAAATCATCGTGAATTTCTAGAAGTTCTGTCTATGTACTGTTCTAGTCATTTTTGAATAGTCTTCCCTAGCATTGTGCTCATTTGTGATATGGTTAATGATATTGTTTGATAATTTCTACCTTCTGATGGGTCCCTTCTCTTAGGAATGGGAACAAATACAGATTTCTTCCCATCAGACAAGCTATTGTTTTCCAAATTTCCTGGCATATTCTGATAAGCACATTTGTCATTTGAAACACACCAATTTTCATCCTTTTGATTCATAGGACCTTGGTTTTTTTGCAATCTTTCAATGCAGCTTCAGCTTCTTCCTTCATTATCTTTAGCTCTTGTTCATATAGTACTTTGTAAAATATTTCAGTGTCAGCCAAGTCCTTTTGGTACAGTGATTCTGTGTGTTCAATCCATCTTCTTTTAATGATTCCCAGATTATTCGAGACTTTTACTGATAGTATCCCTAAGTATTGAACTTGGAGGTTTAAATTTGTTTTTCAGTTCTTTCAACTTGAGAAAAGCTGATCAAGTTCTTTCCTTTATATTTACCAATTTTGGGTCTCTGCACATTCTACTATAGAAGTTTGCTTTGTCTTTGAGCTAGCCTTTGGGATCTTCTTATCCTAATAAAATGCTTTTTTAATTGTGATTTTAACAAATATTTACAGAGAAGTTAGATTTTCATTCATTCATTGTTGCTCATTTTACCCCCTTGGCCTTTCTTCTCTCTCCCCCAAATCACGTCTGTTCAGCTTTTACTTCATTTCTTCCCTTTGTTTGGCTTCTTGATGCTGTACTACAATTTTCAGATTCTATTCTGAAATCTATTCTGTTTGTGCTTTTTTTAAAATATTCTCTGTCTCTGTAGTGACCTTTTGCTCTCTTCATGGATGATAACCTTGATGACAGTCTTCTACTCATCTTGTTTTCAATCATTGTTGTTCAGTACTTCAAACCTATTTTTAAGACGATTTTTAAATTCAGGTGAGAATAGACTGAAGATTGTATTTTGGTTCTTGTGGACTTATTTGCATTTTATACAGCTTGAATGTGTACATGAGTCATTGATGGTTTGCTCCCCACTCACATCTGGCCTGGTTTTGACTGCTGATATTGAGCTTTTCCAATGATTCCTTCCACTGATGAGGTCCATCTGTCACGTTCCTGTTTGGTTATTATTGTCTTGAATATTAGAACCCCATAAACCCACTTTTGGTTGTTACATACTTCTCAGTTTAATATTTTAAATTTTTGATGAAGCATTTACTTGTTATATAAAATAGAGTTCCATCCTATAAATCAGAAGATATTTAGAAACTGTAAGCTATTAATAGAGAAAAATTCCCCAAACCTGTTTAAAAAACATTAGTCTTTGGTGATTAATTAAATATTTGTCTGCAATAAAATTGAGGTTACTGAATATTTATTATAGCTTCTTCCTGGAGGGATACTGTACATAGTGTTGGAAGATATTGAATAGATTATAAGTCATAGCAAGCCTATGAAAAACAGTTTAGAACCTTGCCCTACCTTGTACCTTTGTCACTATCAATGTCATGCTCTCTCTGTAATTTTTGTTTTTCTTTCTTTCTGGTAATTTACTTCACTCAGGATAAGTTTCCCTAAAATAATATGATTGATTTT
>NW_006399779.1:22134573-22151307 GCF_000299155.1 Elephantulus edwardii
ATGGCTGATGTCAGATGAATCTTGGCTTAAAGCAAAGAATACTAGAAAAACATATGTTTGTGTTTTATTAACTATGCAAAGGCATTTGACTGTCAAACAAACAATGGCTACCATTGAGGAGAATGGGAATTCCAGGCACTTAACTGTGTTCAGGAGAAATTTACCCCTAGACCAAAAAGGTACGGTTTGAACACAGCAAGGGGACAATGCAGTTTAAAATTAGGAAGGGATCTTGCTGTTGTTGTGCACTGTAGAGTCAAAACTGACCCATAGACGCCCCTCTGGTGGTTTTTCAGAGGTAATATATTGAACGGCAAGAGATTGCCCATCCTTATGCTGCAGGGCACTGGGGAATTCCATAAATGTGATGTCGGGATTGCAGGGCTGCTTCTTACCACTAGGCCACCAGAGTTCCCTTTATTATTATTAAAAGTATAGTTTGCCACACCTCCCCACTCATTTGGCAAGAGGTTAAATAATATGTGTAAAGTTTCCTATTGAGACTATTGTTTGGGCTGTTGTTTTGTGTGTGTTGTTTACCGTAGAGTCAGAAGCGACCCCATAGCTGACCCTCCACTGGGTTTTCAGAAGTCGTTAATTGCACAGAAGGAGATTGCCCATGGTTTCTCATGGAGCAGCTGGTGGATTCCAACTGTTCCTTTGGGATTGCAGTGCTGCTTTTTGCCACTAGGTTACCAGAGCTCCCTTGAGTACTTATAACTTGAGATCAACTCTTAATTACAATTTTAAATGGCTTGTTCACTTTTACTTAGATCCATGTGTTTATTTATTCAGCAAGTATTTATTAACATTACATTGTGCTGTAAGTGTCCTTAAAAAAAATAACAACTTTTTGAGAAAGCGCCACAATGCTTTCCACAGTGGTGGCACCATTTTACACTCCCACCAACAGTGAATAGGGGTTCCAGTCTCTCGAACTGGAACCTTAAATAGGAATTTATGTATTAAAACAGATTTTCAAATTCTAAAAAAAAAAAATAAAAATAACAGCACAACCTCTGCTCCTTAGAATTTACTTACTAGTTGGAAATATATAAATACACATAATATAAAAATAAAGCAGGGAAAGATATTTTCTCATCTAATAAAGAGCATAATAATGACCCCTACCCTCAAAACTAAAATGAGAGATCCATTAAAATTGCTTTGAAAAGTTCTGGTTCAAAGTTAATGTTGAGGGAGCTCTGGTGGCCTAGTGGCAAGATGCTGCACTGCAATCCCAGAGGTATGTGGTTCAAATCCACCAGATGCTCTGCTGGAGCAGGAGGGGGCAATCTCCTCCTGTACCAATCAGATCTGATTTGATGGTACACGTAAAAATAATACAATTTTTTAAAAAAAAGTTAATGTTATGAAATTATGAGGAAGCTAAGCTCAAGATAAGTTTCTAACATATCACTTTACTAGCAAGAGACAAAGCTGGAACTGAAATACAAATTGTCCTTTAGCCATTTTACTGTGTTTTCTTTCTAAGAATTAAAGGGCTAGAAGACAGACACCAGAAAACCAGACAAATTTGCTAAAAATTATTTATCCTTTATCATCATAAAAAAGTGTGGTTTTCCATAAGCCATGTGACTACTGTGAAAAAAGTCAAGATGAGTCCCTTCCATATTTTCAGTCATACTCAACATATTTATTTTTTTATCAATTAATTTTAATGAACATTTACAGAGATTTTGAATTTCCGTTCATTCATTGTTGCACTCTCCTTGCCCACCCCCAGTTCATTCTTCTCTTTGAAAAGTAAAAGAAAAATTCTTTCATTGGTATATAATCTCCCTCTCACCACGAGTACACTCCACTGTCAACATATTTCTTAAAGGAAAGATTCAATAGGGGATCTGGAAAAGCTATCTTCTTCCCTATGTCTTATTCTCTGGAGAAAAGATGTTTTAGAGTTATTGTTTCCCAATAACAGAAACATATCTATGACCTTTAAACACTGAAATTCACCATTTCAATGTGCATGAGGTACAATCACAGACGGATTAGGGAGAACTCACAATTAATACTCCTGATGAATCTTCTCCAGATTCTTATTTAAATCCTCTACAATTGTCAGGGGCTCTGGTAGCTTAGCGATGAGTAATTGCACTGCCAACCCAAAGACATGTGCTTCAAATTCAACAACTGCTCTTTGTGAGGAAGATGGACCATCTTCTCCTGTGGGATAGACAGCCTCTGATAGCCTATTGGAAGCTCAGCACTGTCTTCTGACTTGATGGTACATGACAACAACACACAGTGTTAGAAATCAGAAGCAACAATCCGTTACTAGAGTGGAGGAGAGATCAGAAAATACCATCTCATTCTTCTAGCTTCTTTGGACTTCCATTTGTGTAGAGGAACAACATACCCCAAATAACCCAGTAAAGTCCAAATGTATGTTAACTTTCCTGCTGTAATTATGAAGCGATCACTTTCACTGTTAATATCATCTGCTGACACATATTTATTCTACATAGAATGTCAAACACTCTTCTAAGGGGTATAGCACTGGTCTGTGCGTTGCTGTACAGAGGTAACTTGTGGTTGCTGTGATACTAAACACTGTGACACTGATGTGCCAAATGCAATAATGGCTACCCATGATGGACAGTGTTTAGTGGAGCTCCCCAATTAAAACAAGCTTGGAAGCCGGAGTGGCATCCACTTCAGAAATGGCTTGCCTCCGGAAACTCTATGAACAGTGCTCAGGTCTTTTGTTCGCAGGGTCGCTATGAGTCATCTATGACTCAATGGCACTTAACAACAACAACAATTATGAAGAGATCTCTTTTTTGCTGTTAATATCATCAGTTTTCACATATTCATTCTACATATAAACACATACAGGCAAAGCATTCATAGTTTCTAGAGTTTTTACCTCCAGGATGAAGGAATACTTATGATGCTTTATTTAATTGCACTTCTGTCAAAAGTTCATCTTTAGGGCGTATGCTTTGTAGTTTGGATGAGGAGACTCAATGTGAACTTAAAATGGAACTGTTAATAGTCCTCAAAGTCCTATTTTATGTTTCTCTATTCCACACACTTAAATTGCAAGTGAATAATCGGATGTCTAAATAAACATGGGGAAAACTAGCTTAAAGTCTCTGTTGCGGTATTTTGAGCATTTAAAGAAAAGTTTTGTAAATAGGGTTGAATCCTTCTCTTTGAATAAAGAGAAAAAATGACTAACCTGTTCAACAGCAGTGATGTCAATCTGAGAGAGGTGAGGGTTGCTGTGCTTTCAGACTTAATTTGGCTTTACTTGCTGTTGTTTTCTTATTGCAAAGTGGTAAGCAGATTAAAATGATTGAAAATAAGCACAGTTTCATGGCAGGTTCTCACTGGCCATTAAAAAAAAATATCTTAGATGAGCTTCAATTTAAATATCCTCTTTTCTGTTGTCTAGTGGAACAGCAAAACGAGTTAATTCCTACCACATCCCTTTGGTTTTGTATAATTTTCATTCTTTTGGACAATCCAACTCAACTCATTGTTGTCAAGGTGGAATAGACTCATAGCTCACCCTCCATAGGCATTTCAGAGGCTATAACTTAGATGGGAGGAGACTGACCATCTTTCACAGAGCAGCAGACAAGCTAATCTTGAAAGCATCACAACTCTCTTCTTTAATGGTTATAAGCCCTGAAAAACCCTATGGACAAGCCCCATTCTCTATCGCAGGGTTGTAATGAATTTGAACAAATTTAACAGTAGTAGGTATGGTGTTTGCTTTGTTTTCTTAAAGAAAATGAATAGGAAGTATTTTCTCTTTTTCTTCCTTATGCTTCCATTACAAAATGACTTGACTGATCTTTCTGGAAAGATAACATTTTTTAAGAACATATGGGACATGTTTTTAAAAAAAAAAACATATGGCATATGTTTATAAAGTAATTAACCAGTGCATATAGATGAGAACATTTATCTATCTGTTACAGTGAACATTTTACATGAAAAGGCAGACTAACAGAAGTGAGACAAAGAGAAAATTCGAAAGTGCCCATCCCTTCCTCACGAGGCATGAAGCTTTATCAGGGAAATGGTATAGTTTGCAAGAGGTGAGGTAGTAGAAGCTCAGAGGAATGGAAATCTTAATGAATTGCATGGAATTGGTAAATTTAGATGTTTTTGGAGAACTCTGTTATATAATCATTGTTTGACAACTTCACAATGCCAGCTATAGAATTCGGTACATATTTGCTGTTAGATGCCAATGATGTCTCACAGCTACGCTAGGAACAGACGTGAACCCTGCCCTATCCTGTGCCAGCCTCACCTTCTCGGATATGCTCAACCCATTGATACAATCACTGTGTTGTAGCGGTGGTGAAACTCTTCCTCTCTTTCTCAGGCTCTTCATACTTCTTGGGCTTTTCCAACATACTGTCTTTTCTCAGGCCTCTGCTAACAACATGCTCAAAGTATGTGAGATGAAGTTTCACCCTCTTTGCCTCTAAGGACCACCCTGGTTGTACAAGGCAAGACTTATTTGCTCTTTTCACAGCGCACGAAATATGCTTCACTCGCCATTAGAATCACAGTGCAAAGGCATTGATTATTACTGCCCTCCTTATTCATTTGTAACTTTCAGATGTTTAGGAAATAATTGAAATGATCATGGCTTCTAGGAGATGTACTTTAATCTTTAAACTGACATTAAACTGAGCGTCTATAGAGTTGCTGTTCTGTGCCATCAGATTGCTTGCAACTCATAGCAACACTATGTACAACAGCTCTGAATCTTTCTCTATCCTGAACCAATCTTACTGTCTCCAACACACCTACCTCCATTACCCCAGTCACTGAGTCAGTCCATCTCAGTGATGGTCTTGCTTTCCTGTGCTTTCCCTCCACCCTCCCAAGCATGACTTCCCTCTCCAAGGACTGATCTCTCTTTGCCATTTATAAAAGAAGATCTATCCTTGTTTCTTTCAGCTTCTAGCTTATAGAATTGATTCTAGTATTCTGTCCTTTCTGTGTGAAATCAACTTTGTGTATAGTCTAGTTGTTCTAAAGTATTATGCAAAAAATTTAGACCTCTCCGTGAAATGGCCTTATTTAATTCTATCAATAACAAAGGCAATGACTGACCTATTACACCAACCAAGGTCTTATTAATAGGTATGAGGTTAATTCTTCAAGTTCTCCTTTTTTGAGACACAATTTAATGCATAATACTCATCTAATTAATTCTGAGTTGAGACATGTGCTACTGCCATTTCACAAAGGAGAAAAATAAGACTAAAAAATATAAGTAACTCTCCAGTCCAAGATAATAAAAGAGTTATAAATAAACAGAACCAAAGCTGAAATTCAGCCTTGTATTAAGTCCTAAGATGTGCTCTTGAAGCTCTCTGCCACACACATTTAAAGTAATGCGCACTTAGCTTTCTCTTGCATGAATCTTGTTTGACAAAAAGGAATCACCCTGCTAAGATCTCTTCAGGGAAACATATTCCACAGGGTTTCCTGATTTTGCAGTCATTGATATATTTCTATTCTGTGCCCCTTGTGGGCTGGTTGGAGAATACGAGTCAAGGAAGCTGTGAGAAATTCTATCAGTAAGAGACTTCTTGTGAATACTTGATTTACAGAGATGGAGTAATGCTTACTGGCTTCACCCATGCTCCCTAATGCCTTTATGCATGCTAGTGTGTTAACAACAAGGCCCATCACAAATTACTATTTCCACTTCCAAATCATCTCTTATTATCTCTGCTCAGTGGCTGTGAGCAGGTTTAATCTATTCCTCACCATTCAAACCATTTTATTCTAACTACCAAATAACATTTCCCATTTCCCATATCCAGGGAAAGGCTGAATCATTTAAATAGAGTTTTGCATGACTTACTTAAAGCTGACAGTTCGCATGTGTGGAATTTAAACTCTCTGGAAACCTGATGGATTCCCTTAGATTTTATTAGTTTGCTGTTCTTTGAATGATGCAATAACATCTAGAGCCTGGAGGGAAGATGGGGATAAATTTTTTAAAAAAAATATTAATAAAAGCCTTCTTAATATAAAGACACAGAGCCTCAGTTAGGGTTAGTAGTTGATGTAAATGGTAATTCTCTCAATATATATGTAAAATGAAGGATTCGATATTCTTTTGTTTTTTTAAATCACTTTCTCATGAATTTGAATCTATTTCCCTTAGGGAGTTTCAGTGTCTTTCAAAATAACCAGGCCTTATTTGTATGACAGCAAACGCATATGACTGAAAAGAGTTTATCGTGAAATAGAGATGGTAGCATTATCATAAACACAGTTAAATGTACTGTTAAATTTTGAAATTAAACTCCAATTTTAAAGAAGTTTCTTGGCAATTCATTCACTCTGTCTTATCTAGGTAGATGAAATAGCAAAGTTTTGCACAGAGAATGCTCTCATTAAGTGAGAATAAATACATAGGAAATCAGAAAGCGTTGTCATATGAAACGATCATAAAAGTTTACATAAAGTCAAACCATATGCTGGATAAATAGCTGTCCTTGAATCCACTCTGGCATGTGTCAGACTCAGAAAGCAAAACATTGCCTGGGCCTGCACTGTTTTTACTGCTACTAGCTCTTTTACATGTTACTGCTACCATTCAAGTATCTCCTTCACCCTCAACAGCCTCTATCTACCGCATCAAACACAATGCCTTCCTCTAATGATTCATTCCTCCTGATGATGTGTCCAAAGCAAGTTGGACAATGTTCTTTTATGATCCATAAAAGTATCATTGACTAATGTTCAGAAGGAATTCACCAGGCTTTTCTTCCTAGTGTGCCTTGCTCTATAAGTTCCACTAGCACTTGGTCATCATAGATTGCCTTGCACTTGAAATATTAATGTCATAGTTTGCACCATCACCACAACGTACAAGCACTACAGTATGAAAAACTGTCCAGCGGCGGTGGATAACATAATAAAAGCTATGTCACAAATCAAAGTATGGTCACGAACATTTTTATTCAATTGTTCTGTGGTGACTATTGGAATGTTACTTACATTGTTTTCGTTTGCTCACGTGTAAAGTAGGAATAATGGTATTTTCTGGAGTCACAGTCAACACTCTTGGTAACAGCAGCCAAGAAATCAAGAGATTAATTGCATTAGTACAGTCAGCTGTCAGGGACCTCTCAAGAGTACTGAAGAGCAATGATGTCAGGCTGGAGAATAAGGTGTGCCTGATCCATGGACTGCTAGGAGAACAAACAGGTTTGTCCTGAAGAGGGTGAAGCCAAAATGCTCCTTGGAGTCAAGGATTCTGAAGCTTCATCTTATATACTTTGGCCATGTTGCAAGGAGGGACTGGTCCTTGGAGAGGGACATCATGTTTGGGAGAGTGGAGGGACAGCGCAGGAGAGGAAGACCCTCGATGAGATGGACTGATTCTGTGATTGGGGTGGTGGGAATGAGTGTGTTTGAGACAATGAGGTTGGCACAGGATAGAGTAGCATTTAGGGCTCTTGTACATAGGGTCACTATGAGTTGCAAGTGACACGATGGCATATAACAACAACAACGTGGAGTCAGAAAGATCAAATGAAAAGAGACATATATGCAATATTATGAAAGGTAATGGTATTATTTTTTTCCAGTATGTTCCTAAATATGCTCCAATTTGATTAGTACCTTGCTGGCAATCAAGCCATGAATATTAAACTAGAAAAGACTATGGCTGTGGTTGTGTGCCACCAAGTCAGCATGGACTCATAGCTGACACTTGAGTGGATTTTTAGAAGCTTTAAATCATGAAGGTGGAGATAGAGCACCTTTCTCTCACAGAGTAGCCAGTATTCAAACCATGTTCCTCAGAGTTGACAGCACAATTTCTTGCCCCTCAGCTACAAGATCTGCCTAGAAAAGGCCATGTACTGACTTGTTTCAAAATACTTCATATGAAATGAACCATGAGTCAAGTCACTTTGAACTACACCTCTTCCTTATGTTCATAATGAATTGAACTGGATCAGAACCAGATCAAGAGATTATTGTCTCCATGAGAACTTAATAAAATCCTGTTTGCTTTCTTTTATCCCCATCTTTGACTCACTCTTCAACCTTATGGAGGTTCAAAGTTCTTGGAAATTAAGAAATAAGCCACTGCTCCTGAATATCTAAGAAATACTTTATTCCGTAAGACTGAACACAAGATGTATGATACATGGTTAATTTTTATTAAAACAAAACTCCACTCATTGCGAGTTTATTCATACATGCATTTATAACATTAAAGAAAAGCTCATTGTCTTCAAGTCCGAGCTGACTTGTCGCTGACCTCTCCTCCTTCCCCCATGGCTGCCCAAGTCTGTTAATCACCTGGGAGATTTCCCATCTTTCTCCTGTGGAGCTGTTGGTGAATTTGAACCAGTACATACAGTACATATCCTATAATGAGTGAGTGATAGACATACACACAGAACATGTCACTTACAGTCTACGGTTCTATATATCCATATTCATAGCTGACTCTCCCACCTCCTGGCCCTGCAATGGGTTTTCAGAGGCTATTATTCACATGGGAGAAAACTACGCATCTTTCTCTCAGGAAACCCCAAGTGTACTGGAATCGTCTGAGATGAGCCACCTTTGGCTTGGTAGAGTTAACTCTTTAATGCCTATTCTATAGTAAGTGTTGTTGTTGCTATGTGCTATTGTGAATATATAGTACATAGTAACAATAAGTTACATGTATAAATGTGGGTGTGTGGGTGTGTCTGTGTGTGTGTGTACGTGGTTGTATATACCATGAAATTCTGACTCATAGCAACACTATATACAACAGAGTGCAGCACCCCGTGGTCTTGTACTGTATACACCCTCCTCTCTATGCTTGAGCCCATTGTTACAGCCATTTGTTAATCCATCATGTTGGGGATCTTCTTTTTCACCCTCTACTAAATCAAACAAAGCCCTCCAGGGACTGGCCCTTTCTGATAACATCTCCAAAGCATATGAGACAAAGTCTCACCATATCTACTTGTAAGGAACATTCTGAGTACAATTGATTTGAAACAGGACTTTAAGAATTCCATTGTAATTCAATATCCTTTGTCAACCCCACACTTTATTCTTTTGGAAAGGTTGGTGGTTTGAATCAAAGGCTGTTCCACAGAAGAAAGCTGAGCTTCTTCCAGTAAAAACTTACAGCCACTGCTGTAAAATGGGACTAATATCAGGGTGGGAGTAAGACTGAGAAAAACTGGATAAATTGTGTATACTGCACTGAAACAGATGAGGGACTGAAAAATTTAAAAGTGATGTATGATAGGGTATTATAGTTATCACAAGAGTCCACAATTAAGGTTGCATAGTGGAATGTACTTGGGGCGGTGGGAGGGGTGCAGGGGGATTGTGTGTACCAGGGAGGGAGTCTTTTTTTACTTTTGAAAGAGAGAAGCAAACTGGGGGGCGGGGGGAGAGGGCTGGGTGGAGAGAGAAGTACAGCAATGAATGAATGGAAATCCAAATTCTTTGTAAATGTTCATTAAAATTATTAAAAAAAGAAAAAAGAAAACAAAACAAAACAAAAAAAAAAACCCTTACAGACTGAGAAAACCAATGGAAATGTTCTCCATCAGAAATGACTCCATGCTTGTCCATTAGTTTTTGTTTAGTAAGGGGCATGGAAGCTTCGTCTAAATAACTTAAGATTGAAAGAAAATATTTATCACCTATTAATGCAATAATGTTTGCAAGGAAGAAAAAGTTGATTGTGGTTTAAGGGAGGGTGGTATCAGTAATGAAGGCCTAGTCCCAGGAGAGTAAATAAGGGCGTTCTGGTGGCCTAGTGAAAAGAACTTGCTCTGCAGTTCTTAAAGACACCAGTTCAAATCCACTTGCTGCTCCATGGGAGGAGGATGGACAATCTTCTCCTGTGTGATTAACTGTCTCTGAAAACCCACTGGAGGGTCAGCTACAGATCAGTTCTGACTTGATGGTACATGACATCGACAACAACAACAACCACAACAAGTAAAAATATGTGAGCTTTGGTGATGTATTAGTAAGGAGTCACACTTCCAACCCCAAAATACACGCTTTGAACCCACCTGTATTTCAGTGAGAGAAATAAGACAATCACTTCCTGTGCAACTTACAGCTTCTGAAAACCTGTTGGAGGATCAGCTATGAGTTGATTCTTACTAGGTGGTAAATAACTACAACATGTATGAATATATTGTTGTTAGATGCCTTCAAGTCATGTATGACCTTATGAACAACAAATCTGAACTCTGTCCTATCCTGTACCATTCTCGTTATCTTTGCCACACTTAAGCCCATTGCGTTAGTCACTGTATCATGCCATCTCACCAAGGGTCTTCCTCTTTTTTCACAGACCCTCCACCTTTCCTAGCATAAAGTTACTCTCCAAGGAACAGCCTCTCCTAGCAATACACCCAAACTATATGACATGACTCCATTCTTGCCTTTAAGGATCATTCTGGTTGCACTTTTTTCAAGACTTATTTGTTCTTTTGGCAATCCATGGGATATTCAGTTCACTTCTCCAACACCTCAACTCAAGTGTATCAATTCTGTCATCCTTATTTATTGTCCAGCTCTCAGCTTCATAGCAACTGATTGAAAAGACCGTAATCTCAGTCAGGCACAACTTATTCTTCAAACTGACATCATTGTCCCTTGGTAACTTGAAGAGGTCCATGACAAAGGACTTTCCCAATACAGTTCATAATCTCCTGATTGCTAGTGCCATGAGTATTGTTTATGGATTGAAGTAAAATTGTTGACAATTTCGATCTTTTCTCCATCTCTCATGATGTTACTTATCAGTCCAGTGGTGAAGATTTTTGTTTTCTTGTTGAGATGCAATCCATAATCACTGCAAAGCTAAAGATGCAAGGCTATAATCATTGATTTCTGCAGCGAGTTTTTCAAGTCCTCACTTTCGGCAAGCATGGTTGTGTCATCTCTACAACACAAGTTGTCGATGAGTCTTCCTTCAATCCTGATGCCACATTCTTCTTCATAACATTTAGCTTCTTGAATGATTTGCTCAGTGTACAGATAGGTAGGGAGAAGGCTACATTTCTGACACACACCCTTTCTAATTTTAACCTAGATGGTGTTTTCACTAGGAGTTTAACCTAGGAGCTCTGGTGGACTACTGGCAAATAGCTGCACCACAATCCTGAAGGTATGGAGTTCGAGGCCACCAGCTATTCTGGGGGAGGAAGATGGTCAGTCTCCATCTGTGTGACTAACTTCCTGTGAAAATCCACTGGAGGGTCAACTATGGGTCTCTTTTGACACATACAGAACATAATAGCTATCTGGTCTAAGTATAGATTTTGTATGAGTATAATTAATAAACATAATTGTATGTTGTTGTTGTTAAGTGCCATCAAGTCATAGATGACTCATAGCAACCCTATGAATGAAAGTCCTCAACACTTGTGTGACCTTCATCCTTTCTCCAGGTTCACAGGATTTCCGGAGGCAAGCTATTATGGAAATAATAAATATGTGTGAGCATAAATAATAATGAGATTCACATTCTTCACAATGTTAGCCATAATTTGTTATGATCCACAGCCAATTGACTCTGCATAGTCAATAAAACACAAGATATTCTTCTGGAATTCTGTTTCAACTAAGATCCATCTGCTGTTAGCAATGATATCTCAGAAGCCATAGCCTCTTCTAAACCCACCTTGGATTTAAGGCAGTTCTCTGTCAATACACTGTTCTGGTAAGTTTTGAATGACTTTCAGTAATATTTTGCTTGCATGAAATGTTAATGATATTGACAATTTCCAAATCTGTTGGACCACTTATCTTTGGACTGAGAACAAATATGGATCTCTTCTATTCAGTCAAACAAGCAATTGTCCTCCAGATAACAGCATAGCTTGGTGAGCTCACCCAGGGCTGCATCTGTTAGTTGAAACATGTCAATTGGTATCTTACTGATTCATAGGCCTTACTTTTTGCCAGTGCCTTCAGTGCAGCTTGATCCTCTTCCTGCATTACCACTGGCTCTTTTTCATATGGTACTTCCATATGAAGTGTCAACCAATTCTTTTTGGTACACTGATTCTATGTATTGCTCCTATCTCCTTTTGATGTTCCCATGATCATTCAAGACTTTTCTCATAGTATCTCTCAGTATTGCATTTTGAGGCTTGAATTTGTTTGTTCAGTTCTTTCAACTTGAGAAATAAATAATATACTAATATATTAGCTGTGACAAAAACAAAACAATCTACACGGTACACTAAATAAAATATAAGAATCATTATCACCATAACAACACCTACTTGTCTTCTACCTGTCCAGTCCTGTGATGAGTCTGATATTTTATTATACTTGCAAGATAAAATGTTAGCTTGCAAAGGTTCATGGTTGATGATTGAAGACATAATACTACTGAATCAAAACAAAGCAACACAAGGATCTATAGTATAAATATTTATATTTATCATCGGAGCCTCAGGTTTCATAGAATGACATGATAAAAGGTGATATTTATATATGGAGTATGTGTTAACAGTAGAGAAATCTAAAATTCCACTCACTCATTCCTGGCTGCACATTTGAAAAGGACTCAGAGATGACCATGGAGGTGTTTAAAGCTATAAATGACACAGAAAGCAATCTTTCTCTTGAGAAGCCCTTGGAAGAGTCAGCCCACCAGAAATGCGTAGTTTTTTGGATTGGCAGGGCTCTCTGAAGACTCCACTGTGTATGATAGCAGTCAGTGTCTTTGTTTAATCTTGGTCTAATACTGAGATAACATTTTTGTTAAACTCTATAGTAAGAAACTAACACTTATCTCTGGAAAGAAGCATTATCTTTATCTCCCAAGTCTATTTGCTGTACAAACATGTCTGAAAAGATCATCAGGAACAAAAAGTTTCAGTGTCTCTGCTCACAAAAGAAACAAAAATGTATGGGAATGATGACTGTTTCCTCAAAATAGCTACTCTTTATTTCTACATCTTCTTGGCTTCTGGCAAATTCTCCTCAAGGTAGAGCACTCTATTGGTCACTGGGATTAATCTGACCAAGTTGAACAGGCTAGAAACAAAGCTGTTGTGTTTGTCTCATCCAATGCTGAATAAAGCTTCCTAGCAGCTTATTATTGATCTGGGCTGTTGTTATTTACCTTTGAGTCGCCTGTGACGCACAGGGATCCTGTGTACAACAGCTCTGAACCCTGCTCTATTCTGAGCCAATCTTATCATCTCTAACAGACCTAATCCCATTTCTCCAGTTACGGAGTCAATTTATTTCATCCTGGGCCTTCTTCTCCTGTGTTATCCCTCCATCTTTCCAAACATGTTCCTCTCCATGGACTGGTCCCTCCTGGTCATGAGCCCAAAGTATGTAAGAGGGAGCATCAGAATCCTTGCCTCCCTGTTTGTTCTTCTGGTAGTCCATGGTATATGTTCAACACTCTTCTCTAGCACCACAACTTAAAGACATCGATTCTTCTTTCGCCATCTTTAGTCACTGTCCAGACCTTTGATGAATAGTAAGTAATTGTGAAGATCATGGCTTGTATGAGATGTAAGTCTCCAGACTCACATCATTGTTCTTCTGTACTCTAGGAAGGTCCTTAGCAGATTTTTCCAGTGCCATTTGTCTGTTGATTTCCTGAGTACTGGTGCCAAGAGTGTTGATTATAGAAAAAAGCAAGCTGAAATTGTTAACAATATCAATCTCTTCTCCATCTAGCAAGAAGCTTCCAATATATTCTCTGAAATCTTAGACCCAATGAGTTGAATAAAACCTGGATATTATTGGTGTCTAACTTACAAAGCCAGGTAACTTTCTCCTTAAAGTTTCTATGTTGACTTTTCCATTTGGCCCAGGATAGTAGTGCAGATACAAAGTGGTGTCTAAATGAGGCAGTCATCAGAACAGAACAAGGAAACACTGCATGGTTCAAAACTGGATAGGGTGTATACCAGGGATGTGTCCTGTCTCCATACCTTTTCAACCTGTATACAGAACAGATTATCCAGGAGGCTGGGCTCTATGAGAAGAAATGTGGCATCAGGATTGGTAGAAGATTCGTCAACCATCTGTGTTATGCAAATGACACATCCCTGATTGCTGAATCTGAGGAGGTCCTGAAGTGCTTGCTGCAGAAGATCAAAGACTGCAGCCTCCAATATGGATTGAGGCTCAATGTCAAGAAGACAAAGATTCTCAGCACTAGGCCAACTGGCAGCATCAGGATAGATGGTGAAGAGATTGAGATTGTTCACAGCTTTAGTTTGCACGGCTGCACAGTCAACATTCTTGGCACCAGCAGCCAGGAAATAAAAGGTGTATTGCCTTGGGAAAGTCTGCTGTTAGGGTTGTCTCCAATGTACTGAAGAGCAATGTTGTGGCTCTGGAGACTAAGGTGTGCTTGATACAGGCCATGATCTTTGAAATCACTTGCTATGTATCAGAGAGCTGGACAATGACTAGGGAGGTTAGGAGAATTGATGCCTTTGAGCTGTGGTGCTGGAGAAGAGTGTTGACTATACCATGGACTGTTAAGAAAACAAACAGGTTCATCTTGGAGAAGGTTAAATCAGGCTGATCCTTGGAGGCAAGGATTCTGAAGCTTTGTCTGACATACTTTGGACATGTTGCAAGGAGGGACCAGTCGTTGGAGAAGGATGTCATGCTTGGGAGGGTGGAGGGACAGCACAGGAGAGGAAGACCCTCTATGAGGTGGATTGATTCAGTGACTGGGGTAATGAGGGTAGGTGTATTGGAAACAGTGATATTGGCACAGGACAGCAGAGTTTAGAGCTGGCTACTCGATGGCACATAACAACAACTATAACAACCTATATTGACGTGTATGGACAATCTCCTCCTGGGTGATTAATGGCCTCTGAAAACCCACTGGATGATCACCTATTGGTCAATTCTGACTCAATGTTACACAACAACATAACAGCTTAGACTGACTTGTATCCAGTTCAGGGGTGAGGTGTGACAGCAGCTATTGCAGCTCAAGCCCAAGATACACTTAGGGAACCTTTTCTAATTGAACAACTCCATCAAACAGTGAATTACCAGCTGGATAAATATAAATAACAAGTCAATTTATATCCCAGAATTTTCCTTAAGTAACCATGGATAGTCTTATTTTGGAGAGGTCCATGCAGTCTTCTCGGGAACACTGGTGTTCTTTCCTTAGATTCTTGAGTGTACTATGATCATGCTTAAATTTTAGTAACTATCTTTTCCTGTAAGTAAATATATTTTCTTGCTTCTCTTTTTATTATTATTAATTTTAATTAAAATTTACAGAGACTTTGGATTTCCATTCATTCATTCATTCATTCATTCATTGTTGTACTTTTCACCCCTCCCCCATCCTCCAGAACACTACCCTCTTGGAAAAGTAAAAGAAAAATTCTTTAATTGTTATACAATCCCTCCCCCCAGGTCCACTCCACTATGCAACCTTTGCTCTGGACTCCCATCTTGATAAAAATACCTAAACACATATCCCTTTTAAACAGTTTTCTCATTCATCTGTTTCAATGCAGTATACATTATTGAACCCATCTTTCCCAGTCTCCCCCCATCCGTGAGGTCAGTCCTGTTTTACAACTGTGGCGCCATGCAGTATTTGTCTTTTTGCGGCTGAAGTACTTCACTCAGCATAATGTCCTCCAGGGTCACCCATTTTGAATAATATTGCATGAGTTCCTTGTTTTTCAATGCAGCGTAGTATTCCATTGTGTGAATATATCACAACTTCTCTATCCATTTGTTTGTTGATGAGCACTGAGGTTGTTTCCAACTCCTTGCTATTATGAACAAAGCCGTGATAAACATGGGTGTGCATATACCTGCTTAGATTTCAGTTATGGTCTCTTTGGGGTATATTCCCAGTAGTGGAATTGCTGGGTCAAATGGTATCTCTATTCGCAACTTTTTGAGAAAGAACCATACCACCTTCCACAGTGGTTGCACCATTTTACACTTCCACCAACAGTGAATAAGGGTTCCAGTTTCTCCACAATCTCACCAGCACTTGTTACTTACTGTTGTGTTAAATTTTGCTATTCTGACTGGGGTGAAATGATATCTTATGGTTGGTTTGTTTTTTTTGCTTCTATTCTTAAAGCAAATATGAGATAAAAAGTGACGATCCATCAGAAAAATTTGTGTACACTTTTCTAATATTTGTCTTGAAAATATAATAGTTTAGAGTTTCAAAGTTCACACAGGAGTTTTCAGAAATAGAGGTTGTCTTCAAAGTTACTAACACGGGGCAGTTTGACAAGCAGCAAATCCTTTAAAACAGGGTTGCTGACATTGTGGATAATAATGTTGTTGGTGTTGTTACTGTTGTCTACAAATGAGTTGGAACTTACTCATAGCTGAACCTCCAGAGAGTTTTCAGATGCAGTAATTCACATGAGAAGAGATTGCCCAACTTTCTCCCACAGAAGAGCTAGTAGATTCAAACTGTGTGCCTGTGGAAATGAAGTACAGATTTTTGCCATAAATTTACTTAAGAAATTTTATGTGACTGTTAGCTTTTTATCTCTTATACATTTTTCATCATTATTGTATATCAGCTCTGGTGCGTAGTGGTGAAGAAGTTGTGATGCCAAGTCAAAGGCTAGTGGTTCCAACCTACCAGCTGCTCAGAGGAAGAAAGGTGGGCAATCTTCTCCCACGGGAATTCTGTCCTCTGCAAGGCCATCGGAGGGTCAAATATGAGTCAGCTCACATTCAATG
>NW_006399779.1:22161627-22163375 GCF_000299155.1 Elephantulus edwardii
AACAACAACAACAACAACATTTACTAGGGGGGAAAATCTATTTAATATCTGATGCTAATCAGTGACTCACAAATACCAAGTAAGATTGGTACTACTTTGCTAATTCCAACTTTCTGTATCTTTTGACATAGAACCGATTTCATGGTTGTTATTGTTATATGCAATCTAGCCAGCTCTGACTGATGGGTACTATATACAAGAGAACAAAACCCTGCCTGGTCCTGAGACATCCACACAGTCACTGATGCACTTAATATTAATAAACCCACTCATTGTTCTAGTCCTTGGGCCAATCAGTATTATTGAATTTTTCTCATTTTCATTGACTCTCTACTTTTTCAAACATGATGTTCTTTTCCAGAGACCAGTCCTTTCTGATAACACACTCAAAGTATGTGATACAAAGTGATACCACACTTGCTTCTACTGAACATTCTAGCCTCACTTTTTCTAAGAAATATGTGTTTGTTCTTTAGACAATCGGTGGTATCCTTGATTTTTTTTCCGATACCAAAATTCAAAAGCATCCATTTACAAACTCTACTTATATGGGCTAAAAGAAATCTTAGTGATAAGGACTTGCACTACCACCTTGAGGCGTGGGATTTGAATCCTCACTTGCTATGTGAAATCACCTCCTATATGAACTGTTGTTGCTATTGTTAGTCATAGTTCAGTCAAGTACAACCCATAGCTACCCTATGAACAGCAAATCTGAATCCTGTCCAATCCCATGCCATCCTCACAGTCTCTTACATACTTGAGCCCATTTTTACAATTTCTGTGTCACTCCATCTGGTTGAGAATCTTCCTCTCTTTCACTGACCTTCCACCTTTCCATGCATGACGTCCCTCTCCAAGGAATAGCCTTTCCTAAATGTATGCCCAAAATACATGAGATGAAGGATTGTTCTCTCTGCTTCCAGAGAGCACTCTGGCTGAACCTTCTCCAAGATGTATTTGTTTGTTCTTCAGCAGTCAGTGGGAAATTTAGTGTTCTTCTCCAACACCATTGCTAAAAATAGCCATTCTTCTTCTGTCATCCTGATTCATTGGTCAGCACTTAGATGCATAGCAAATGACTGAAAGTCACGGCTTGAATCAAGTACACCTTAGTCTTCAAACGGACATTATTGTTTTTCAATAATTTGTCAAAGTTCCTGACTGCAGACTTGAACAGGGAAGTACATCTTTGATCTTCTGAGTATTGGTGCCCAAGGTGTTGACTGTGGATCCAAGTAAGATAAAGTCATGGACAGTTTCAATGTTTTTTCCATCTGTTAAAATATTGACTATTTGTCCAGTGGTAAGGATTTCTGCTTTCTTGACATTGACATGCAATCCCTATTGAAGTCTGTATGTTTTGATCTGCTGTAGCAAATGCTTTACATTCTCCTCTATTTCAGCAAGCAAGGTTGTGTTCGTTATCCATGATATAGATTACTGATGAGTATTCCTCTGATCTTGATGACACATTCTTCTTCATAGAGTCCAGCTTCTCAAATAATTTGTTCATAATACAGAATGCCTATGGGGAGAGAATACAACTATTACATCTTCTTGATATTCAGCCATGTAGTGTTCACTTGCTCTGTTCAGACAATAGCCCCTTGGTCTAGGTACATGTTTCCCATGAGTACAATTAAGTGTTCTGTGATTTCCATTGTTAACAGTGCCGTCATGGTTGTTATGATACACATAGTCAAATGGCTTTGCATAGTCAATAAAGCACAAAGAGACATTCATTT
>NW_006399779.1:22163475-22172068 GCF_000299155.1 Elephantulus edwardii
TATTATCAAGTCACAACAAACTCATAGTTGGTTTTCAAAAGCTGTAAATCACACAGGAGAGACTTTCCCATATTTCTGATGAATATGGACTAGCAGAGAGACTCAGCTTCAAGGAAATACATTGACATAAATGTGCTTAGGCATAAAAAGAGATATATTAAGGCTAGAAGTTTAAATAAAGAATTATGACTTTTAGAATTTGTATTTTCCCTGACCTTTCTGGGAGAGAGAAGTCTTCACATGTTACCAGAATCTCTGGGATAAATGAGACTTACACTTATTCCTCAATTAAGAGATTGCTCTAGGAAGTCCTAAGAAAAAGCTATGATAGTAAGTTTGTGACCTCAACTTTAAGTCTAAAGAATAATATCAATAATTTGAACTGCACACAATTTAGCTAAATTAAACAGGTAATTCAGCACAGATCTAGAATTCTAACAGTTTTTCTTAATAAAAAGTAAGCGTTATGCCTAAATCTCTTAAATCAAAATAAAAAAAAAACTGCATAACTTAGCACTTGCTGGAGATGGTTAAACAATGCAGCTTTCAATATGGATCACATCTCAACATCAAGAATACAAAAACCTTGCCACTGGACCAAGAGGTAACATCACCATAGATGGAGAAAGGATTGAGACTGTCAATGACTTCATCTTACTTGGATCCATAACCAACACACTTGGTACCAGCAGTCAGGAGATTAGGATATGTATTGCATGATATATTCCGTAGTCAGAGACCACTCAAATTATTGAGGAATAATGATGCCAGTTTGAGGCCTAAAGAACACATGATTCAGGCCATCATCTGTTCAGTCACTTATTATGCATCTGAGAGCTGGACAATGACTACATAAGAAGACTTATTGCCTTTGAGCTCTGGTGTTGGAGAAGATTACTGGGTATGCCATGGACTGTCAGAAAAATAAACAAATATGTCTCAGAGAAGGTAGAATCAGAGTGCCGCTTGGAGGCAAAGATGATGAAATTTCATCATTCACACTTTGGGAATGTTTCTAGTAGAGGCTTTTCCTTGGAGAGGGGAATCATGCTTGGAAACGTGAAGGGACCACAAAAGAGAGGAATATCCTCAACCAGGTGAACTGACACAGTGACTGAAGCAATACACTGAGTGTGTCAGGGATTGTGTGGAGAGGATAGGGCTCAGATCTGTTTTTCATAGGGTCTCTATGAGTTGTAGATGGCTCGACAGCATCTAACAAACAACAACGTATCTGATGGTCTAGTCCTTAGGCAGGGAGCTCTGATGGCCTAGTGATAAAGGTCTAGTGCAATCTACTCAAATGCATGCAGTTCAAATCCATCCACTACTCCACAGGTAAAAGGCAATTTCCTTGCATGTGATTGACTGCCTCTGAATACCTGCTGGAGGGTCAGCTATGGGTGGGTTCACAACAAAAGCAGTCCTTAGACAGTTGCACAGCTAACCCAAAAGCCATGCCTCTCTGGTGCTTCAAATCTACCAGGAAGATGGAAAATCTCCTTCTGTATGATTTACAGCCTCCAAAAACAAATTGGCGGTTAGCCATGAGTCACTTTTGATTTGATACCAATGAGTCAATTCCTGATCCACACAGATTTTCTGTGCCTGATCCTGTTCTGGTTTACCATCTGGAATAGAATTCTCACTTCAGCCTTCAGAGGGTCCATTAATTAGCTCCTGGGTAGCTCAGACTTCAGTTTCTGTCCTTTTTATTTTCCCCCAGAGTATTATGTGAAAGGTCAAAGCATTTAACTGTTCTTAAAAGAGTGTAAAATACATGTGAAAATTCTAAACATTTCCAAAAAAAATATTTTCCTCCCACACCCATGTTATCACTGGGGCCAATATAAACTATTCATTCACTCACTCTTATTTAAATCTTAGGTCAGGTGAACACTGATGTTTTTAAATTTTCCTTCATTTTGCTTAGCAAACAATCACTTCTCTAAACCCCAGCAAATAAGTAACAAGCTACCTCTTAAAAGGCAATGATGTCAATCAATACATAGGTAGAATTGTTCAATTGCAGATGAGGTCTGCCCTGTTCAACTTACTTTTTATCTATGCAGGGCAACCGAGTGCAAAGGTAATGGAAGACATGAATAGACTTTAATTGGATTGGCCATTATGGATCTGAGAGCTGCCAAAGCAGACTGAAAACGTTGTGCTCTTTGTCTTTGCCAAAGTGAAAATACACTTCAAAAGTGAAATGGAGTTGCTCGAAGTGCATTATTAGCTCACCAAGACTCAATTTCAAAGGCAGAGTCTAGTGCATTGTTTGCATCATCTCCACATGTTCTCTTCTCAAAGGAGATTCTTCTGGTCTTTAAGGGGGGGGGGAAACGGCAGCGCTTCCTTTCTGTTTTATTCTCGAGTTTCTTTTTCAATACAACCCCCAGGAGTGTAAAAGCTTGCTAAATGTATGAAAAGAAACTTGGCACAAATGGTTCTGACTAATCTGTGCTGTTTTAATTTTCTCATCTGCAATTTGAAGAATTGAGTATCTGTTAAAATCATCATGCTCTGATGTTGTGAGAATTAAATGATATAACTGTTGTGAGGGTGCTTCACAAAAGTTGAAAATCCTTCTGCTAATGTCTGACTTTATAGATTTTTTTCCCAGTCATTTAAACAAATTATCCAAACACTTGAAGGAAGGTTTGAAAGTGTTCTACTTTTTTTAAAGTTCTTATATTCTTTTCAAGTCCTTAAATTATTTTCCTTTTTAATTCTATATGGGATGTAAAGTTACTAATGTTTATACTAAATAAAAAAAAAGAATGATGTTAGCATCCCCATCAGTAAAATTTCATATACATCTTGTATATGACATTCTGTTTCCTTATAATTTTTACCCTATTCTATCTCAATAAGCAACAGATTGGATGTTTCAAGATGGACCCAAAGGTATTAAAAGATTTTCTGAAAGTAGAAAGTTATTCATGGGTTCCTTATTATTTCTCTATGTTACAAATTTCTGTAAGTTAGCTGTAGAGAAATACATATTCTATCAGTTGATCTATATTGTGGTGATATTGTTGCTTGTACCATTGACTCAGAACAGGCTCATAGCTGATCCTCCATCAGGTTTTCAGAGGCAATAAATCACATGAGAGGAGACTGACCATCTTTCTCCTGTGGAGCAGCTGGTTGATTCGAACCACATGTGGTTGGCAATGCAACTCTTTACCACTCCCTACCTGAACAACAACAACAAAAACAAACAAGCAAACAAAAACAAACACTTTGCCTTTGAGTTGATTTTGACACTTGATAACCTTCCATTGGATTACCTATACTTTAAGGTTTATAGAAAGGAGCTGCCTATCTTTTCCAAATGGCAAGGCTGGTGAATTCAAGCCACCTACATTTTGATTAGCAGTACAGTATATAGAGCATTGGAAATATGTTTGATATATTAAGCAATAATTACCAAAGACCAAATGAGCCATTGGGAAACAAGAATATCATATGGAAGGACAGCAAGAAAGTCCTTAACAAAACAACAAAGACAAGACCAAAATAATGTCAGAAGAGTCTCTGGAGCATGTTCTAGAATGTAGAGGAGCTCAAGCAAATAGAAGAAATAGAAATTTTATTATGGAAATCAAAACACGTCCGTGAAAGTCAAAGTATGACTTCGACTATATCCCATGTAAGTTTAGAGACCAGCCTAACAATAGACTGGACTCATTGAACATAAATGACTGAAAATCAGAGAAGTTAACGATTATGAACAAACTATAGACTGTTGTAGATACTCAGTGCTTGATGAAACAGATTGAAAGGATTCATATTTGTGCTTTTAAAAAAAGTTGAGTCAACACAATGCAAAATTATTGGATATTATCTTGGAACCAGGAGTGGCATCCAGTTCCTAAACAACATGCCTCGGGAAATTCTATGAACTTTGATAAATGTCAATAGTTGTAGAGGGGCTTCAGTCCTTTTGTTCATAGGGTCACATGAGTCATGCTTGACTCGAAGGCAATCAACAGCATCATCACTGATATCACACCTAAGTAAACTTTGCTGGAGATATCAAAAATTATTACTTCGGTACATCAACAAGGAGCCACTAGAAAATCAGACTTGATTCAGACAAGCCTATAGGATCAGAAATAGAACTGTTGATGCCAAATGGAAGTTTGTTGAGAGCAGAGATCCACACAAAGATTCACCTGTGATTTATCAACCACGCAAAGATGTTTGACTGTGGGGCTCACACCGCTTTGTAAAGAATTTATTATAACATTGTGAAGAATGAGACTTTCAGAACTCTTAATTGTGTTCATGTGGAACTTGTACATGGAAGAAGAGGCCATTGTTCATACAAAACAAATAGACACTGAATTGTTAAAATCAGGAAAGCTGTGTGCCAGAGTCGTATCCTTTCATCATATTTATTCCATCTATATTCTTGAGCAAATAATTTTGGAAGCTTGAGTGCGGCCTCAAGACTGAAGGAAAACTCATACCACCCTGTGACATGCAGATAGAAAAAGCTTGACATGCAACGACTTGAAACATTGATGTTGCTCAAAGATTACAGTCTTCTGCATACACTACACACCAATATAAATAAAAGAAAAATCCTCACAACTGGACCAAAAAAAGAACATCACGGGACATGGAAAGAACATTGAACTTGTCAATTATTTCATATTACTTTGATCCACGATCAATGCCACATGAAAGCAGCAACTAAGAAATAAAGCAACTCATATCATAGGGCAGATATGCTGCATAAGATTCATCTTTGAAATGTTCAAAACCCAAAACCCTACTTTGTGGTCTAAAGTGTTTCTAACTGAAGCCATGTTCTTTTCAATCATCACATATGCAATGCATGTTAAAGCTGACCAATTAATAAGAATGCAGAAGAAGATGAATTGATAGAATTGAGTTATAGCATCGATGAAGAATATGAAATATACTTTTGACTGCCAGAAGAGCAAACAAATATGTCTCAGAGGTAGTACAGTCAGAATATTCTATAGAGGTGAGGATGGTGAGACTTGTTCTCACACACTTTGGACATGTTATGTACGGCTTGGTACCTAGAATAGGACATGACATGTAGCAAAGTAAATGTCTGGGGGAAAAGAGAAAGGTCCTTAAAGACATAGATTGATAAGGTGGGTGCAACAACGGCCTCCAGCATAGTTATGACTCTGACGATGTAGCTGGATCTGATAGTGTTTTATTCTGCTGGGCCTATCATTGCTATGTGTTGGAACTGACTCTGTGGAACCCAACAGCAACATTGCGATTGTCTCATCTAAGCCTGTTCCTCCAATTTCATTTTTTATCTTTTTAAAAATGTACACTGTCACTGAATATTTTAGTCGATGTTTTTCCCTTCCACAGTTTTCCTCAAATTGTACGTTTTAATTTTCCAATAACTGCCAATCTTGACTCATTTTCTCCACTAACATTTTAGGTAAGATTAGCATCTTCTCCTGTCAACTGTTTATTTTTACAATAACATCCATTTAAAAGTAGACTGACTTTTGTCAAAGCAAAGATACAGATTTCATAGGCCTGTCAATCATTCCTTTTAGCCTGTCAGTTACAGTTGGAAAACTAGCAAATCAAACTTTTTCAATATCCTCCAAAGTGCTCTTATCTGATAAACCTTTTTCCTTTGGATCAAGTATTCTTGATGGTTTCTGAGAACTCAAAGTCATTTATTATGTCATCTCACTCCACACTTCCAAACATATTCACCAGTAAACCTCCAAACTTCCCAAATCTGATGCTTTGGTCACAAGATAACTCACTTTTCCTGGAGCATGCCCTGTATACTCTGACTATAACATCAAACTGCTGCAGGGTGAAGGCAACATCTCCTTCATTTACTTTGACCCTTCATAGCCTCTAAATTTCAACATGTCACTGTGTTAAATGAATGCTACACTGCTCATCATCATCATAGTCACTCTATCAACAACCCACACACTTAATTGATAAACACTTGCTTACTGAAGAACTTAGAAGGACAAACTCTCAGAAAATTCAAACTCACTACTTAGAAAGCCGATACCAACTCATGGCACCTCTTCATTGTTTCCAAGACAATAAACCTGCCCAGGATGGACTGTCCATGTTTCTCCCACACAGAGCAGCTGGTGAATTCTAAACATCAGAGACGCAGAGCCTTTTGATTGTCAAATACTACAAATACACTCCTAAAATGTTTGCTAACTGGTTTGTCCTGGAGAGAGTGGGTGAAGCCAGCCTGCTCCTTGGAGGCAAGGACTCTGAAGCTTCGCCTGACACACTTTGGACAGGTTGCAAGGAGGGACCAGTCCTTGAAGAGGGACATCATGCTTGGGAGAGTGGAGGGACAGCTCAGGAGGGAAAGGCCCTTGATGAGATGGATCGATTCCGTGATTGGGATGACAAGAGTAGGTGTGTTGGAGGTTGGTACAGGATAGAGCAGGATTTAGACTTCTTGTACATAGAGTTGCTATGAGTCGCAAGCACCTGGACAGCACATAACAACAACAACTCACTGGATACCACACAGTGTGTGGGATGAAATATTGGATATCCATATAAATTGTCTCATCTTTATTAGAAAAAAACTCTGGTGGCTTGTTGAGTAGGGAGTCGTAGTGCTAACCCAAAGGCAGAGAGTTTGAATCCACCAGAAACATGGGCCTTCTCTCCTACAACCTCTGAACATCCTCTGGAGGGTCAGCAATGAGTCAGTTCTCTCTCGACAGCAACAAGAGAGTGAGTGTTATTGGAAGAAACAATGGGGAGTGCTCTTCTACTAAAGAAGTGTAAGTGTTATTGTTGCCTTGTTAATAGAGCAAAATTGTTTCCCCAACTAAAATAGCAGATATAATACTTCAATTCTCTTTTATTAATGTTATGGTTAGTTGCCATTGAGTCAATGCTAACACTTAGTGACCTTACATGGCATCAAATTAAACACGTTACATTCCTGTGTTATTTTGAGAATTGCCAGCAGTCCCAAGTCCACTCTTAACAGCTGTTGTTCCTGTCCATCTCACTCAGGGTCTCAAGTCGTTGTTGGCCCTTTGATTTCACAACCATACCATCTTCCTCCTATAACTGGTCCCTTATGAAGTCAAGTCTTGCTGTGTCCAGGCCTTTCTTCCTAGTCTTCTTTACTCTAGAAATTCTGCTGACTCCTATCCATAGGGAATAAACCTGCTGGGATTTAAGATACTGATGACGCAGCTTCCAGCTTCACAGCAGAACCAGAGTCATGCTAAGTGACAAACTGACCGATGAGTAGTGGTCTCACGTGTCTGGAGAATTACATTGCATAGACATTTTAGAGATTCATCTCTATTCATGGGAGGACGGTGAATTTGAAGGTTCTAGTAATATCGGTATTGAGTCTAAGACTTGGACCCTGATATAACTGCTCTGTCCCTGTGCTATTTCATTCCAAGTATGTGTCTTGTAATAGATGTGCTAAGAAATGGGCTCACATGAGTTCCAGTTCAAAAAAAATGCTTCGCTCTCCTTCCACTTTCTTTCACATTCCTCTTTGCTCTACAAGAGACCTTGAAGAAGGTTAACAGTTTGCAAGAATTCCTCATTCACGGTGAAAAACTAGCTGTGAAATCTATCACAGCAGCTGAAAGATAACAGTAAATATTTTCCAAATAAAAAAAGTCCCTCAGTGGATCAAAAAATAAATAAAAAGGTATAATTTTCCTTCAGCAAATGCAACATGCACAAGTTATTTGAAGCAGCTGGTTCAAGTGGAAATGAATGAGTCCCCCAGGGTTACAATCTGACAGTAAGTGCTTGCTGCTTACATGTGCGGAAGAGGGAACAGGGTCAGATATTATAACTGAGCAGGACAATTTCTCCGCCTCATCAGTTCATGAATATTTGAGCCGAGAGGGTGTGATTTGAAGAGCTCCTCCATGACTTTGGTTTTTATTTTCTCTCCAGCGTTCCACTCATCTATAGAGTACCATCATACGTCTAGTATGATCCAGGCAGGCATGTTAGTAGGAAATGTCACCATGAATTTAATATGACAAAAACTCTCATCTCAAGAAGCAATCTCCTATTCCCATAATTGTGATGCAATGTTAGAAAAAGGTGGGTACGAGTACTTGCTTACCAGGAGCTCAAGTGAGGAAATAAAGAACTCTTACTGGCTCAGCCCAAATTCTCTTTAACTGACTTCTGTGTTACATGCAGAGATGAATGATCACGTTTGGAAAGAAATGCTAAGTTGTATATCCATGAACATAACAAAGAACTTCAGTTCATCTGTTATGCCCCCCAACTAAATACTTGTAATATCAATAGGAAATGCTTTTGTATCATATGCTGCAATTTTGCTACATAATGCCACTAATGTATTTAGATAAAACTATTTACTAGGGAGGAAGAAGGATTGGCCATCCACTTCTGAAATAGCAGGCCTCTGAAAACCCTATGTACAACATTTAGATAATAGAGATGGCAAAGGAGGTTGAGTTTTCAAGCATGGAAATACAAAGGAAGAGGAACAGTTGTAAGCAGACACTGGTGATTGCGACATGGAATGTGAGAACCATGAATGTAGGAAAATTAGATATTGTTAAGG
>NW_006399779.1:22177196-22200470 GCF_000299155.1 Elephantulus edwardii
GGGACAGCGCAGGAGGGGAAGACCCTCTATGAGATGGATTGATTCGGTGACTGGGGTAATCGGGATGGTTGTGTCGGAGGCGGTGCGGTTGGCGCAGGATAGAGCAGGGTTTAGAGCTGTTGTGCATAGGGTCGCTATGAGTCGGAAACTACTCGACGGCACATAACAACAACAACAACATTTTTTCCTTTCAGTAAGAATCCATTTGAAATCAACAATGATACATCGGGTACCAAGGCCTCTTCTAAATCCAGCCTGAACTTTGGCAAGTCTCTGTATACTGTTCTAGCCATTGTTTGATAATCCTCAGCAACATTTTGCTTGTATGTGGTATTAATAATGCTGTTCAATAATGTCCAGATTCCGATAGGCATATCTTATAGTCAGTCAGCCAGGTAGCTGTCTTCCAAACTTCCTGGCATAGACTCATCAGCACATCCAGGGCTTTATTTGTTAGTTAAAATATGTCAATCCGTATCTCATAGGTATAGATCAAGAATAATTAATTATATTCAATACAGTGTATATGATTTTATACAACACAATGTAAACTAAGCACAATAAATGTGACTGATTATATGCAAACAAATAAACTATATGTAAAAAAAAAGAGAAAAAGAAACTCGTGGAATACTCTGTTGCAAGTTAGACTGTGAATCCGAATGTTAGTTGGAGTCTGAGTCCTGTAGCTTGGAGGGAGAAAGATAGGCAGTCACTTCTCTTAAGAATTTTGAGGCTTTGAAGCCTGGTCGAGGGTTAAGTATTGGAAATGATTTGAGGGCAGTAGGTTTTCTTTAAGTTCATACAGTTTAGGTGCTTAGTATAAATGACTTTATTAACATTTCTTGAACTTTGTTCAAAGCACTTTTAGAAGTACTGGAAACTCAGTTATAAATAATAACTACAGTTGTGGATCCATCTGTATGAACCTAATTAAATTTTAGCAGTGGAAAAAATATTAAGCAATAATTTCATTATCATTGTGGCAAGCACGGATGTAGAAGATATGATAAGGGAACAAGAAGTGCCTTGCCATATTTTGGCATTGTGAAAGGATAATTGCAAATAAAAGACAAAATATCAGGTAAGAGTCACAAGGAAAGAAAACCAAAAGTGCTTCCTTTGAAGTCAGTGTAACCCGGTGGATAATCTTTCATCGTCAACAAGCCCAAGTAGGGCAGGGTTGGTGTGGAATTGTACTGTAAGTTTCAAGAGGTTTTTCATGCAATAAGTTCTTCTATTTAAATAGAATTGTGTTTCAGTAAGATAGAGATTAGAATCTATTCTAACTTGGTCCCCAAGGGATGTTTTAACTCCTTCTTACTATTCAGTGCAGAGCTTCTTACAATGACCTGGGTTTTGATCATCATACAGGAAACACCAGGATGCCGAGAGTTCAGGACTAGAACAGCACATAAGCAAAAGGATGATGAATTCCAGTTTCATTTCATCATTGGAAAAAACCTGTTCCTGATTCTTCATTTCCCATTGACTATTTTGAAAAGATAAAGAATAATGAGCAGAAATAAATTGAAATGTACTTGCCAAGCACATTTTTACAGCTCTCATTTCTTCCCCTTCCCATGGAAGTTTCAGATTTTATAGGTATTACTGAAAATTGAGAGAATAATCTTTATTTGTTTCTTGGTCTTTTTGTCTATGGTTGGGAGGAATTATTCCTTCAATTCTGAAATTTTCAATTCTTTCACCTACCAAGAAAGTCTTCCTCCTCTGCACTTCTCTTCTGTTTTGGTCAATGTTTTACTCTTAGCGCAACACTTTGTCTCTTTCATTCAACACTCATTACTATCAAACTATCAACTGTGCAATTCAGTTAGACTCAAGAAATAGTACTAACTTGGATAAATGAATGAATTAATGACTATGTGTGTATCTGTATGTGCGTATTGTCATCATGTGCTGTCATGTTGGAACCAACTCAGCTGACCGTCCAGTGAGTTTTCAAGGACAGTACTTGCAAGGGAGAATATTGTGCATCTTTGTCACAGGGATAGCTGGTGAATTCAAACCAGGTGTCTGGCTTTACACTCCTTATCCACCAGACTACCAAAACTGTAGGGGTAAGAAAATGCATTTCATTAGACCCTAGGTGAGATGGATTGACACAAAAACTGGAGTAATGAATGTAAGTGTGTCAGAGACAGTGGGATTGGCTCAGGATAGAGCAGGGTTCAGAGCTATTGTGCCTGGGTCACTGTGAGTCGTAGACAACTCAACAACACATAACAACAACGGTTTTAGATTGTTCTTGTGCCCCTTCGTTTTCCATCCTTATCACTTAACACAAGAAATAATTATTAAAATGAAATGATGAATTGCTTGCTTCACTAAAATGTCAACTTCATAGAAATGGAGACGAATTAGTTTCTCAGAAATTGCAGCAATTTTTACTGAAATGCTCACGACTTAGAAGATGCTAAAAAATAGAGTCCTATTTCTTGAATTACTCCAGAAGGTGACATTGAGTCAAATACAAATAGCTTTTCTTTTTCTTTTTTTTTTTAAATAAATCAACGAGCTACCACTGTAACCCAATGTAGCTTATTCACACTAAGAGTAGCCAGGAATACAACAAAGACACTAGAGTTTTGTACCTCAGGAAAAAATAAGAGACCCAGTCACCATCATGGGCTGGCATTTGACAGTCTTGCAGTGTGTCAACTAATGGTTATAGAAGTACTCGGGTGTGCCACAAATGAGTAAGTAGATACTATGGGCCCAACACAGTGGAGGAGGAGAATGCTGTATCTTTGCCCTCTTAAATGCCTGTACATCATCTCATGGAACATTACTTGTATGTATCTGTTACACCCTCAAACTCTCACTAGCTCAAGCTCTCACTTTTTTAAATAAAATGTTTATTTTATACTGGTTTACTTTTAAGAACGTTGGCATTTTTAAAACTTTAAATAATTAGTCTCTGTTCTTGTGTGCTGTCAAGTCAGAATTGACCCATAGCTGACTCTCTGGAGTGTTTTCAGAGGCAGTAAATTGCTTGGAAGGACATTGTCCATCCTTCTCCCATGGAGTAGCTGGTGGGGTCTAACTGTATCCCTTTGGGATTGCAGTACAATTTCTTTTTTAAAAAAATTATTAATTAAAAAAAAACAATTCATTTCCAGCTCTCAAGAAATTTCTAACCTTGTTCTTACAACCATTGCCTTATTGAGAACTCTTGATTTTAATACTCAATTATAATAAGAGCCTATCTTGGTTTAATGATAGAGTCTTAGAGATAGCACCTTTTATGGTTTTCTTAGCAGTTAAGCTGTTCCTTCTCCTGAGAAACCAGGGGGATGTGACCAGGAGTAGAACTGATTTTTCAGCAGCAAGTTACTGGTTTGGTTTGATTTTGAAGTGCTTCTATACATATTAGACAAACCATATCACAGTTTTCTGCTGGCAGAATTCACAGGGAATTGTTCTGACAACTCAAAGGCCACCCATTTTTTTACATTTCAAATTCACTACGAACTAGGAACTCTGAGAGGGAGAAAGGTGGGCAATCTCCCTCATGCAATTTACAGCCTCAGAAAACCAATGAAAAGCCAGCTATGAGTTGGAAATGATTTGACAGCAATTAAATTAAGAAAAGTATAGAGAAACTGTAGGGAGCTCTTGTGGCAAGAAGCTGCACTGCAATCCTAAAGGCACATGGTTCAAGGCAACCAGCTGCTCCTCTGAAGAAGGATGGTTAATCTCCTCCCACATGATTTCCTGCCTCTGAAAACCTCCTGGAGGGCCAACTATGGGCTGGATCTGACTCTACAGTACACAACATAACACATAGAGAAACTCTGTAATTTTGGACGTGTTATCAGAAAAGACTAGTCCCTAGAGAAGGACATCGCATCCTAGGGACGAAAAAGTCCCTAGATAAGGTCAATGAAAAAGAGGAATAAATTCAGGAAGATAGACTGGCATTGTACTTGCAACAACAAGCTCAAACACAGGAAAAACCTAAGAGAATGATGGAATTTTCGTCGTGTTCCGTCTAGGGTCACAAAGTAAATCGTAACCCAATAACTCCTAACAAAAACAACTTTTGGGTATAGAAAGGGAACTGTCACCTACGTATTCTTAGGCGATTTGCTGTTGTTGTATTTTCAATTGTATGAAGTATTTCTACATATAAGCAGCATCATATTGTTGTTATATGCCATTAAACCAATTGCACCTCATAGTCACCCCGTGAACAACACATATGAGTCTGGCCCTATCCTGGGCCATCCTCACCATCTATCTGTTAACCCATCTGTGGGTCTTCTTCATCTACACTGACTCTACCTTCCCAACCATAACATCCTTCTCCAAGGACTGGTATGTCCTAAAACATGCCCAAAAAACTGTGAAAGAAATCTTTATCCCATTCTTGCTTTCACGCAGCATTCTGGTCACACTTTCTCCAAAACATAGTTGTTTGTTCTTTTTGAAGTCCTTAGAATATTCAATACTTTTCTCCAACACTACAATTCAAAGGCAGCAAGTCTTCTTGTCATCGTTAGTTATTGTTTAACTTTCAGATGCATGGTAAGTAATCTAAAAGACCATAGTTTTGATCAGGCACACCTTAGTCTTTACACTGACATCTTTACTCTTTAGCACTTTGGAGAGGTTCCTGATAGCAAATTTTTTCCACCTCTTTGCATTCATAGGAGATAGAAAGTTAGTGTGTTGCTTGGTGTCAGCATCATAAGGCAAGGGAACCATAGCACCTTATCCACTTCTGTAGTGTGATGGGGTAGAAAGAATGGAAATTGCTTAGTCAACCCTCCTGAAACTGTGATTGCATTGATTTTGATGTGTGTTAGGATTGGACAGGGTATGTATCACTCAAAGGAACATCTACTCTCTTGTTATGTACCAATGAGTTGAAACTGACTCACAGCTGACCCTCTAGTGGGTTTCCAGAGGCAATTAATCAACGTGGGGAAAGATTGCCAATCTTTCTCCAGAACAGAAGCTATTTGGTTAGAACTGAATGCCTTTTGATTGGCAGCTCAGCTCCTTACCACTAAGACTCCTAAGCCCTCTCCGCCCCTTCTCTCTTAGGCTACTCTTTTTCCAGTTATTTGTCTCGGCATATCAAGTTTTAGACTTCCTGTCTCTCATTCTGTCGGAAACTTGGATTGGGGAGTTCTACAACATCTGGATTGGAGTGCATGGTAGGCAATGAGGACAGGTCAGAAATTCACTTTCACACCTTTTCTCATATCCTATGACCCATAAACAACCTGCTTTCTTTCTTCCACCTCTCAGAAATATCACAGGCTTACTTGTTGTGTTATGTCTAGGAAGAGCAAGAACTTGGAAGGAATAAGAAGACTATTCTCCCTGAAAACAGAAATCACTTCAACTGCTTTCTAAAGCCCAAATGTTTATGGAAAAGTCCTAGCATAAGCTTCAATGAGTTTAGTACTTTTCATCTATTTATGTTATTCCTTTACATCTACGGTTAGAGAGTTAGGTGAGTGGAAAAGAAAATTTCTATTTCATTTTAAGTGGTGTCACTTTTGGAGGGTATTATACATGTTTCACTTACAGTTTTTCTAAATGAGATTTTTATTTTATGAGTGAAAATAAACAAAAGATATTACAGTGAATTTCACATAGCAAGTTTTTAAAATTGTTCTTAATATTTTCCCCCTTTGGTCATTGGATTTGGGGTACATATAGGTACTGTGTACTTTATTTCTCAACTTTTTATTTAGAAATTAATCTCACCCCTAAAATAATTTTCTATTTCCAAATATAAATCCACAACCATTGAGCTGATTCCAACTCATAGCACTCCTTTATCAAGCCTCTTAGGCTTTAACTCTTTTTTTTTTTAATTTTTTTTTTAATTTTTATTGTATTATTTTTACATGTACCGTCAAATCAGATCTGACTGGTACAGGAGGAGATTGCCCCCTCCTTCTCCAGCAGAGCATCTGGTGGATTTGAACCGTGTATCTCTGGGATACAACAACCACAACACCATCTCTGGGATTGCAGTGCAGTGTCTTGCCACTAGGCCACCAGAACTTCCTTTAGGCTTTAACTCTTAAGCTGCAACTTAAATTTTCACGCTTCATTTTTCACTCACAGGAAGGTTGGTGGATTCAAACCATCAAACTTTTGTTTAACAAACCAACACATACTACATTTTATCACTTCATACTCATTGCTATCAAGTCATAGTCAATGCATAGCTGGTCCTCCACTGGGTTACTGTAACTGTAAGTCCCATGGGACGAGATTGCTCATCTTATTCCAAAGGAGCAGCTTGTGGATTCAAAGCACCGGAAGGCCTAGGGGGTTATGTTGGCTGTGCAACTGCTAACATACTGAGCCACTAGACCTTCCTCTACACCATCAGGGCTACGTACTTCTAACCATAATGACTTAAGAAGCTTGTCTTAGGTACGACTCCATGGATATACTCCTATATAATAATGTCTTCTTACTGGCATTCCTAGTTACAGCTGTTGGATCAGCAGCTGGGGGGGTGGGGGGGGAAAGAAATTAAAGGAAAATATTATGGGACCTACACAGGGCAGGAACTTTCTTGTTCAATATTAGGCAGAAATCATAATGTGGATGATATATTTCTGCTAGGATGGTTTCCAACAATGTGGTGAACAAAACAGAAATCCAAAAATGAGGCTGAATTAGAAAAAATCAAAACAACCTTCTGAAGGAATGTGTCCAGATTATTTGACTCCTGGCTTCCTAAGACAGCTAGAAGTTACATAAACATAGATTAAATTCTCTATATGTTAGAGGTTATTGGACATGTAAGTTGTATCACTGGACATCAATTCTACATGGATTAAAAACATTTTATAACTTATTTCTTATGAAAATATTTGTAAAATAACATCTATGACTGTTTCCTTATTTGCTAAAATGGTCATAAAAATAAGAAAAAAGTCGTTGGTTCAGGTCCACCCGCTACATTTTGGGGAAAAAGATGGACAGTCTCCTCCCATTAAGATGTACTTCTTCCAAAATCCCTTGGGACAGTTCTGCTTTATGGAGTTCTCTGGAATAGCAAATACAAAGAAACCATACTATCTGACATCAAAGAGATATTTATTAGAAGGAGTATGATGAAGTTGACTAATATTATGGGATGGAAAGTATAGTTTGCAACAATCAGTACTGTAATTTTGCTATGAGGCTCAGAAAAGTTGAGAGACTTAAACTTACACAGGAAAAAAAACACAAATATTCAAATACTTTTATAACTGAAGGAAAGTATTTCTTACATCATTAATTACAGAAATTGATAATCTAAGAGGGGAGGAGTAGTACATAATAGACCAAAGATGATTACAAACACACCTCAAACTGATTATCAGTTGAACCTGGTATATGGCCCACAGTATAAGTCTTACTGGACGACTGATAATTTTAAACAGAAGAGAAAGAACTTCTATCACTATACTTACTTCATCTGCAAAATTAATTAAGAGTGGGTATTTCTTAGACCTTTTTCTCTAACCCTCTGCAATCCTACCAATACCCATGTTTTGAAACTGCATTTCTGTGTTATTAACCACCATAACTGAGGTCTCTTCAAAAACTTTGTGTGTGATTCAGTAGATTGGCTTCCAACACGCTGTGTAAGAGGTTAGTTTCATGGACGAAATTGTTTTTAAAATTTTCATAACATGAAGAGGAAGTTAGACAATTTTAGCAATTACATGTAGAGTAAGGAAAAGAGAGGGATAGATGTGAAGGGTTTTTGAGTTACACAGGTTTTATGCTATTTATTTATTTAACACGTTGCCACACACTTTTTAAATTGACGACTGTGCTTGGAAACACATTTGCAGTCGTTTGCGGTAACGTGTTAATTGAGATTTTAATGCCCGTTTATAGGGAACTTGGATTTCCATACATTCACTGTTGCACTTTTTCCTTCCTGCCCACTGCTCCCTCCCAGTTCGATTTTCTCTTTTGGAAAAAAAAATTCATTGTTATACTATGACACCTCCCCCTATCCACTTTTACTATGCAGCTCTTATTCTGAACCCTTGTCATACTGATAATACCTAATCATATATTCATTTTAAACATTTCTCTCCCTCATCTGTTTCAGTGCAGTGTACTTTATTTATCCTCTCTTTTCTTAGTTTTCCCCCAACCCCTATGTAAGTCCTGTTTTATAACAATAGCACTATGCAGTATTTATCCTCTCATAACTGAGATATTTCACTCAGCATAATGTCCTCCAGGGTCACCAATTTTGTATAGTATGTCTCGAGTTCCTTGTTTTTCAATGCAGCATAGTATTCCATTGTGTGAATAGACCACACCTTCTCTATCCATTCATTTGTTATTGGGCACTTGGGTTGTTTTCAACTCTTTGCTATTGTGAACAATGTAGCAATAAAAATGAATGTGGGTATATCTTCTTGGATGGCAGTTCTGGTTTCTTTAGGGTATATTCCCAGTAGTAGAATTTCTGAGTCAAATGGCATTTCTATGTCCAACTTTTTGAGAAAGCACAATACTGCCTTCCATACTGGGTGCATCATTTTATACTCTCACCAACAGTGAATAAGGGTTTCTCCACAATCTCTCCAGCATTTGTGGTTTGCTGCTTTGTTGAATTTTACTATTGTTACTGGGGTGAGATGATATCTCATAGTTGTTTTGATTTGCATCTCTCTTAGAGCTAGGGATTTTGAACATTTCTTCACGTGTTTGTTTGCCATCTGAATGTCTTCTTTAATGAAGTGTCTGTACATATCCTATGCCCATTTTGCAAATGGGTTGTTTATTTTGTTGTGGTGCTCGAGTATTCTATAAAATCTAGGTGTAAGTCCCTTATCAGGCATGTCATTACCAAATATTTTTTTCTAATCTGTGGCTTCCCTTTTTACTCTGTTGGAGAAGTTTTTAGATGTGCATAGGGATTTGATTCTTAGAGGGTCCTATTCATCTATTTTATCCTCTCCTGGTTGTATATTTTTCAGGAAGCTTGGAACACTGTTCATGTTGTGTCCTACGCTATTTTATTGATGGTTTTGAAGCTGAGTATGCCTAATACTTCTTAGGTGTTATCTTACTTAATTGTAACAAAAGTCTACAGTAGTAGGAATATTTAATTTCTGATTTTATTTGAAATAGTGAGCCTTAGAAAAGCTAAGTAGTGACCTCAAGGAAATCACAGATTTACTTTTCAAGGACATTGATATGAAAATCAAATCTGCATACAATACCAGTCCCTTCCTATTGTTTTGTAATAGATAATTTACCAATGTTCAATGTGTAACAAAGTACTTTTTTATTCATATGCATGTATATAAATGACAGTATTGTTACTTATTATAAGTATTGATATTTATCTCCCAGCACTGAACTCAACATGCTATTTTCATCCACTGCTGATGATACATTGTAGCCACCTACTGTAACATTCCCAGATAATATTTTTAGGGGAGAGAAGGGCAAAGGGAAGGACATTTTTAACTTATGCTGCATTAACTACCATATATATAACCTATTTCTGTTGAGATAGAAAGATGATAGATAGATAGATAGATAGATAGATAGATAGATGATAGATAGATAGAAGATAGATGAGATAGATGATAGATAGATGATAGATGAGATAGATAGATAGATAGATAGATAGATAGATAGATAGATAGATAGATAGATATTGTAGAGAAAGAGATCAAGAAAGAGAGCCCTGATGGCATAGTGTGTTACATATTGGGATGCTAAACAAACAGGTCAAGGTCTGAGTGCACCAGCCACTCTGATGGAGCAAAAAAGAGATACCCTCCTCCCTTAAACTTTTACAGTCTTGGAAACTTGATGGTCAGTTGTCATGCATTGGAATCAACTAAACAGCAGTCAATATGTGTAAGTTAAGCATCAAAACAACTTCTAAGAAGAATATTCTCTCTCTCTCTCTAAAAGATAAGGATCTAATTCAGCCTTTCTGATAATTTACTATGCATCTGAGAGCTGGATAATAAATAAGGATGACAGAAGAATTACCGCCTTTGAGCTGTGGTGTTGGAGAAAAGCACTGAACATCCCATGGATGGTCAGGAGAACAAGCAGACATGTCTTGGAGAGGATACAGCTGGAGTGCTCTTTGGAGGTAATGATGATGAGGCTTTGCATCACATAGTTTGGGCATGTTACTGGGTGGGGCCATTCCTAGGAGAGGGACAGGATGCTGGGAAAGATAGCGGCTCAGCAAAGAAGAGGAAGACCCTCAACCAGGTGTATTGACAAGGTGACTGCTGCAATGGGCTCTTGTGTGTCAGGACATGTGAGGGTGGCACAGGCTACAACAGGGTTCAGATCTTTTGTTCATAGAGTCAGTATGAATCATACTCAACTCAACGTCACCTAACAACAACAACAAAAGAAAATAAAGTGATGGTTCACAGAGTTTAAGTAACAATTACAGACAGGAAAATATGCTTGAAAATAGCCTGTTTTTAAATAACTCAGTACTTCCCATGGTCAATTTCAAAATCAGGCCCCATTTTTACTTTGTATTTTTGAATTGTTAGTTGACATATTCTTGATATATTTTATTATAGGGTTTTTTCCAAAACAATTAGTAATATATATTGACATAAACAGTTAAAGTATATGTTGTTTAGGTTGATCACATCAGAGATTCATGCATCCACAGCACTGTTGTTCATTCTTATATGCTGTTGAGTCGCTTGTGGTTCATAGTGACTTTGTGTACAACAGTTCTGAACCCTGCTCTATCTTGAGCCAATCTCAATGTTCCTGACACACCTACCCTCATTACGCCAGTCACTGAGTTAAGCCATCCCATCAAGGGTCTTCCTCTCTTGTGCTGTCCCTTTACCCTTCCAAGCATGATGTCACTCTCCAAGGATTGGTCCCCCCTTGCAATACATGTATGCCCAAAGTGTGTAACACAAAGCTCCAAAATCCTTGCTTCCACAGAGCATACTGATTTCACCCTCTCTAGGATGAACCTGTTTGTTTTCCTAGCAGTCCATGGTATATTCAATACTCTTCTTCAGCACTACAGCTCAAAGGTATTAATTCTATCACTTTTATTGTCCAGCTCTTTGATGCATAGCAAGTAACTGTGAAGACTAGAGCCTGGATCAGGACCAACTGAGTCTCTAGACTGGCCTTTTTGCTCTTCAGTATTTTGGAGAGGTCCCTGATAGAAGATTTTCCTAATGGAATTCATCTTTTGATTTCTTGGCTGCTAGTACCAAGAATGTTGATTGTGGAGCCAAGCAAATCGAAGCTGTTAACAATCTCAGTCTTTTCACTGCCTATCATAATACCGTCAATTGGTCCAGTGGTGAGAATCTTTGTTTTCTTAATGTTGAACTTCAAATGATATTGAAGCCTTCAGTCCTTTACCTTCTGCAGCAAATGACTCAGGTTCTCTTCAGGTTTGGCAAACAAGGTTGTGTCACCTGCATAACACAGATCGTTTATGAGTTGTCCACAAATCCTGATAGCACATTCCTCCTTATAAAGCCCAGCCTCTCAGAAGACCTGTTCCTCATATAGATTGAAAAGGTATGGAGATAGGAAGCATTCCTGGTATATACTTTTCCTGATTTTGAACCATGCAGTGTTTCCTTGCTCTGTTCTGACAACTTCCTCCTGATCCAAGTATAGGTTTCATATCAATACAATCAAGAGTTCTGGGATTCCCGTTCCTTCTCTGAGTTAGCACAGCCAAACGCCTTTCCAATTATGCTTTTAATTAGCATAAATATATTTCCCAATATAGTATCCAATTTATGGTTTTGATTAACAAAAATATATTTATCAAATTAATTATCTTTGATCAATGTTGAGTCTTGCTCTTCTTTTTCTTACTAAATGACTCATTTTTGCTTTGACTCTTATGTTAAATCAGGTTAGTAGTACATTTTGTTGTACTTTTTATTTTATTACTGTTAATGTTCCTCTAAACAATCCCCACTTCTAAAAAGAATAGTTATCATCAACCATTTAAAATATTGCCAAAAGAAAAAAAAATGTGCTGTCCCTTGACATATATACTTAAATTCTTTTATTTTTTAAACAAGAGCTTGGTTCACATAAGTTAAGTGGATAGTTTGGTGAACATTTTTGTCTAGAGACAAAATCTTGCTCCAAACAACAGTTTAAATGGTTTTAGGGGAAACCCTTTTGAAAGTGATATATTATGCAATTTCTTTGTATTGTCTGTAGAAGCGACTTGGCTAATTGGATATGAATGAGTGGTGAAGTCAAGGTGAAGTGCTCCCTTCACTTGCTGAGTTGTTTGTTCTATCTTTTGTCCTCTTGTAGCACATTATTACTTGCTTCTGATAAAGCAGTCACCAGCCTGTAAATATTTATTAACTTACCTTTCTTCTTCCCTGTTTCACCACTGACTTTTCAAAGTAAAAACTAAGCCTTAGTCCATTACATATCTGTAGTACCTAACACAATATTGTACACAGAAAATTCAAACTTAGCAGGTACTTCTAGAATAAGAAAATGAATGAATGAATAAAAGAAGAGGTTTTCATTATAGCATATCAATATTTGTGGGGACCACTATCATTCACCACCCAGATTTCACCTCAATGGGATCCCCAAATTGATGAGAATTTTGTCTTCTGCAATCGCTACCTTCAGCATTAACCTAAGCTCCAAAGGGGTGACTTTAAGTCACACCTTTGGCAAAACTTCTCATGGAAATCCATATCCAACAATACATTGACCTGGAAATAATCACCATGGAAAAGTCTAAGTGTTAGCTAATGCTTCCACTCAGCCTGAATATCAAAACAATTTTCCTTCTGTCTAATACATTCTCCTTTCCTTGCCACCATCACCAAATGTTGACCACAAGAACACAATTTAATAAACATTGTGCAAGCTAGCATATCTCAATCTGCTTCTCAGGAAATATATACAACAATATCTTTACAGAAATACCTTTATAAACAAAAATAGTAGGTATCTATCCAGGTGTCTTACTCCTCCCTACCTTCAGTATCTCCAATAGAAATCTATGTTGATTTATAGCATGTTAAAATTGTATTATATAGTTTCGGTAAATTATCTTAAATAACATGTACATTACTTCTCATCAACTAGGGATTTTTGTTTCATTCCAAAAATCATACATGGCTCAAAGAATGGAAGAAATTACTCAACAAAATTATAGTTTATCTGAAACTAGCAGTTTAAAATTCTTGTATATCCAAACAATAAAATAAAAGTAAGAGCTAAATGGGAAGTCTAAGGGATTTTATTATATTCCACACATAACTTGAAGATATTCTAGTGTCAATGTAATGATTTGTAGATAGTTGCTTCTCTATTTCACTTTCTTTAATTGAAAAATATATTGATGCAACAGAGTCTATGCTAAACCAGAATGGTGTTTTCAACTAAAATTTAATATTTAATCAGTTCTATTAGGAAGACTTTAACTTTGAATGGTGGTGGTTGCTGTTGAATACCATCGAGTCAAAAGCAATCCATAGCTGGCTCTTCAGTGGTTTTTCAGAGGTAGTAAATACCATGGGAAGAGACTGTCCATCTTTCTTTTAAAGAGCAGCTTGTAGATTTGAACCTCATACCTTTGGATTGACTGTGAAAAGTCTTACCACTAAGCCAACAGAGCTCCCTGGCCATGAATGAACTGTTGAGTAATTTCCTTTTAAGGCAAAGGGTCCTGAATAAGTTAGGCATTAGCTTTGGACCATTCACAATCCATGGGTCATGTATGTAGCCATATACCATGTGGTGACAAGGATAATTCTCCATAGGAGAAACTATGCACTGCTAACTGTATTTACTTATAGTACCTGGAGAATGGGTACACCAGCTAGATGGGGATACTTGTGAGTGGCACTGGTAGTATTCACTACAGCAATTATTTTTTAAAAACCTGGGTTATTGGTGGTGTTGTCCTTACTAGGTGCTATCAAGTCAAGTCTGACTCAAAACCATCCTATGAACAGCTAACCTGAAACTTCCCCTATCCTGCACAAGCCTTATCCTCTCTGGCACACTAGAGAACATTGCTGCAGTCACAGTGTCAGTTGTAGGTCTTCCTCCCCTTCGCGGACCCTCTATCCAGCCGAGCATGGTGTCCTTTTCCAGGGAGTCACCTTGCCTAGCTACATGTCATCAAATCAACAAGTATTCATAGCATCTATGAAAACAGATCTGAACCTTTCCCTATCCTACATCATCCTCAGCCTTCATATGCTCAAGTCCATCATTATGGTCACTCCATCAATCCCTTATGTTGAGGGTCTTTCTGTCCTTCTCTGACACTCTTCATTTACCAAGACTTTTCCTTTTTCCAAGGACTGGTTGCTTCTGACAATATGTCTAAGTATGTAAGGTGAAGTTTCACTATCCTTTACTCTAAGGAGAACTACAGTTGTTCTTATTCCAAGACATACTTTATTAATCTTTTGGCAGTCCATGGAATTTTCAGTACTACTCTTCAACACCACAATTCAAAGGCATCAATTTCTTCATCTTTCATCCTTAATCATAGTCCACTTTTCAGATACATAAGAAGTATTTGAAAAGACCGTAACTTGGGTAGGGCAAATTATAGTCCTTAAATGGAAATTCTTGCCCTTGGGGATCTTGAAAAGGTCTTCATCAGTAGATTTTCCAAATGCAGCATATTTTTATTTCTTCATTGTTGTTGCCATGGGTGTTGATTGTGGAGCCAAGTAAAATTAAAGCATTTACAACTTCAATCTTTTGTCCATCTATTCTGATGTTGCCTAGTGGTCCAGTGGTAAGAATTTCTGCTTTCTCGACATTAAGATGTAATCCATATTGAAGGCTGTTGTCTTTGTTCTTCTGTAGAATTTGAAGCCTTGTCATATGTTGCTGTTGTTACGTGTCTTTCAGTAAGTAGCAACTCATAGTTGACACACTAGCAGATTTTCAGACATTACAAATTGCATGGTATGAGGTAGCCTATTCTCTCTTGGAAGCAGTCAGTGGATTTGAAGCACTTCTTTTGGGTTAACAGCGCAACTCCTTATCACTAGACCAACAGAGCTCCTCTATTACAAAGGGTTGTTAATAATAGGACACCTAGTGAAAGATAAAGAAATGATTGAAGTTTTAAAATATTTCCTTTAACATGAACCAACAATAAACACTTATGGTAACAGCAGCCAAGAAATCAAAAGAAATGCTGCATTTGTGAAATCTGCTATTAAGGACTTCTCTAAACTTCTAAAGCACAAGATTGCAACGTTAAGGATTAAGGTAGACGTGATCCAAGCCACAGTTTTTCAATTGCTTCTTATGCATCTGAAAGTTGGACAATGAAAAAAGAGGACTGAGGAAGAATCGACGTTTATGAATTGTGTTGTTGGCAATAAGAATTGAATATACCATGGGCTGTCAAAAGAAAGAATAGGTCTATCTTGAAGGAAGTACAATTAGAATATTTCTTAGAAGGCAGGAGAGTGGAGTTATCTTTCGCCTCATTTTCCTAGAACATATTCTCAGAAGAGATATCATGCTGGGAAAGGTGAAGGATCAGAGAAAGACACAAAGAGCCTCAACAAGATGGATGGACATTATCACAATGGTGTGGAGATGGCAGAGATCATGTGGACGGTGCAGGATGGGGCAAGGTTCAGATCTATTGTTCATAGGGTAACTAGGAATTGTAGTCAACTTGCTGAAACCTAACAAAAACAGCACAACAACAGCACCTTAAAGCAGTGTACCTTAAATCTCTCCTCTCTATATCTGTTTCTACTCCTGAGCTCTGCCTTTGTTTTTCCAGGGAACCCTAACTAATACTCCTTTATTTTTTCTTTTTCAAATCCTTATATCCTTACACAGTGAAGAAGAACAACCAATGGACCAAGCAATGGTCCATATATTTGAACTCCAAGTGACCACCCTGGAAAATATCTTAATTATATTACTCCACCATGTACAGAAACTTCCAAGCCTGAAATGGGCTCCATAATGAGCTGCCGCAACTTACCTGGCATTGGCACAGTTTATTGTTGTGAAAGCAATCCCGCCTGGCACAAGACATCTTGATTTGTGTTAACATTCTAATGCACTAATCTTCCTAATACCCTTTATATTTATTTATGACATAAATCAAATCTGGCTCAGAACTAAGTTGTTGCTGTTTTCCTTCTCCTACCCGCCTGCTGGGCGTATTTATGTTATGCTGTGTTGTGTTGCTACCCTTGCTGCAAATATATCTGCGCTTCGACGTTTACTGCTGATTTAGCAAACATTTTATATTCTGCAATGAACTGTAAACATTTTTCCTTCTGACAGATCCATTATGACAAGTGTTATAAACTCTTCACTGTGGACTGTATCTCTTCTATTGAGCTGCTCTTTATATCAATTTTACTATGCAAGCAAACGACACTGGTAATATTGCACCTGTCTCAGCTCAGTCGAGACAATCAGTAAGCTCTGCAACACGGAATATCTATATACTTAGTTTTATTACATCTGTTCTGGTGTATATAGTCTGTTAGTGAGGACTGAGTTTTAAAAGTAACCAAATGAGTTGAAACTAGCCTATGAACCACAATTTCTTTAGACTTAAAAAAGTTTGGCTAAGCATAAACATAGAAGACATTTTGAGTAGCTGATAAAGTATCAGGGTCTAAAATGCCTTGATGTACCTCCATTAAACTCAGATATATTTGACAATGAATCCTGGCCCTATAAAAGGAATCTTTAAAAAGGTTTTTTTGAAGAGTCTTCTTTGGAAGGAAAGTGTATTGGACAGCAGATTTTGGAGTGTCATAATTTCATCCAAAAATAGTGATAAGAAGGCAAAAAAGAAAATCTATATTTATTATTTCTAATGTGGCATATTTTCACATATTACTTTACTTATTTTTCACATAAAGTGCAAGTTAAATTTACTCGATTATTTATACATACACACACATATACATATATATATATTTCATAATTAAGAATCTTAGCTATCTTAGTTTCAGAGACAGGTCAATTAGCTGAATACTAAAGAGCGATGGTTGGAGTTAAGAATATGCTAACATCAAAATCCATGTTACTGTTTTCTGTACATGTTGACTATTTTTTTTTTTTTTTATTTTCTACTGGACCAATTGGTAGCATCAGGATGGATGGTGAAGATATTGAGATTGTTCACAGTTTCAGTTTGCTCAGCTCCACACTCAACACTCTTGGCACCAGCAGCCAGGGAATCAAAAAACGTATTGCGATGGGAAAGTCTGCTGTTAGGGACCTCTCTAAAGTACTCAAGAGCAACGATGTCTCTTTGGAGATGAGGGTGCACCTGATACAGGCCATGGTCTTTGCAATCACTTGTTATGCATCAGAGAGCTGGATAATGACTAAGGAGGACAGAAGGAGAATTGACGCCTTTGAGCTGTGGTGCTGGAGAAGAGGATTGAATGTACCATGGACTGCCAAGAAAACAAACAGATTCATCCTAGAGAGGGTTAAACCAGGCTACTCCTTGGAGGCAAAGATTCTGGGGCTTCGTCTGACATACTTTGGACATGTTGCAAGGAGAGACAGGTCCTTGGAGAGGGACATCATGCTGGGGAGAGTAGAGGGACAGCACAGGAGGGGAAGACCCTCTATGAGGTGGATTGATTCAGTGACTGGGGTAATCGGGATGGGTGTGTCAGAGGCAATGTGATTGGCACAGGATAGAGCAGGGTTTAGGGCTGTTGTACATAGGGTTGCTATGAGTTGCAAAACGACTCGACGGCACATAACAACAACTAGTTTACTTACAAAATTCAAATATATTGTTTTCAAGAGCAAATTCTTTCAATTTCCCTAATCCCCCCAAGCAACATATTATACAACCCTATAATTAATACTCCCTCCCACTGCACATCCTCATCCCTCTACTTCCAAACTCTCCCACCTTCTTCGGTCCTTATACTCATTCTATAACAGTGATTTTATATAATATTTATCCTTGTGGGGCTCAGTTCGTTCACTCAACATAATGCTTTCCAGTCCCTCTCAAGTTAGGTAATAATTTACAAAGTCGTTGCTCCTGCATGCTGCATAATATTCCATTGTGTGAATGTACCATACTTTTTCAATCCATTATTTTGTGGTTGGACATTTGGGCTGTTTCCATGTTCTTGTAGTGGTGAATGATGCTGCTATGAACATTGGAATAGTTGTTATGCAGATTTAACAACCCTGTTGCTGAAACTGAAGAGGACCTGAAGTGCTTACTGCTGAGGATTAAGGACTGTAGTCTTCAATATGGATTGAAGCTCAACGTCAAGGAAACAAAGATTCTCACCAGTGGGCCAACTAGCAGCATTATAATTTATAATAGATGATGAAGAAATTGAGATTGTTAACAGCTTCAATTTGCTTGGCTCCACAATCAACACTCTTGGTACCAACAACCAGGAAATTAAAAGATTAATTGTATTGGGAAAGTCTACTATCAGATACCTCTCCATAGAACTGAAGAACACAATGTTAGTCTGGAGACTAAAGTGCACCTGATCCAGGCCATAGTCTTCACAATTATTTCCTATGCATCAGAAAGCTGGACAATGACTAGGGATGACAGGAGGAGAATTTATGCCTTTGAGCTAGGGTGCTGGAGAATATTGAACATACCATGGACTGCTAGGAGAATAAACAGGCTCATCCTAGAGAGGGCAAGACCAGGCTGCTCTTTGGAGGCAAGTATTCTGAAGCTTCGTCTGACATACATTAGGCATGTTGCAAGGTGGTACCAGTCCTTGGAGAGGGACGTCGTGCTTGGGAGGGTGGAGGGACAACGCAGGAGAGGAAGACCCTCCATGAGATGATTGACTCAGTGATTATGGTAATGGGGGTAGGTGTGTCAGAGTCAATAAGGTTGGTACAGGATAGAACAAGGTTTAGGGCTGTTGTACACAGGGTCACTATGAGTTGCAGGCAACTTGATGGCACATAGCAACAGAAACAACAATGGAATAGAGTCAGTAAAAGAATGAGTGAAAAATAATGTGGGAAGAAAGTCTATGGCAAGTTATATGAACAACTTCAGAGAAACTTGCTACCAGCAGTTACTGTGTTTCTAATAAATACAGTTTGTTTTTAAGATATACCTATTTATCAGTAATAAGGCCATTCTATTAAAGCTAGATCTCATTATTAATATTCCTATGACTGTGTCTTGGAAAGATTAGAAACCAATATTTCATTTAAAGATGTCATTCTATTTCACCATGCTATGTACCTGGTGAATACTTTTAGACTTTCATTTATCATTCATTAATTTAAAGTTGAGCAAATCACTTTTGATTGCTTCCTGTACTTTAGGTTCTATGTTTGGAAGAAAGGATGCAAAAGTGAAAAAGACAGGATTTCCGCCCGCACCCAGGTTCCTTTGTAGAAATCACACTGAGTTTTGTATCATTTTTCTTTTTAACAAGTCTCTCTCTTCCATACAAAGGGAAAGGCTTAAAGTCATGGAGCATGATGTGTTTGCCTTTGTGTCTTCCACACCTGGCGGGGTGCCTGGCACATATTAAGAGCTCAATAAATATTTTTAAATTGAATTGAGATTTCAAATTTATAGCTGATGAAGATAAATGAATATCTCATTACTTGACAGGAGTTCAAGTGACATTCTGAAAAGTGCTGATTTCAGCTTGGCCTCTGTGTACACCACATAAATACCAACCATTCCAATGGCTCATAAACCTGTACAAATCTGAAGAGGGTCCCTTCCGCCTCAAATCACTGATTACATGCTTTCTTTCCTTGCTTTATCATTTTCATAACATGCTGTTATTTTTGTAAGTTAAGAAAAATCAGATTTGTAAAAAATTCAGTCATACAAAGTAGAACTCCCTTTAGTGCCACAGTATAAAAATAGCCACTCACATTTTACTACACACCTTTCTTGTCTTGTTTTTTTTTTTGTAAATTTATTTATTGTGCATGTACCGTCAAATCAGATCTGACTGATACAGGAGGGAAATTCTCCCTCCATCTCTGGCAGAGCATCTGGTGGATTTGAACCATGTACCTCTGGGATTGCAGTACAGCTTCTTGCCACTAGGCCACCAGAGGTCCCCACCTTTCTTGTCTTTTATAAATCCAAACTACATTACAAATCTCTGAAATATATTATTTTATGTCTTAAAAACATATTATGTAAAAAGTTGTATAATATGACTCCTTCACAAAGTATACATTGAGCAAATTTTCTATGTTATATATTTATGATTGGTTTGATATATTTGAATGGACTAAATAGATTATGTTAAGTTTTCTTTCATTCATTTGTTCATTGCATATTTTCAAATTACCTTTACTATTACCAAACATGATGGCAGAGTCTAAGTATAGATCTTCTTCTTACAGGTTGTACAATCACCTCTGAATATGCTCTCTTTATGACACTGAGTTATACAGTATTTATTTGCTATTTTATCCTGTATTTATTAATTTATTAAGGATAACTTGTATGCTAACTCTTAGTCATTTACCTATTGCTTCCATTGAAACCACTTATCAGTAACTAACATTTAAAAGAGTCTGTTCTAGAGAAAGGAAAAACTGATGTGAACAAACCCTATAGCATTTCTGCCTGTGTGATATTTATTCTTTATTAGGGAGACAGAGATAATAAACACCATGTCGAAGATAGAATTTGCTTACATAGCATATATTTCATAATATATAGATTTGTATGTTGGTGGTGGTGTTATTGTTTTGTGCAGGTACGTCAAAACTGACCCGCAAGCAGATTTTCAGAGGTAGTAAATAACACAGGGGGAGATTGCTCATCCTTTTCCAACTAGCTCCCAGAGTAATTGGTGGATTCAAACCACATACCTTTGGGATTATAGCACAGTTCTTTACCACTTACAGTGCTTCCTTACATTTGTATAGAGTATAAAATACAAGCTTTAAGAAATTATAAAATATATAGAGAAGATAAAGCAAAATTGGTAATGAAACTGTAAGAAGATGAAATAGTTGTGTACAAATTTTCTCCACTTACCATTTTGTTGTTTATTAGTTGGTCCAGTTTTAAGAATTTTCTTGGTGTTGAGATCCAATCCATCCTGAAGGTTGAAGTCTTTGATCTTCAGTAGATACTTAAAAATCTCTTCACTTTCAGCAAGCAAGATGTATCATCTGCATATATTTTTCCAAATCTGTTGCCAAATTATACTTTATATATTCAAATTATTATATTTTATTAATATTCATATTTGAATATACATAGTGAAAAGCTATAATTATGACACATCATTTCTGATTTTAAGCTATGCAATATTCCCTCATTCTGTATTTTAGGATTACCAGTATCCTAAATTTCATCCATCACTTATTATACCTGACAAAGTTAACTAAATCAGTAGAGTCAATAAAACATTTCTGATGTTTTCTGGTTTCAGCCATATTCAAATGGGGTTTAGAAGAGGCCATGGCACCAGGGATATTACTATTTATGTCAGATTGTTCCTGGCTAAAACCAGAAGAATGTCTATTTGTGTTTTATTTTCTATGCTATGGAATTTGGCTATGTGGATCATAACAAATTATGTCTATTACCGATAAGAATAAGGAACCCAGAACTCTTAATTATGCTTAAATGAAATATATACCTGGATCAAGAAGCCGTGGTCTGAACAAAGCAAGGAAAACACTAAATGGTTTAAAATCAGGAAAATTGTGCATCAGAGTTGTATTCTTTCTTCATACTTATTCAATCTGTACTTTGACAAAAGAATTCAAGAAGTCAAACTCTGTGAAGAGGAATGTGGGATCAGGATCAGAGATTCATCAGCAACCTGTGTTGTGCAGATGACAAAACCTTGCTTCCTAAAAGTGAGGAAGACTTGAAACACTTACTGAAAAAGATCAAAGCCTTCAAATGAAGTACATCTCCACATCAAGAAGACAAAAATCACTAGTGGAGAGAGAAGCAATATCATGATGTAGAAAAGATTGAAATTGTCAATGATTTCATCTTACTCAGATCCGCAATCAAGACCCTTTGTAACAGCAGTCAGGAGATCAGAAGGCATATTGCATTGTAAAAGGTTGTTGTTAAGGGCCTCTTAAATTACTGAGAAGCAATGAATGGTGTCAATGTGAAGACTAAGGTGTGTTTGATTCAGTTCAAGGTCTTTTCAATCATTCACCATACATCTGAGAACTAGAAAATTAATAAAGATGACAGAAGAATTGATGTGATTGAGGTATAGTGTTGGAGAAGAACACTGACTATACCACGAATTGGAAAAAGGTGAGGCCAGAGTCTTCCTTGGGGACAAGGATGGCAAAGCTTCTTCTCTCACACTTTGGCAAATCACTAAGAAAAGCTACTCCTTGCAAAGGAACATCATGCATAGAAATGTGGAGAGTCAACAAAACAGAAGACCTTCAATGAGATGAATTGACAGTGACTGTAGCAATGGGCTTAAGTGTGTCAGAGAAGATGAGTGTGTACAAGATAGAACAGGGTTAAGACTTGTTGTTCATGGGATTATTCTGAGTCAATGGCACCTAACACTAACAACATAGGCTATTTTGAATGAAGCTTGAATTTCTTGAAGTTCCATGGCATCCGGTTATTATTGAATAGTCTTCAGTATATTTTTTACATTTTAGTTGACAAATACTAATTAAGAATTTTTTCATTATTAAGCTACAAGTTGAGAATATATTGGGTATATTAATGGATAAGAATGCTAAATGTCTTCTTTGCCATCTGTGGATTAGAATCAAATTATCTAAAGACAATACAATATTAGTATTTTATAAGGGACAATGTAAGGTACAATAGAGATACATAAAATAAGATACCAAAATTAAAATTGTGGGAGACAAACAATATATATCTAAAAATAATAACCTCCGACATGTAAAGGATGAATATAAGTTATCAATAAACATACACAATAATAGTGATGATGATAATCTATGAAAGGATACACAATTCTATGAGAGGATACACAATTAGAGACACAAGCAAATTAAATGTGGAAAGACAAATGGAACTGTACTCACATTTATATCTATCCAAGGTTTATATATGTGATTCATAGTGCGGCTATGAGTCATACTCTGACTATGGATAGATGGATGGAGAGGGAGAGAGAGAGAGAGAGAGAGAGAGAGAGAGAGAGAGAGAGGAGAGGCAGATAGATGGATTGAAAGAAAGAGAACCATAAATCTCTATAAGGAAAGAAAGGTAGATAGAGACAAAGAGATTTGGAATTATGAGCCGTCAAGTTG
>NW_006399779.1:22201220-22206494 GCF_000299155.1 Elephantulus edwardii
CAAGAGTGTTAACGGTGGAACCAAGCAAACTAAAGCTGTGAACAATCTCAATCTCTTCACCATCCATCCTGATGCTGCCAATTGGTCCAGTGGTAAGAATCTTTGTCTTCTTGACATTGAGCCTCAATCCATATTGGAGGCTGCAGTGCTTGACCTTCTGCAGCAAGCATTTCAAATCCTCCTCAGTTTCACCAAGCAGGATTGTGTCATCTGCATAATGCAGATTGTTGATAGATCATCCACCAATATTCACCACACATTTCTCCTCATAGAGCCTAGCCTCCTGGATAATCTGTTCTGCATACAGATTGAAAAGGTATGGAGATAGGACACATATGCATTTTAACATGATAATTCTGTCTACATTATGCAGGTTGGACTGTAAGGACAGAGGTTTAATTACAGCCAGAAGAGCAAGGGTTAGAGTAAAAATGCAAGATGTGATGACAACCTAAAAGTGGATTATGTCAAGGAACTAAAATAAGTGAACAGAGTCAAATAATACTTGTTGTTGTTGTTATGTGCTGTCAAGTTGCTAGTGAATCATAATGACCCTATATACAAGAGTACTAAACCCTGTTCTATCCTGTGCCAACCTCAATGTCTCCAACACACCTATCCCCACTACCCCAATCACTGAAAGGATCCATCTCATCGAGGGTCTTCCTCTCTTGTGCTGTCCCTCCATTCTGCCAAACATGATGTCCCTCTCCAAGGACTGGACCCTCCTTGCAACATGCCCAAAATATGTCAGACAAAGGCTCAGAATCCTTGACTCTAAGGAGCAGCCCAGCTTCACCCTCTCCAGGACAAACCTGTTTGTTCTCCTACCAGTCTACGGTATAGTCAACACTCTTCTCCAGCATCATAGCTCAAAGGCATAAATTCTCTTTCTATCATCGCTAGTCACTGTCCAGCTCTCCATTGCATAGTATGCAATTGTGAAGATGATAGCCTGGATCAGGTGAACCTTAGTCTCCAGGCTGAGGTTGTTGCTCTTCTGACTCTGGAGAGGTCCCTGACAGCAGACTTGCCCAGTGCAATTCGCCTCTTGATATCCTGGCTTCTGGTACTAAGAGTATTGACTGTGGAGTCAAGCAAACTAAAACTGTTAACTATCTCAATCTCTTCACCATCCAAACTGATGATGCCAATTGGCCCAGTGGTGAGAATCTTCATTTTCTTTATGTTGAGCTGCAATCTGTATTGAAGGCTTCAGTCCTTGACCTTCTTCAGCAAGCGCTTTAGGTCCTTTTCAGTTTCAGCAAGTAGGGTTGTGTCACCTACATAATGCAGGTTGTTAATGAATCTTTCTCCAATCCTCATGCCACATTCCTCTTCATATAGGCCAGCCCCTTGGATAATCTGTTCTGTATACAGATTGAAAAGGTATGAAAACAGAGTACATCCTTGGTGGATCCCCTTCCCAATTTTGATCCATGGAGTGTCTCCTTGCTCTGTTCTGATGACTGCATCTTGGTCTGTGTAAGTATAGGTTTCGCATCAGCACAATCAAGTGTTCTGAGATTCCCATTCTTCTCAGAGTCAGGCACAGCTTGTTGTGATCCACACAGTCAAAAGCCTTTGCATAGTCAATGAAGCACAGATAGACATTCTTCTGGTACTCTGCTTTCTTCCAAGATCCATCTTACATTAGCCATAATATCTCTAGTACCAAGACCTCTTCTAAACCGAGTCTGCACATTTGGCAATTTTCTGTTGATGTGTTGCTCCAGTCAGTTATGGATAATTTTCAGCAAAATCTTACTTGAAAGTGATATTAATGAAATTGTTCGACAGTTTACACACTCTGTTGGGCCACTTTTCTTAGGAATGGGAACAAATATCGTTATCTTCCAGTCAGTTGGCCAGCTGGCTGTCCTCCAGATTTCCTGGCACAACTTAGTGAGCACATCCAGGGCAGTGTCTGTTTGTTAATACACATCAATTGATAGGCTGTCAACTCCTGGAGCCTTGCTTTTTGCCACTTTTTTCAAAGCAACTTGAACTTCCTCCTTCATCACCACACCTTCTTGCTCATACATTATTTCATGAAATTTTTCTTTGTCAGCCAATTCCTTCTGGTACAGTGATTGTATCCTCCTTCCATCTTCTTTTAATGCTTCTTAGATCATTTAGCTCTCTACCCAAATATCCTTAAGTATTGCCACTCGTGGCTTGAATTTGTTTTTCAATTCCTTCAGCATAAGAAATTCTGAGCAATTCCGGCCCTTTTGACTTTCTGACTCTAGCTCCTTGCACATTTCATTATAGTATCTTGCTTTGCCATCCAGAACTGCCCTTTGAAATTTTCTGTTCAGCTCTTTAATTTCTTGATCTCTTGATTTAGCTTTGGCTTCGCAGCACTCCAATGCAATATTCAGAATCTTATCTGACATCCATCCTGCTCTTTTCTTCCTCTTCAGCCTTTGTAATGATCTTCTGCATTCTTCATGGACGATATTCTTGATATCATCCCACAGCTCAATTGATCTACGCTCATTGGTGTTCAAGGCCTCAAACCTGTTCCTAAGATGCTTTTGAAATTTGAGTGGGATAGACTTAAGGTCAAGTTTTGATTCCCATGGATTTAATTTTCTTCAACTTCAGCTTGAACTTGGTGGTCTGTCCCACGATCAGCACCTGGCCTGGTTTTCACCACTGATGCTGAGCTTCTCCAGTTATTCTTTCCACAAATGTAATTGATTTGATTCCTTCGCATACCATAAGGTGAAATCCATGTGTATAGCCTGTGTTTGTGTTTCTTATAAAAGGTATTTGCAATTAATAAGCTATTTAATGTTCAGAATTCTAGCATTCTATCTCCAGCTTCATTTCTGTCACCAAGTCCATGTTTTCCAGTTACTGATCCTTCTTCCCTGTTCCCAACTTTTGCATTCCCATTGCCCGTTATTATCAATGCACCTTGATTACATGTTTGATCGATTTCTAACTGCAAAAGTTGGTAGAAATATTCCATTTCCTCCTTTTTGGCTCCAGTTGTCAGTGCATATATTTGAATAATAGTGGTATTCACTGTACTTCCATGTATGTGTATGGATATTATCCTGTCACTCACCACATTTTATTTCATGATGGATCTAGAAATCATTTTTTTAAATTATGAAACCAACCCCATTTTTTCTCACCTTTTCATCCCTGGTATAGTAGATTATATGATCATCTGATTCAAAATGTCCCATGCCAAGCCATCTCAGTTTGCCAATACCTAAGTATGTCCATATTTATGTGTTCCATTTCTTTCTTAACATCACCCAGTTTTCCTACATTCATGATTCTTACATTCCACATTTCAATCACTAACGTCTGCTTACAGCTCTTCCTTCTTTGTTTCCATATCTGAGATTTCAATCTCAATTGCCATGTTTGCTAGTCTAAGTATGCTCTATTGTAGATAGGGTTTTCAAAGTCCTGTTATTTTGGAAGCTGATGTCCAATCCTTCTTCCTAGTCTGTTTTAATTTTTTTTTTATAATAGCATCTTACAGACAAACATTTTATGGAAAAGATCAGATGAAAGACATTTACCCAATAAGAAATATGACTGATAAGATTGAATGTTGTTACCCACCCTTGCCACCTTTATTTTGACCTACCCCTTTCTCTACTCTATCAGCATCCCTTCCTTCTTCCACCTACACCATTCAACACCTCTCTCCCTTGACTAGCCCTTGATATTATGGCTTAAGGCTCAAGCCATCAGGTTTCTGTGCTACTGAACACCTCATGCTAGTGCTTAAAATCAATAGGACTTCGTGCATGAGTAAAAACTGGCATGAAAAAAAAAAGAATTGTCTTATGTTTATCATTTTGGATAACTGGATGAGACAATATCACAGAAACTAGGTAGGGAACATTAGACAGAATATTAATTCATTTTTGTAAGAATCTATTTTGCAATCTATGGCAGGTTGAAGAGAAATGCTCACTGGGCAGTTAGTCACACAGATTTCAAGCTTGAACATATGAGTGGGTATTAAAAGTGTGAGCATCATGAACATCTTCTTGGCTGATGAGATGGTCCAATAAAAGGATGTAGAGTGATACAGATTGTTGGTTGTGGGGTTTTTCTAGACATTGGATTTCCAATTCCACATCAATACTTGTGATTGGGACTAAAATATATTGTAATTGACATTGAGTTCTGTCCAATTCCAAGGCTTCTCTAGTTCTTGAACTCTGGACTTTAAGATATGGCCCCATTTCCACCTATTAACTATCAAGAGGTCTTAATAATTCCAAGTTCATAAGTAGCTTCTTTGCATCTATGGCAAACTGCAACACCAATGCTGGCATTTAATGGTTTTGATCACCTTCCTGGTTAGATAGACTAGGCAATTAGCTGAGATTGGCAGAAGAGATTTGGTTCTTAGATGTTTTGGTATAGTTCTTAGGATAAATTCCTTGAAAGAATGTTTGTATCAAGAGCAGCAAAAGCTTCTTTTCTGCTGAATATATTGGTTTCTCAATTATGTTTCTTCCCTTTGACCTTTTCTTGATATCTATTAATGTTAACCATTCTCACTAACTTAAAACAATCATTTCCCTTATTTCTGTTACAGCATACACACTACAATGTGTTCCCACCTTGCAGGATGCTCATCAGTTTTTTTATGGTTCCTTATATTTCCATCCTTACCCAACTTAAAGTAGTATTAATTACCAGATCAATCTTTTCTTTTATTCTACATTACTGGCTAGAGTTCTCAACTTCCATGACTTCCTTTTCTTTCATTTCCAGTTTTCAATGAACAATACATGCAAAGCATTTTTTTCATTTCTTCTATTAAAATGACATTCAGAAACTTTCTCTTTCTCTTTCTTAAAATGAGTCCATCTCAGTCACCATCATCTCTTGCCATATTGTGTTAGTACATGAGAGTCTGTTTGCCACCCATAGTGTATCTATGATACTATTCTTATGGTGGCAAAGGACTGTTGTAGTATGAAATATATCATTATACTAATATGCAAAACAGGATATAAGTTCATGAAGGAAAGAGAGTCTTCATTTATAGCCTTCTTTTGATTTATTTACATGGAATGGTTTGATTTCTAAGTGGGGAAAAGCCAAAACCCACTAATTGCTTCTTCCCCACTGTCTTCATTTACATCTCAGGCTGCATCATCTGTATCAGTCATTAAAACAAAGATGTAGAACTTCCACGTTTGACTATTCAACCAAAATTCTACTAGTTCGTGTGCTGCTTTCTCTTTTTTACAAAATAAAAGAGAGAGAGAAGGAAGGAAGGAA
>NW_006399779.1:22206598-22221437 GCF_000299155.1 Elephantulus edwardii
AAGAAGGAAGGAAGGAAGGGAGGGAGGAAGGGAGGAAGGGAGCGAAAGGAAAGGTTTCAGATACTAAGGAACAAGAGGAAAATAATGAAATGCGAACCAACCAGCAGTTTCTTTGACACTGACTAGCAGGGAAGCACGATTCAAGTTGGAGAATTGGATTTTACTGTGAGGACTTTAGCAGTAGGAATGGTGATCCATTGCTTGACTACTAACTGAAAGGATGGTGATTCAAGTTCGCTAGCTGTTCATGGAAAAATGATTTGACAATCTCCTCCTGAAAGATTATAGCCTCTGGAACCCTCTAGAGTGGTTTTATTCTGTCGTATAGCTTTGTTTTGAGTCACAATCAATAGCACACAACAGAATCACATGTTCTTGCCTTGGTCATTGTGTTTTGTAGTAACTTTGGTTGAAACAACACTGTCCAAGTCAACAGTTGGGAGCACTTAATAAAGAGTAACTGGATCATATAGTGAACAAATAAGAAAGTCAATTCAGATGTTAGACCTACGGCTCATTGCTAACATGAGCTCTTAAGTCGATACGTAGTCGGTTATAATGGTGAGGCACGTTTGTGTGTTATTTTTAAAATAAATCACTTGGTGAATTAATGGATTTTTTTTAAAAGTTACATGTTTAGATACTCCATTTGCCAATTCTAATCTATTTTGTATTTTCCCAAAGAGATGCTTTACTAACAAGATATGACACAAGAACAGGGAACTGTTCAGAATTGTGGTATGAATAATTATATCTGATGACAATTTACACTCAGGCATAAACAGTCTCTTGCTACATCAAAGCCCCTTAGGAAATAATCCCACTTTAATATTAATTTTATTTCATAAAGTTCTAATGGATGTCAATGGGATCATAGACAATGTTCTTCTTACTAAAGAACAAGTCATATTATTGGGTATATAAAGCATATTTTGACAATATTTTATATTACTATTATTATTATTATTATTCATTATGTCCAAGGCACGTCTCAAACTGTAGAAAATGAGATTTGATATGATATTAGAGCTCCTCCAACTTCTGCTTTAATGGACTTTCAGACAACAGCAGTTTGCTTCCGCTCCGTCAGGATGGCTTAAAAAGTCTGACTGTTTCTGCTGAGCTAGTATCTGTGAAGTGTGAAGTTTTTAATCTGATCTCTGTTCAGCCTCTAGCATTTAATTTGCAGTTTAAGATTTTGTAGAGGTCAGCCATGCAGATCAACAAGGGTAAGAGCCTCTAGGATTTGTCAATACATGTTGAGGGAAGCTGAGTAGGAACGAACACTGCATGGGAAGAAATTGTGTAGCAGGTCATACAGGACTGAGACTGCTTTCTGTTCTGGAGGCTTCAGATGGGAAATGAAATGCAAAAGGTGCCTTGATTTGTGCAGCTGGAGGAGGGGAGAGAAGAAAAGGGTCTAGATTTAAACTAACTGAAAGCAACAGAACCATAAACTAATAGTGGCCCAAGGATTATGTTGTGAACTTTTGTCAGTAGAGAGGAGATAACATTTATATTCATCATTATTTTTTCCAGACCTCATCTTCTTATCTTGTAAGAAAAGCAAAATCATTCACTTTCCGATGGCACAGCTTACACCTCACACTTATTCTATCCATGGACTTCTTCCTTCCATCTCACCTTCCACTTCTTAAGTTATCTATACCCTATTCATTTGACTGTGTGGATCACAACCAGTTATGGCTAAAATTGAAAGGTGTGAGAATTCCAGAACAATATCTTGACTGTGCTCCTGAGAACACCTATACCTAAACCAGAAAGCCGTTGCATTAACAGAGCAAGGGAACACTGCACGGTTCAAGATTAAGAAAGGAATATACCCTTTCTCCACCTCTTTTCACTCTATCTGCTGAGGAGATCATTTGAAAAGGCCGGCCTTTAAGAAGAATGATGTAGCATCAGGATTGGAGGGAGACTTATCAAACACCTGCCTTATGCTGATAACACAAACTTGCTCAATGAAGACACAAACTTGCTCAATGAAGTACAAGCTGCAAAAGATAAAACACTACAGTTTTCAATAGGAATTGCATTTCAACATTAAGAAAATAAAAATCCTCACCACCAACACAATAGGGAACATCAGGAGAGGTGGTAAAAGAACTGAAGTTTATAGCAATTGCATCTTACTTGGGTAAACAATCAATATCCTTGGCAACATCAGGAAAACAAAAGATGACTTGCATTAAAAATATCTGCTGTCAGGACCTCTCCAGATGTCTACAGTGTGCTTGCATTCGGCCATGATCATCTCAATTGCTTGCTATACATCTGAAAGCTAAACAATGGGTAAGGAAAACAGAAGAAGAATTGATGCCTTTGAGTTGTGGTGCTGGAGAAGAGTACTGAACAAACCATGGATTGCAAAAAGAACAAATATATCTGTCCTGGCAAAAGTGAAACCAGGATGATCCTTAGAGGCAAAGATGGTAAAACTCTGCCTCATATAGTTTAGGCATGCTGTCAGGAAGGAACAGTCTTCAGAGAACATCATGCTGGGATGAGTAGATGGTCAGCACAAGAGAGGAAGATTCTTGATGAGATTGATTGGGTAATGAGGTCAGTGGTGTCAGAGGTGGTGATGTTGCCTCAGGATATGAAAACTTTCAAAGTTATTGTCCATAGAATCTCTATGAGTTGGAGCTGACTCAATGATACATTACAACAACTCATTACCATAGTTCAAACTAAGTACTGCCATGCTCACATATCCTTAGAAGTTTCTCTAACTCTTCTAAAGCCATCTTAATCTCATTTCTCATATATGTTTAACTTGCTATGCCTTGATGCTTTTGAATTATGATGCTTGAGAACGGTACTGAATGCCCCATGGACAGCTAAAAGAACAAACAGATGTCTTGTAGAAGGTGCAATCAGAATGATCATCGGAAGCAAGGATACAAAGCTTCATCCCACATACCTTGGGCATGTTGCTAGAAGAGGCTACCCCTTGTAAAGGGACATCACACTTGGAAAGGTGGAGGGTCAGCAAAGGAAAGGAAGACCCTCAGTGAGATAGATTAATACAGTGGCTGCAGCAATGGCCTCAACTGTGTCAGTGATAATGAGGATGGCATATGATAGGACAGGGTTCATTCACATCTGTAGTTCACAGGGTCACTATGAGTCAGACTTGACTCAGGGTCATCTAACAACAACATAGAGCTCTAGCAGCCTAGTGGCAAGGATATATGCTGCAGTCCCAAAGGTATGTGGTTCAAAGCCCCAGCTGTTCCACAGGACAAAGATGGGCAATCTCCTCCTGCGTGATTAACTGCCTTTAAAATCCACCGAGGTGTCAGCTATGAGTTGGTTCTGACTCTACGGTTTACAACAACATATGTTATATACACACACTACTTTTTCAAATTATCTCTTAGCACCCTATGAATGTAGCTTCATGGTTGGATTATAATTTTAGTAAAAAAGGAGTATATTTTTTTAAGTGCTAGGTTATCTGGCTTGGCCATTATCTTGCTACTAACTTATATTTATCTTTGCCAAGAAACTTATTTATCATATTTCAAGCAAAAATTTATCTAATGCTGGATGTACTGTAGTCCTTCAATTATCAGTATGTATATATGGATGGACAGATGGATGGTGATGGATGGATGGATGGATGATGGATGGATGGATGGATGATGGATGGATGGATGGATGATGGATGGATGGATCAATCAACTAATGTTTGGAGGGATAAATAGATTGAAGGTTTGAATGAAAAATGATGAATATATGTGTGAACTGGTTGAAAGAATTTAAATTTTAGGCTTTAGACATGTAAACTATAACTAGATGTTTTCTTCATCCAACACAGAATATTATGGGTAGAATCATGAGAGAGTCTTCCTGTTAGTGAGATCACAGGATAGAAACTGTTTGCCTAAGAAGTGAACTTTTCCCTGCTCTGTTTCCCTGGATGGCTAATAAATGTACAGATTTAAAAAGTAGTGTCTAATAGTTCATGAGTCCTGAATCTGTAACCAGGTAATAGAAACATTATTAATATTTTTCCCTCCAAAAGAAAAGGCACTCTCTGTTTCCATTCAACTATCTCTTAATGAAAATGTCTCCCAGACATCATCACAGTCGACTGGAAGTCATAACCTCTAAGCCCATTTTTCACCCTGTAGCTAGCTAGTTCATTTTTCACTTCACCTCAGCCTTTTGACAAGTCATATAAAAGAAACAGTGAAAGAACAGCTCTCTTATCAAAACCTACCTCCCCTTCTCCTGAACACACCATGTCATAGAGGCAGCTGAGAAATGATCCCTTTATTGTTTCCATGTACTAAAGTGTAGCCAAAGTTTTCCAACAAAGCTTTTGTCCTGAACATGTATTCCACACAGATGGACAGTGCAAATTTAGCCTCGTTATGTGAAAAGCCACCCCCACCATTTAGTCTCATCACCTAGTAAAGACACCATAGCCAGATAGTGAAGTCTGGTTTCTACTTTCAGTCAATATCGTCATAAAGTTAAGAGAACATCTTCATTTCTGAGGAATCTGAAAAGGAGGCGGTGCTTTTGGTATAATTAATAGGAAGTTGAGCTACTAAACCAATGGTGGTGCCTCTCTGGAGATACTAACCCACCACAGCTCCATAGGAAAAAACTTGGCAATCTCCTCTCTTGTGATTGACAGGCACCAAAATCCTTTGAAGGGTCAGCTATGAGTTGGTTCTGACTCGATGGCAATGAGAGAATTTCAAATGTATGCTAGAACTCCCTGTAAATGCTTGCTGTATTCTTACACCATTAATTATTTTTAAAAAATCATCAGATGGAGCCACGTAAGTTAATACTGACAATGGCCAGCTGGTTGTTTCTAGACTACTCTGTGCTGCTTTGTTAGTGGCCAACCCTACTGACCCTGATAGGACGGATAAGCCAAGTTACCTCGTAACTTCCTATGTCATGTGTTTACTCACGGAGAGGAGAGGTTTGTGTCCATGTATAGCACCCTGCTTCTAATTTGACAGTGCTTTAATTCTGGAACAGGATGCTTGGTGTCGTCCGATGGAGGTGTTACTACTTTGAGTGTTAATGTGTCTTATCCAACAAGACTGAGAGTTATGTAGTTTGAAAGCAGAAATGCTCAGTAAGTAGTTAAGGGAGTTATACCTACTTGACGCTGATGCACTGATTTCTACATCGCTGTACATATCCTAGACTTAAATACAACACATGCAATACCACAGACTCAGATTTATGAGACAGAACTTAACCGGCTTTCCACTATCCTTTCATACTACTTAGGTACAGATCAACGTGCAGATTGATTTATGAGAAGGTGATGAAATAACTAATAAAATCAGCAATTCTATAACCTACCACACATAGCCTTTTCCTGGAAAAATAGGACAAAAGAGGAAAAGACTACTCATCTTCATCCCTTGTAGTAGTTAACAGATTCCATCTGTGGACCTTTCAGTTAACAGACCGACAAGTTATCCCTACACCATCAAGTCACCTTTGTACAGAGCAAAACTTTGTACAGAGTAAAACAATGATCTGTAACATATCCACTAACTTTGCAAGGTCGCAATTCATACAACATACTGAAAGATTGGAAGGGGCAAACACCAAGTGACATGTTTATGCAGTTAAGATAAGTTACCATTTACAACATAGGAAATTGTCAGATTACAAACAAGTTCCATCCATAAGTCTTTCTTTAAGGAAAATGTGTACTAAATTGGAACAGTTCCCATCTAGCATTAGTCAAACATTTGTTTTACTATCTAATATACAATACAGTTTGCATTCAGACAAGTTGAAGAAACTCCTCCTGATAAAAGCAAGCAGTATATAATCATCAAAATAATTGCTCTCAAGGCTAGCCTAACTCCATCCAGTTTCCAAGACCGTAGAGGAAAAGACTACTCATCTTCATCCCTCGAAGTGACTAACAGATTCGATCTGTGGACCTTTCAGTTAACAGACCGACAAGTTATTCCCTACACCATCAAGTCATCTTTTTAACAGAATAATATATTAATAATGTATTTTTTTTTGTATCTTCCAAAGTAGAGTTCCATTTGTTATTATAAACAATTGTATGTACCTGAACTTCTTAAATACAGGCTTTATGAAAGTTAGTGCATAGCTACAGGTTGGATACAAATTGGATGTTCATAACCCAGGGATGGCTTGCATAAATGGATGGAGTAAATGTAATGTATGTGGTACTGTGTAGCTTTCTACCTCATTTCATCATATTATACATTTTCTTGTTAAAGGGCGCTTGTTACTGCTTTCACTTTGATCACTGACAACAGACGAACCAATCTTTTAAAAGAAAATCTCTATTAATGATTCCAGGTGTGTCTCCCTTTTCGTTCATGGTGCATGTAGATCAGGAAACATTTCTGTTTCTTTAGCTCCATTTTAGAGAGCTTTGGTGGCCTAGTGATAAGAAGATGCACTGTTAACCCAAAGGCACATGGTACAAATCCACCACCTTGCTCTACAGGAGAAAGATGGGCACTGTCCTCCCGTGCAGTTTCCATCCTGTGAAACCTGATGGAGAGTGAGCTATGAATCCATATCTACTCAACAGCGCTTAAAACAACAGCTCCATTTCAGTCTCTCCTATCTAAAGAATGAAACATAAACAAATCAGACTTATAAGTAGAAATTATTTATTCTCTGCACGTTAATGAAAATTTTTAGGAAGTCAATTTTGAAAGAAATCTCCTTTTAGCCTTTGAGTATTTTGATAGTGGCATAGAATTTTTTAGATATGAGACGCTTCTTATGAGATACTATGTTCATAGAAGGAATAGCCTTGATATTCCTTTCTTAGGATTTCCTGTCACAATACTTGGCACTGTGGATTTATATGAAGGCAGGAAGCTGATGTGTGAACTAAACAGAGTTTTTAAACACGGCTTAAAATTGAGAAGGGAGTCTGTCAGGGTTGTATTCTCTCTCTCCATACCTATTCAATCTGTTTATTGGGCAAATTATTTAAGAATCCTCTATGAAGAGGAATGTGGCACCAGGATTGGAGGAAGACTCATCAATAACCTGCGTTACACAGATGACACAACCTTGCTTGCTGAAAGTGAGAACTTGAAGCACTTGTTGCGGAAAATCAAGGAATGCAGCCTTCAGTATGGGTTGCATCTCAATGTCAAGAAAACAAAGATTCTTATCACTGGACTTACAGACAATATTATGATAGATGGAGAGGATTGAAATGTAAACAGTTTTATCTTGCTTCTATTCACAATGAACACCTTTGGCACCAGCAGTCAGGAAATAAGAAGATGCATTGCACTGGAAAAATATGAAATTATGATCTCTCCAAATAATTGAGGAGTAATGAAGTCAGTGTGAGGACTAAGGTGCATCTGATTCAGACCATATTCTTTCCAATCACTTACCATGCATCTGAGAGCTGGACAATGAATAAGGATGACAGAAAAAGAATTGATGTCTTTGAGCTGTGGTGTTGGAGAAGAGCACTGAACATCCCATAGACAGCCAAGAGAATGAACAGATATGTCTTGGAGAGGGTGCAACCAGAGTGCTCTTTCGAGATAAGAGTAATGAGGCTATGTGTTACATACTTTGGACATGTTGCTATGAGGGGCTATTTCTTGGAGAAGGACATGATGCTGGGAAGGGTGGAGGGTCGATAAAGGAAATTCACTCTCGATCAGGTGAATTGACATGGTGAAATGGTGACTACTGCAAAGGGGTCTTGTTTGTTCAGAAAGTGTGAGGATGGCACAGGATAGAACAGGGTTCAGTTCTTTTGTTCATAGGGTTACTATGAGTTGTGCTTAACTTGATAGCACCTAACAACAACAACATGGGCTATCAAGGCCCAGCAGGAGTATCCTTCAATTCTGAATATGTAGCACATTCTGTAGCACATGTATTACCATAGAAAAAGGTGAGTTATAATAGTTTATTCTTCTATTTCTACATTTAAAATTCTCCTTGGATATTTTTTGCTTCTACTGTTTTCATCTAGGTTCTACCCTTGGACTTTTGTCCAGTCTTACAGCTTTTAGTCACACAACTAGTCAGTGTCTGCAGAGATATTTTGGCATGTTCGAGTCTTGATTTCTTTTGTGGTTTGAGGATACAGCCCCCTTGGTTTTACACTTTCATCTCACTGGTTTAGTTCTTATTACATGTGACATGCTCTGTAAGGACCACTCATCAGATAGCTTTATAACTGCAGGATATTGTTACTTTATAGCCTCTTCTATTTATTTCATCCTTATGGATTATGTCTTCTTGTTCTTCATAGATGTTCAGGAAGAGTCATCAGTCTACCAACTCACGTCTCCAATCTACCAACTGAAGTCTGGCACTCATTCTAGAATTTAAGAACCAATCCAAAGCTTCAATAATGGAACACATTATTGAGTCTTACCTACCAGAGTGAACAGAGAGCCTGTCAAGGTGGGTTGAATAAACATCTCCCACTAGGACTGGTATAATAATAGATACTTTAAACTTCAGAGGAGATTGTAAATTCTGAGTAGATAAAGTGTGAATGGGGAGGAGGAGGAGGGTGGACATTGATAAGAATAACAAAGAATTTTGTTTGTAGCACAAAGGGTCCCTATGAGTCCTTGACCCATTAGCACCAGACCACAATGGTCTTCCAATATGCATTGCACAATGTCATATACTTAGTCCTGTTGTTTTCTTCTTGAATTCTGCTATAAAAATTTGCCTGCTCCAAGTTGCAGTCCCCCAAGAAACTGGTTCCAATAAATATAATTAAGTAATAATGATATGAAAATTATAATAAAAAGCAATAACAATTAGAAGTTTATCATCATATCATAAAAAATTCACTTGTGTTTTAGTAAGCATAACATCAGTAAATTGTCTAACAAATTAATCTGGTGAAATGTGAGATAAAAATGTGAATGATCTTCTTTCTTGTAGGAGTTCTTAAGTATTTTTTAAGATATTAGTATATTAACTAGAAAAATAAAAGGACATAAGAAATTATAAAAAAACCAGAACTGAAGAGAATATCAGATACCTTTTAACAAAATTCCTAAATTTTTTCATGATGTTGTTCATGTCTACTGTAGTGAATTGACTTGTTCCAAGAAATGCAGCCAATTTTTGCCATTATTAGACTTGGCACATAATACTGCTGACTTCTACTTAAAGGATCTTTCTAATTTATGCTTGTACATTTAAGGAGTTAAGAAATGGAATATATGGGAACTACTGAAGGTGAATGCATTGTTGTAATTATGTGTATTTTCCCCCTAATGTTTAGAAAATTAAAGGAGAAAAATCAATTAAGAACACAAGTTCTTCCTTGGAATTAAGCAATCCAAGTTTTATAGTTAAGCTTCACTATTTCATAAAAAATTCTTTGAGCAAGTCTTTTACTCTTTCTTAATGCAAATATATTTCATGTAGAAAATGAGAATATAACTTAGCAGTGGATTTGTTATTATGACAAAAGAAAATAATTTACAATAACTATTTGGGTGCAATATCTAAATGGTGATAACTTTTTAAAAACTAATTTTCTCACTAGTGTTATTTTCAGTAATACTCTTCTTTCTGAAACAAGGAATAAAAAATTAAAGTAAAATAAGGACCAAATATCATTGAAAGGTCTAGGAGATAAATAAATCTCTATGGGACCAGTCACTGGAGAGAGACGTCATGCTTGGGAGGGTGGAGGGACAGCGCAGGAGGGGAAGACCCTCTATGAGGTGGATGGATTCAGTGACTGGGGTAATTGGGATGGGTTTGTCAGAGGCAGTGAGATTGGCACAGGATAGAGCAAGACTTAGGGCTGCTGTACATAGGGTCACTATGAGTCGCAGATGACTCAATGACACATAACAACAATGTTGTATACCTCCATAATAAAGCATTAATAATCTTACCATTTGACTATCCCTCTTTATAACTAACCTTCTTGAAAAGGTATATGGACACACTGAATATATCTCTAAATTTTTCAACCAACTGAATTAAGATTCTTTTATCATTTTTCATGATAAAATAAATGGTTGCTAAATTCATAAATGATCTCTAGCCTCTTAAGAGAGTATGTATTTCTTCTGTCACAACTTTACTGGGTCTTTTAATAAAAATTCAGCATAACTTGATTCCTCCCTGTCTGTTTCAGTGCATGTGTACAGGCTTTTTAATTATTTTTAAAATATATATCAAGATGCAGAGAACTGCCTGAAGTGCAGGCTGGGTTTACAATAGGCTCTGGTACTAGAGATATTATAGCTAATGTTAGATGGATCTTGGCTGAAAGCAGGAGTACAAGAGAAATGTCTATCTGTATTTCATTGACTATGCAAAGGCATTTGGCTGTGTGGATCACAACAAACTATGGCTAACTTTGGAAGAATGGGAATCTCGGAACACTTGAAGCACTGCATGGTTCAAAATTGGGAAGGGTGTATACCAAAGATGTGTTCTATCTCCATATCTTTTCAATCTATATGTGGAACAGATTATCCGGGAGACTGAGCTCTATGAGGATAACTGTGGAATCAGGATTAGAGGTAGACTTATAAACAATTTATGATATGTAGATGATATAACCTTACTTGCTGAAACTGAGGAGGACATGAAGCACTTGTTTCAGAAGGTCAAAGACTTCAGCCTTCAATATGGATTGAAGCTCAACATCAAGAAAACAAAGATTCTCACCATTGGGTCAACTGGCAGCATCAGGATAGATGGTGAAGAGATTGAAATTGTTAAAAGCTTTAGTTTACTTGACTCCATAATCAATGCTCTTTGCACAAGCAGCCAGGAAATTTAAAAAGATGAATTGCACTGGGAAAGTCTGCTATCAGAGACCTCTTCAAAGTACTGAAGAGTAACAATGTCAGTCTGGAGACTAAGGTGTGTCTGATTCAGGCCATCATCTTTGCAATTACTTGCTATGCCATCAGAAAACTGGACAATGACTGGGGATGATAGATGGAAATTTGACACCTTTGAGCTGTGGTGCAGGAGAAGAGTATCAACTATACCATGAACTGTTTCGAGAACAAATAGGTTCATCCTAGAGAGGGTAAGACCAAGCTGTTCCTTGGAGACAAGTATTCAAGTATTCTGAAGCTCTGTCTGACATACTTTGGACATGTTGCAAGGAGGGACCAGTCCTTGGAGAGGGACATTATGCTTAGAAGGGTGGAGGGACAGCACAGGAAAGGAAGACCTTCGATGAGATGGATTGATTCAGTGACTGGGGAAATGGGGGTAGGTGTGTCAGAGACAATAAGATTGGCAAGGGATAGAGTAGGTTTTAGGGCTGTTGTACATAGGGTCACTATGAGTCACAAGTGACTTGATGGCACATAATAACAATAGCAACAACATACTAAATGTAATTCTTTTGTATAAAGAATGTGTCATCAGCACTGGAGTGAAACTCACCAACAAAATAAAATATGGAGATGACATCACCTTGTTTGCTAAAATGAAGACATAATGTGCATAATGATAAAAATGAAAAACTTTGTTGTTGATTACAATTACAGAGAAGAGAAACCAGTTCTCTCAACTGGTTTAACAAATACTACCATGATACACAAATGAAAGATTGAAGTTGCCAAAGATTTCATTTTACTTGGATCCATAAACAAAGCCCATGGAAACAGCAGTCAAGATATAAAAGGACAAGTTTCATTATGTAGATCTGCTGTAAAAGACCACTCAGAAGTGGGTTTGAGTCCTTGAGCATGGATGAAAAAAGACTAGATGAGATGTGAGAGGATATCAAGAATATTAGCCATAAATAAAGCAAAAGGTCCTTAAAAAGACAGAGGGAGAGGAAAAGACCACTAGGGGTATCAGAAGAGAGATTGAATATTGTCCTAGAGTGCAAAGAAGCCAAAACAAAATAATCAATATCCTTTTGAGTTGTAGTGTTAGAGAAGAGTACTGGTCATACCATGGGTTGACAAAAGAACAAACAGGTCTGTTCTTGCAGGCAAGGACTTTGAAGCACCATCTCCTATCTTTTTGCCAAGTTGCCAGGAGGAATCAGTCCCTAGAGGACATCATGCTTGAAAGTGTGGAGTGGCAGCACAACAGAGAACACCCTGCATGAGATGGAGTGACACAGTAACTGGGATAACGGGGATGGGTGTTTCAGAGACTGTGAGACTGGTTCAGGTTAGGGAAGGTTCAGAACTATTGTGCATAAGGTCACTATGAGTTGCAGGGGACTTGATGTCATTAACAACAAGAGCAACAATGAAATTCAAGTTACAGAACAAAATGTGTATGACTAGATGAAGGAAAAGGAATTGTTATGTAATTTTCCCTCAGAAAATTTAAAAACTTCTTCAAGAAGTAAACTTGTAGCTGTTCAATCAGTTCTGATTCATACACTCTTCCATTGGATTTCTGAGGCTGTAAGTCACATGAGAGGAGATCACTCCTCTTTTTCCACAGAGTCAATGGCAATTAAAATATTACAGAGACTAGACTTTTGGATTAACAGTACAGCTGGCTATAGACTGTGCCACCCGAGCTCCCAATATATTGTATTAAAAAGAGAGAGTAATTAATATTCTAGCGGGGGGGGGGAATGGTTCATCCAGTGTGTATTCTTTATCACTTGCTATTAAATTTAATTATATTTATTTGGGGGACATATTTCTATGTGAGTATATGACTATCTTTCATTGTTTTTTTTTAATCTGTTGAGTTAGACCATGTGAAAGGGATTACCAATAATTTGTTTTTTTGTGATCTACAAACTAGCAATATCATATGATTTAACAAGATAGTTTCAGGACTAAAGCCTGATTCCCTTGATCAATCAAGCCTCTCTTTATAAGCATTTTGATGGATTCCAGTATTTTATGTGTAAAACTATAAACTTTGAGAGAAGATTACTTATGCCTCATTTAATGAGAGTGATGAAGGAAATATTCTTTGTCCTAAAAGTTTTCATTCCTATTATACTATATATACAACTGATATAATTGATATAAAAAGAGAAAAATATCTATGTTTAGTTTGTTGCAAAGAGATACAAATGACATATTTCTTAGAGTAATAATGGTAGGACTTTAGCTTATTTATTTTGAACACAAAAATCAATGATTAGAAAATCATTTTATGCTTTGGAAAGGATGAGTGACAAAGTAGGAAAGACTCAACGAAATTATTTCACTCAACAGTGGTAACAATGATCTGAAGCCTATCGAAGACCATGAATGTGATGCAAGACCAGATGACTTTATGTTCTGTTATGCTTCCTAGATTCTAGCGAATAGCAACAACTCTGGTGGCTTGCTGTTGTTATGGTTAGATGCCTTTGAGTCAAGCACAACTCATTGTGACCAACATATCTGAACTGTACTATTTGGTTCCTGTTCATTATCTCTTACACACTTGTGCCCATCGATTCAGTGATCGTGTCAGCCCAGCTGGTTGAGGGTCTTCCTCATCTTCAGTGTCCCTCCACCTTCCCAAGCATGATGGCCGTCTCCAAGGAATAACCTCTCCAAGCAACAATGTATTATCCTACGTGATTCTAAAATTTTCATTTTCTTTCCCTCTCTATCTTTTCTTCCAGCATATTCCCATGGAGGTTCTCATCTTCTATCTCATTGAATCTCTGTTCTATTTTATTCTGCTTATTTGTCCCTCTAGTATGTTGGGGAGATCTACCATTTTGGTCTTGATGTTCTAGATTGTTTTTTCATGCATTTCTGTTATTTCTAGTGCTGTGTTGGCTGTACCCTCGCTGTCTTGTCCTGATTTTAAAAATGTTGTACCTCTTTATTTATGATTTTAATTCTTTCTTCCATCATTTGCAATTTCATCAGTAGTTGTTCGTGTATCTCCACGTAGATAGATTTCTTCTGGCTCCTTGTATCTGGAGTATTCCCTTTATTTATAGCATCAATTTATTCTTCCATAATTTGTAACTTCTTCAATAGCTATTCATGAACTCTGTATCTTTCTATATCCTCTACTTCTCTGTCTCTGTGGTACTCATTGGGTCTGCAATAGGATCTAATTGTTTAGGAGAAGACCTGTGGTTGGTTATTGGGGCTTTCCCCCCATAATGTTTGAAGCTATCTGCTGTTTTCTTGACATTCTGTGGAGTTGTTCTTGGTATGTGTTAGGTCATTTCTGTCATTTCTGTGTAGGTCATTGACAGTCCTTTATCTTTATGAAGCTATTGATAAGTTGCAGGCTAAAAGTTTTCTCTTTACTGGGGAGGGCAACTTACTTTTTCCTAAAGTCTTTTCTCATCCTAAGCAGTAGAAAAGCTCACCTTTCTTAAAGTTCTTCAAGTCCTCTCTGGTCTGCAGGGCAGCAGGCAAGGAAGTTAGTAAGGCAGGCAAGAAAGTCCCCCTGGCTGAGGCACTTTCTCTCCAGAGATGGGGAAGGCAACTCCCAATACCTGAAGATGCCTTTTCTGGTCTCAGTGGCCTAGTAGGAATCTCCCTTAGTTGTGGTCTGTCTCTGCTAAAGGCTAATAATGTTCCTGGTGGTCTTCAGTGTGACTGGCAATGATGTTCCTTTGACTGGGGTACCCCCTCTCCTGGGAAGAGAAGGGTGACTCCAGTGCCTCGAGGTAGCTTTTATGGTCCTGCATGACCTGGCAGGAATCTCACCTGGCTATAGCCTGCCTCTTCTAAAGTCTATTAATATCCTTAGTGTCTGTAGTGCAGCTGTGACCAGGTTCCTCTGACTGAGGAGGAACTGTACATTATTGTGTATACTTTCTTTTCTTTAGGATAAGAAAAAAAAATAAATGTCTAATGAAAGAGATTGGAAGCTGAGAAAACTTTCTAGTTTGTTTGTTGTTGTT
>NW_006399779.1:22222802-22229646 GCF_000299155.1 Elephantulus edwardii
ACATATTAGGCATTGGAGAGATGAGATGGACTGGCATGGGGCATTTTGAGTCAGATGACCATATGATATATTACTCTGGAGATGAAAAGACAAGGAAAAGTTTGTTTGAGGCTGTACTTATATTTTGAAATATAGCAAGAACTAGGAAAATAACCGTTTTTGTTCTGTGATCCTTAAAAGTTGTTGAATCCACTTGGAAGCTCAGTAGTCCTCCTTTTGCAGTTGGGTGTTAAGCCAAAAGGAAAGACATCCATAAAAGGAGACTATACTTCTGCCCACCATTTCTCCTAAATAATAAATGGAAAGTCTATTTTTGAAATAATAAATATATATATGTTGGCTGTCTTTGGATATGAGAGTTAACAATCTTAGTTTGGCCAACTGCTGACTTCAGAAATAGAAGTCTAGTCTACCTTGTTCAAGCTCTCTGATTAGCAATGTTCAGATTCAAGCTATCCAGAATAGATTTTTACAAAAGTTACTATGACTGTTACTCATATTTGTGATGATCTGAAGATTCCTATTGCATGGTTAACTAGAGAAAATTGCTATGTTTGAATAGTTACTGTTTTACTCTGAGAGACCAAAATATTTTATGATATACAGAAAAAATTGTTGGCTCAGGCAAATTAGGAGTTCTTAAATTTGTTCTCAAGTTCAGATATTTTTTTATAAACCTGGTATCATGAGTTCTGAGGATGAGGAGAACCTTGACCAGAGTGAGTGGCTCTTTCTCCTTGAGACCCTGACTGGAAAAATTTCATATGTACTATAAGGAAAGTCTGTAAAAATAGTGCAAGACATACAGTGATGGAAAACCTTAAGAAAAAGAGGCAGTTAAGTTTGTGAGATACTATTTGAATGCAACTTTTACCTGTGCATATTTTTATGATGGCAGGGGCCTGTAAGAGTTAAGCTGTTACCTGTAAGAGTTACCTGTCCTGATGAGTTTGAAATGAATTAACATCAGTGATTTCTTTCTTTGCTTGTACATAAATTTGGAGTTGAGGAAGTTTTTGGAGTATTTTTTTGTCCAGGAGAGAACGACATCATACTTATTACCACTATGGATTGTTTTTCACTACAGATAACTTTATGTATTTAGGTTATTCAAGGATTTTGTGCTATGGAGATTCAGCTGTATTTATCATTTTCTATATGTTTTAGACTTTAAAGGACTGAGGGTAGTTAAGGGCATCACTAATTGGTCCCTTTACTTCCTGTTAGAGGCAAAAGGGAAAACTAGTTCTAGGCAGATCATAACACCAGCATCCCTTGGGACAGAGTTCTGTAATAACTATATTTTCCTCAGTTCTGGACTACCACAAAGATGACAGAGAGGATAAGAAGTGGCAAAGCTGGTATAAAAAAAAAAGGAATAAAAGTCAATACATTTTACTTTTAATACTGATTTTAATGAGTTGGGAAAATTGTCTCTGGGCTTAAATATCGCTTTCTCTTAAATTAGGATGAAAATGGAAATGAGAAATGGAAGGACTTTATCCTTTCTTCCAGGCTCAGAAATATTTTTTAATAATCAGAAATGCAAGATTTCTTATAAAAAAAAAATTCTTCCTTTTGGATTCTTCCAGCATTAGAATGCTAATAGATATGCAAAACAGAGGTCCCAAGACTTAAAAACCTACCAACATATTCCAGTCTCAGCCTATGCTCTTAGAGAATTATAATGAATTATTAGGAGATTTTACTCTAACTCAAAAGGGCCATCACTGAGTTGATTAAAAAATAAATTTGAATTACTGGGAATAAGCTAAGTTTAGTATTTAATTTAATCTAATTGGGAGGAGTGGCATCTACTTCCAAAATAGCTTATCTCCAGAAACCTATAAACCAGAAGAAAGGATGAAAGTTATACAAGTGTTCAAGTCTTTTGTTCATAGGGTCGCTATGAGTCACCTATGACTCAACAGCACTTAACAACAACAACAGCACAGAGAAGATCCCTTGCTCTACTGGACGGAAAGCGATGCTACCAAGCCAAATGTGGGCGACTTTAATCCGTGGCCCTCAGGCCTAGTTTTTCATTGTTTTTGGTCATTGTTTTCTTCTAGGTTGTATAACCCTGATCTGTCCACTTGCTGTGCAGAGGTAATTAGTGGTTGCTGTGAAGCTGAACACTGTCACACTGATGTGTTAAATGTTATAAAGGTTACCCATGGTGGACAGTGTTTGGTGGAGCTTCCGATTAAACAAGCTTGGAAGCAGGAGTGGCATCTACTTCTGAAAGAGCTTGCCTCCGGAAACCCTATGGACCTGGAGAAATGATGAAAGTTATACAAGTGTTCAAGTCTTTCATTCAGACGGTCACTATGAGTCACCTACAACTTGAGAGCACTTAACAATAACAACAATGGCCTAGTGGGTCAGGAGTTTCACTGTTAACCTGAAGGCAGGCAGTTCAAATCTATCAGCTGCTACAAGGGAGAAAGTTGGACAATATGCTCCTATGTGATTTATCCATTTTCCCCACATTATTATGTTTGTTCCAGATTCTTCAAATTTTCGATGTTTCCATCTTTCCCAATTTGGCTACTTGAGTCATGACTAAACCAGTTCTGACTAGTATGAAGCCCTGTTGACATTTTTCATTATCTTAGAATGCAGTCTCCAGAAGCAAAGCCTGAAATGAAGATTTATGGAGGAAAAGTTAGGAGAACATAGTGAGAGGGTGGAGGAAATGTGATAGGAAAGACAAAGAGGATAAGTAGAAATGTGAGTTTTAAGTGAAATCTAAATTCAAGGAGATTCCTTAGGGATTTCTACAATTTAATCTATATCAGAGTCTTATCTACTACTGTAAGAGACATGAGATGACATATAACCTCCAGGTGTCTCTGTGAGATATCTTTAGTTATCTTAAAGGGAGAAGTTACAGATTATTAGTGGTTGCTAGTGGAATTACTGGAGAATGGATATCAGAATGATACTGGTGAAAGTGATCCAAGAGAACTACTTGGAACAAGAACTTCATTCTGCCTATGTGTTTAAATCTTAATTTACATGTTTCATTGGTCTAGTGCATAAGTAGCTATGATACCAACTCAAAAGCATGTGATTTGAATATGCCATGTGTTCCATGTGCGAAAGGTAGGCAGTCTCCTCCTGTGTGATTTACAGCTTCTGATAACGCCCTAGATGGTCAAGCATGAGTTGGCTCCACCTCAACGGCACATAACAATAACAGCAACAATGCAGAATCAATTCACGTGGGAAGGAGTGGACAAAAGAAATTCATTATCCAGAGGTCAGTAAGGCTAGTAAGACCCTGGAATACTAAAAATAAATTATGCAAGACATAGGTTGCCTCCGTTCCTTCAGGGAAAACTTGAAAGTTAAAAAACCCAACGGAAACAGTATCATTCCACTGCAGGAAGAAATCCAAAGAGCTTGGTGCCTTAAAACAACACTACATGAACCACAAGAGAGGTTAGAGCAAGGTTTCCAGGTTTTATTGAGCACCGGTGGCCATTTAATCATCTAGGGTCGGAATTGATGTGACTGGTGGCTTAATGTGCTGACTTGGGTTAAAATGTCAAGTTTCTTCATGAGTCAAAATCCTGATTGTTAATAATTTTGTTGTTGTTTTTTTGGGTTTTTTTTTTTTTTTTTAGATTTTGTGCTCCTGAAATAATAGAATACCTGGGAAGGACATTTTAAGAAAAAGGAAAAAATTAATATTTGATTTCTTTTTATTTCATGTATTTTAATACTTTTTGCTGGGGTTGTGTGACAGGCTTGAGAATGGTGGAGATCATGAGAATGCACAGGATACAGGAAGTTTTTTTCTCTGTGGTAATTAACCTGATAGGTCCTAATAAAAACAATATGTTGACCAATAATATCTTTTTCGGTGTTCATCACTTTGAGAGAAAGAGTTTGGAAAGGAGTCCACAATATGTCTGTGCCAGTATTTCTGTCTAGAACCATACCTTTCTCATTTGTAACCTAACAAAGCATTATGCTCACACCACACAATTTCACCCAGGGAAAATTACAGGTGTGTTTTTCTTAAGTTTGTCCTTATAATTCTTTGTGTGGTTGTTTTTTGGTGGTGATGTGTGGAGGTTTTGTGTTGTTGTGTTGGTTTTTGTTGTTGTTGTTGTTTACATTTTCTCTAACGCACTTGTACAATGCACTTAATTCTTTAGAGGGCTTCAGTGAAACATTATCTAATATACTTCATGGGGTGAAGGAGGGGGCAATCTGAGGAACCCCAGGTTCCTTTGTACTACCATGATACACGCCTAATGTTTAAAGCAAACAGATAAATTTTGTTAATTTTGTTTTGGTTAAATTGAGGGTTTTGCATCTATCTCCATTATTTTATTGGTGATACCCTTACTTTATATGTTCATTAATGTTTCACATTGGAAGCAGGCATGGCATCGACATCTTAAACCACATGCCTCCGGAAACTCTATGAACTTTGATAATGTTTATAGTTATATAGGGGCATCAGATCTTTTGTGCTTGGTGCTGCCATGAGTCGTGCTCGACTCGAAGGCAATCAACAACAACGATGTTCCACACTACTGAGACTATTTGGAAATAAACAGATGCAGGTCTCTAGTTCCAGTGAAAACTAGGTAAAGTTGAAATTTGCAATCTCTTCTATTTCTTGCCTTTTCTGTTAATGTTCATGAAAGTTGTACTCTTACTGAATGCCCCATGCTTTTATGATGTCCTAATGTGAATTGTTGAAATAAAGAGTTAAGATTGAGGAGAATGGGAATCCCAGAACAATTAATTGCATTCATACAAAAACATATAGCTAGCCTAAGAGTCTATTATGAAGGGAAACATACATGATTTAAAATTAACAAGGTAACAAGGTGTGTGCAAGGCTTGTATCTTTTCTCTGTACCTAAAAAATCTGCATGCTGGGCAAATTACTCAAGAAGGTAGACTATGAAGAAGAATGTGGCATCAGGATTGGAGGAAGATTCATCAAGAAACTACATTGTGAGCATGACTCAAACTTGCTTGTTTAAAGTTGAAGACGTGAAGCACTTGGTGCAGAATATCATGGGCTATATTCAATACGTATTGATCTCAAAATCAAGAAAAATTCTCACCACTGGACCATGAGGCAACATCATGATTGTTGTTGTTGTTATGTGCCGTTGAGTCACTGTGACTCATAGCGACCCTATGTACAACAGCCCTAAACTCTGCTCTGTCCTGTGCCAATCGCACTGTCTCCAACACTCCCATCCTGATTACCCCAGTCACTAAATCAATCCACCTCATAGAGGGTCTTCCCCTCTTGTGCCACTCTCCACACTCCCAAGCATGATGTCCCTCTCCAAGGACCAGTCTCTCCTTACAACACGTCAAAAGTACATTAGACGGAGCCTCAGAATCCTTGCCTCCAAGGAGCCACCCAGTTTAACCCTTTCCAGGATGAATCTGTTTGTTTTCCTAGCCGCTCATCATGATAGACGGGGAAAGATTGAAATTATCAATGACTTCATCTTACTTGGATCTACAACCAACACCTTTGATACCAGAAGTCAAGAGATCACCAGAATACTGCCTTGGGAAAGTGTCTGGTCAGGGACCTTTCCAAATAATTGAGGAGCAATGATTTCAGTTTGAATACTACGGTGAGCCTGATTCAGGACATGGTCTTTTCAATCTTTTTCTATGCAACTGAAAGTTGCACAACGAATATGATGACAGAAGAATAATTGATACCTGTGAGATATGGTGTTGAAGAAGAATACTATTACATGGACTACCAAAAGAACAAGCAGATATGTTTGAGATTGAGAAAATGCTGCCAGAGTGCTCCTTGAAGGCAAAGATGACAAAGCTTCATCTGATATACTAGGACATGTTGTTCGAAGAAGCTATTCCTTGGAAAAGGCATCATGCTTGTAGAACAGAGAAGGCCCTTCAACGAGGTGGATTGACACAATTGCACAAACCTGAGCCAAAACTGACTCAAAGATGACATTCCAGTGGGTTTTCTGAGGCTACAAATCACACAGGAGGACTTCCCACATTTCTGCCCTGGAGGAGTTGATGGATTTGAACCACCTGCATTTGGGTTAGCAGCACATATAGCTCCTTACCATGAGGCCACTAGCACTCCATTCAGAGGTGACTTGAAAAAAAAAAAAAGATATAGTGTTTGACTTCTGAAAATCGACCCCTGAAAACACAGGGAAGCACAATTTTACTTTGATGCACAATTTCTGGGGTTTTTATTAAGATGAGTCAATATTAAAGGCTTGGATTCTAGTAGACATTATGATACATTTTTTTCTTACTTTTTTCATTATGAGACATTTTCCTAGACATAAAAAGTAAAAAATTCAAACTCACTGCCAATGGTTCAGTTCTGATTCATGGTTAATTGCCAACAGGTTCCTAATGCTATAAATTACTGCCTAGCCATCTCTCTCAAACTCCAAGGTGGAGTCCAGTCCCAGAGATATGCAGGCTTTGAATTAGAAATGCAACTTGCTACAGACTATTCTACCAGAACTTTCTGTAATCTGTAAAATTGGGGAAAAAATACCCAACCCTCATGCTAACACAATGTTATTGTTGTTGTTAGGTGCCATTGAGTTGCCTATGCTAATTTTATTGTTTCTGACATATCAACCCCCATCACCCCAGTCACTGAATCAATCCATCTCATCAATGGTCTCCCAAGCATGATGTCTCTCTCCAAGGTATAGATGCATTATTATACTGCTGTTGTTGTTGTTGATTGCTTCAAGTCAAGCATGACTCATACGACCCTATGAACAAAAGGCCTGAAGCCCCTCTACGACTACTGACATTTATCAAAATTATATTAAACTTTACATTA
>NW_006399779.1:22229837-22233135 GCF_000299155.1 Elephantulus edwardii
TTCAAAGCCATCAGCTGCTCTGTGGGAGAATGATGGGCAATTTTCTCCTAGCAATTAACTGCCTCTGAAAACCTGCTGGAGGGCCAGCTATGGGTTGGTTCTGGCTAGATGATACACGTAGACAATGAATGAGGATGACAGAAAAAGAATTGACACCTTTAGCTTTGGTTTTGGAGAAGAACACTGAACAGTCTAGGACATGAATTTTCCTCTATGTATTTAGGTTTCTGTAAATTTTTTTCAACAATAAAATTGTGGGTGTACATCTTACCCAACTTTCTGTAGACATCAGTGGGTCCCAGACTGATGTCTATTTAATCTATTTGCTTACCCATATGTTATGTCTTGGATGCTGTATGTGGTCTCGTACGGGAAAGCACTAGATTACTCAGGAAGGACAAGCACTGTCAGAAGGTCTGAAGTTTAGCACTTATTTAAGTCTTCTGATGTGAACTCATGTTATTTCTTTTCTATGTATTTCATTATTTTTCCAAATCTTTTAAATTATTATTTATATGTAATTTTGTTGTGCTGTAGCCCCTAAGGAATTATACTGCTAACACAAAGACCAAGCCTCCCTGGTAGTTTTCATACGTGGTTGGCTCCATGGGATAAAGTTGGGAGATATGTGAGATTTATAGCCTTGGAAACCCCATTCAGGGTCATTCTTGAGTTGGCTCTATCTCAAAGGCAATGAGTACCAGTGGATGGGTTTTATGTGTGTATCAAACTGTGTGCCTTTGAGATTATAGAGCAGCTTTTGCTACTAGGCCACCAAAGCTCCATATATATGTGTGTATGTAATTGTTCAAAACACAAAAGGCCTTGCCATCTAGTCAGAAGTAACCATAGCTGACCCTCCAGTAGTTTTAAGAGACTGTAAATTACACAGGAGGAGATTATTCCACTGTCCACCATAAAGATGCCAATGGATTTGATCTGCATGCCTTTGGGTTAGAAATACAAAGGGAAATACAAATTCTTGCTATTTAGCCACTATAGCTCTCTCATAATCCCTTAAAAATTAGAAATATTTCTTTTTGGTGTCTATTTCAGAATCTACATTTATTAGACATACTTTTAAAACCATGCTAGTAGTTTCTAGATGTTTTCCAGTTTACCATCACAATTTTAAAAAATCATGCCTCATCCTCACAAGAATATTTTTTTTTTAGTATACTGCTGTAGTCTTTGTATCAGTGTTGTCTCACTGAGAGTCTTCCACTTCTGTCTTGGCCTTTTATTCTCTATGTCTGATATTCTTCTCTAGAGATTGATCTCGCCTGTCCAAAGTGAGACACTCATATCATCCTTGTTTATCATGATCTTTACAGAGTAACCTCAAAAATCATTTCATCATATCTGATAAAGTTGGGCTAGGTTGGTGTTACTGTTGTTAGATATTAGTTTAAAGACCAAAGTACACCTGAGCCAACTCGGGGTATTTTCAGCTGTTGCATATGAATCTGAAAGTGGAAACTGTGCTGTTGAGTGAAGAGTATTGAGTATAATGGACTGAAAAAAGAAAACAAAACAAAACCCCCAACAAATCTGTCTTGAATGAAGTGCACCCAGGACTCTCTCTAGAGCATGTGAAACTTCATTTCACATGATTTGGCCATGCTGTCAGGAAGGGCCAATCCTTGAAAAGAGACATCATGCTGGTAAGCAGAGAGGGTCAGTCAAAGAGAGGAGGCCCTTCAATGAGATGGACTGGCACAGCTACTCTAACAACGGGCTCCAGCAGGTTGGAAATTGTGAAGATGGCATACGATAGGGCAAGGTTCCGGGCTGCTGGTTTTTGGAGTCACTGTGAGTAACAGTCTACGTGATGGTACTTAAGAAGAACATCTACAACAAAAATCTCAACACATGTATCTCTGCACAAGATCTTCAAACTGTAAACTTTAAAAAGTTTACTATTCTCCTTTGTTTAAAATTTAAAGGAAAAGAATGAAATATAGAAAGCTCTTATTTTGTGTTGGTTTTGTTTTACTTTTAATGACTTCTGTGATGTTCAAAAAGAAAGTAGAAAAAAAAGGAATGAAGGGAAGGGCAGGAAGAAGATGGAAGGAGAGAAAGAAGAAAGAAGGAGGGAGGGAGAAACTTCCTCAGTTGTCAATTTCCTCATTGCTTTCTCCTCATCTTTTTTTATATAGTCTGTGTTTTGTGAGGCTAGAAAAGGTTTTCAGCACTGAAAATAGTTGTAAATTGGTTTTTAATTTTTTTTTACATTTCAAACATGCATAACCAATGAACATGGCCTAGCGTGTTTATTGGTATTCACTTTAGTCACGTGAAACTACACATATAAGCAGTATTTAAGCAGAGTTTACAAATCAATTCAGTAAACATGCAAATTGTTGTTCACCAAGTTCACACACTCAGGTACATGAATTAGAAGCATACATCCAAACTTTGGCCAAAATGCTTTTTTTGAAATGCAAAAATATAAAATTACCTCCTGAAAATATGAGGAGATGGTCTACACACTTCAAAAATCAGGTGTTGCTTATACCAGAGAAGTATGATAGCAACAGGATTCAAACGACAAGCAGCAAGATCTCAGGAAATTAGAAGTGGCCAAAGAGAACAGGAATAAGTTTTATGACGAAGGAGAACCAAAGTCAAGGCATGGCTGATGGATTGGAACCATGAGACTTTGGGACTACAGTGCAGCTTCTTACTGGTAGGCCACCAGGCTCTGACTAATAAACCTTTTTCTCCAGAAAATCTCTAGGATACTGAACCCATCCAAGTAGGAAAGGAAAGAAGGATGAGGGGTGAGCAGAAGTCTAAGGAGAAATGAAGGCAGAGATATCAAAAGGAATTTTTCAGTTAGGGGGAGTGGTCTTTTCCCAATCTGTACGTTAAGTATGCAGTGATCTCTTATGTATTTCTTTGAGATGGGGAAGTATAGTCCCTGTACTCCAAATACAAGTGAATCTATCTGTTTATAGCATAGCTTCAAGCCCCAGATAGGCGGGCAGGTTTGATGAGCTACTAACAAAAGACAGCCAGTAATAATCCTTTAAATCCCAAGAGAATACACTGCCTGATTCAGTGCTTAAAGATGAACACATACCCCAAGATGAAAAGCAATGTACAGTGGTCACAAAAATGGATACAATCATATCCATGATCTTATTAATGGTGCAAAATAGAGCAATATTTTGTTCATTTACAGAGAAGGTCACCATGAATTAGAGTAAGAGTCAACTTGATGGCAACTAACATTCCTACCTTCCTTTTAAATCTGTTTCCTGCATTAATACACAACTCACATAGTGTGTATATA
>NW_006399779.1:22234045-22249312 GCF_000299155.1 Elephantulus edwardii
AGGTGGATTGATTCAGTGACTGGGGTAATCGGGATGGGTTTGTCAGAGACAGTGCAATTGGCACAGGATAGAGCAGGGTTTAGGGCTGTTGTACATAGGGTCGCTGTGAGTCGCAAACGACTCGACGGCACATAACAACAAACAACAACATATATATATACACACACACATATATATACGCACTCACAGATATCCTAATGGAGTAATAATTCACTCATTCACAACTGTTGAGTCAAAGCTGACTCACAGCTGACCTGCCAGTGTGTTTTGAGAGGCTATAAACCTCTTAAGAGGAGGCTTTTTCTTCCTTGGAGCGACAGGTAGATTTGAACTCCCAAAAAGGCTTCACCTTTGGTTTCTCAGAGAGGCTACTTGAGCTCCATAATAAATTAATATTTAAAAAAATAAAGGAAAATGATAATGCCATTTCTTAGTGGACGCTGCTAAGAGACGAGAAAAAATGTGTTAACAGTTCATTGGCGAAAGACGTAACAAACAGACCTATGTTTGTGGGAATTTGTAAAATTCTTTTGGCGAGAACTGTGCTTTTATAGGATGAGGGGTAAGGCAGTTCAAACCAATTTTCTTTAAATATCAAAGGCCTGGGTGACCTTTGACACTGAAGTTGCAATATAACCAGAGGGTAGAACAAAGAACAGGAGCAAATGACCTCTGAGGCCTTGTCCAACTCCGAAGTGCTTTGATTCTAAGAGGGGCATATGACTGCTGAGCAATATAATAAAGCCTTGCCAGTGTCACTGTGGTTTGGACCAATTACTAAATTTATTTATGGTTTGGGAACTTCAATTAGGGTTGGAAGTACAAGCCTAAAATAGCCCAGGTTCAAAGAAGTGGCAGTGACATTGACATTTCTTATGAAATCAGCAAGTCTTTTGGGGAGTTACAGAATGGCAACATTTATAAACCACAGTTGCCACTGTTCAAGTGGAGTAAGAGATTAGGAGAGAAAACGGTCCCTGAAGTCCCATTACAGAGTAAATCAAAGCTGACCTGATGGCCCAATGTTTATGTTACTTCAAGAGAGAATGAACCACTAAAAATGGCAGTGCAGCCGAACCCACATTACCTCTTTAGGGTGAACCAGAGACTGAAGGCTGAGCCAAGCTGTTCTTCAAGTGATTTCTAATTGTGGGAATTCTAGGTACCGCCAGATTTTTTATTATATCACTCACCACAGTTTGTAGTTAATTAGCAAAGGGAAAATATCAATAGCTGCTGATTAACTCTGGGCAAAATAGCTTTAAGCATTTGTCATAAAACTCAGCAGATAGTTCCTTTAAGCACAAAAGTTCAATAGTAACAGATAGTAAGCTGGAAGTAACAATAATTAGCATTAGTAACTATCATGTTTTTTAACTCCATGTGATGGCAGCTTCAGACAGCAGAGAAAGATGTATTATTTACAATTGTAATTTAAATAGCAAGAGAGACATCAGAGTTCTAATACTTTCATAAATCAATAATATCTTTCCAAATATCACTCTGTGATTACTAAAATGACAAACTTGGACAAGAACATGCAAAGTAAAGGAAAAGCAAAATGGGCCTTTTATTTTCACGTTTTTAATAGAATCATAGCTTGTTTTACAAACAAGTATTAATGAGTAAAAATCAACCAAATATAAAACTTGATAGTATGCATATTTTTTCTGGTCTTCTATCATTAGTATTATATGCTAAGCAAATTATTCAAGAAGCTGGACTCTATGAAGAGGAAGGCGGCATCAGGATCAGAGGGGGATTTATCAATAACCTGTGTTACGCAGATAACACAACTTTGCTTGGTGAAAGTGAAGACTTGGGTCACTTGTTGCAGAGGATCAATGAATGTAGTCTTTACTTTGGATTACGTCTCAAGAAAACAAAGATTCTTACCATCAGGCTGATAGGCAACATCATGGTGGATGGAGAAGAGATTGAAACTGTCAACAAGTTCATCTTGCTTGGATCCACAATTAACACCTTTTGTACTGACAGTTAGAAAATAGGAAACATTACATTGGGAAAGTCTATAGTTAGGGACCTCTCAAAATTACTGAGGAGTAATGATGTCAGTTTGAGGACTATGGTGTGTCTGATTCTGGTCTTACTGATCACTTGCCATGCATCTGAAAGCTGTACAATAAATAGGGATGACAGAAGAAGAATTGATGCTATTGAGTTGTGATATTGGAGGAGAGCACTTAACATCTCATGGTCTGCCAAAAGAATAAATAACTATATCTTGGAGAGAGTGCAGCCAGAGTGATTTTTGAAGGTGAGGATGATGAGGCTACAGTTAGGAACCTCTCCAAATTATTGAGGAATAATGACATGACTTTGAGTACTAAGGTGCATCTGATTCAAGCCATAGTCTTTCCGATCACTTGCTATGCATCCGAGATCTGGACAATAAGTAAGGATAATAGAAGAAATATTGATTCTGTGAGCTGTGTTGTTAGTGAAGAGCACTGAACATCCATCCCATGGACAGCCAAGAGAACAAATAGATATGTCTTGGAGAGGAGCATCTCAAGTGCGCTTTGGAGGCAAGAATGATGAGGCTTCGCCTCACATACTTTGGGCTTATTGCTATGAGGGCCTATTCCCTGGAGAGAGACATGATGCTGGGAAGGGTGGAGGATTGACAAAGGAGAGGAAGACCTTCAACCAGCTAGATTGACACAGTGACTGCCACAATGAGCTCTAGAGTGTCAGGAAGTGTGGAGATGGCACAGGACAGGGTAGGGTTCAGATCCATTCACAGGGTCACTAAGAGTCATACTCAACTCAATGTTACCTTGTTACCTAACAACAACAACAACAAGAAGTATATTTCATGTTGAAGAAGGTAAACACCATCGTTATTATTTTAGTTTGGCTTCTTTATAGAAGCAACGCCAGTGAGGTAGACCAATAGATAGAGAGATGGATGGGTGGACAGATGGATGGACAGGCAGAGAGATGTTGTTGGTGTTGTTAGGTGCCATCAAGTCAACTATTATACTTAGTGACGCTTTGAATAAGTAATCTGAATCTTACCTTATCATGTGTCATCACCATAAGTGATCTCCATCAGGTGTAGCCCTTTCTTACTGTTGTTGTGTCTGTCCATCTCACTGAGGATCTTCCTCGCTCTCACTGACCCTCAACCTTCGCCAGCATAAAGTAATTTTCCAAGAACTGTCCCTTCCTAACAATACACCCTATGTATGTGAAACAAAGTTTCATCATCCTTACCTCAAAGGGATACTCTCATTGCATTTTCTCTAAAACATATTAGTTTGTTTTTCTAACAAAATATTGGGTGTTCAGCACCCTTCTAAAACACTACAACTTAAAGCCATCAATTCTTCTTTAGCCATCCTTATTTATTGTCCAACTTTCAGCTGCACCGTAAGTAAAAGAACATGGCTTACATTGAGTGCACACGCCTTAGTCCTCAATCTGACATTATTACTCCTCAACACCTGGGAGAAGTTCTTAAAGTCAGATTTTTCCCAACAAAATAAGTCTTGTGATTTCTTGACTGCTGGTACCAAGGGTATTAATTGTGCATGAATGTAAGATGAAATTACTGACAACTTCATTTGTTGATGAGTCTTCCCAGATCCTGTTGCCACATTCTTTTATTTTTTATAGAGTCTCGTCTCTTGAATGATTTTGCACAGCATGCAGATTGAAAAGGTATGGAGACACCACAACAAGACAAAGGTAAATAATCCAATAGAAAAATGGACACAGGATAGGAACAGACACGTCATCAAAGAAGACATTCAGAGGGCTAACAAGCACATGAAGAAATGTTCAAAATCCCTAGCTCTAAGAGAGATGTAAATTAAAACAACTATGAGATACCATCTTATGCCAGTTAGAATTGCAAAATTTAACAGAACAGCAAGCAACAAAGGCTAGTGAGATTCTGGAGAAACTGGAACACTTATTCACTGTTGGTGGGAGTGTAAAATGGTACAACCACTGTGGAAGGTGGTATGATGCTTTCTCAAAAAGTTGCAAATAGAGATACCATTTGACCCAGCAATTCCACTACTGGGAATATACCCCAAAGAGACCATAACTGACATCCAAGCAGATATATGCACTCCTATGTTTACTGCAGCTTTGTTCACAATAGCAAGGAGTTGGAAACAACCTAAGGGCCCATCAACAAACAAATGGATAGAGAAGCTGTGGTATATTCACACAATGGAATACTATGCTGCATTGAAAAACAAGGAACTCATGCAATAGTATTCAAAATGGGTGACCCTTGAGGACATTATGCTGAGTGAAATATCTCAGTCACAAAAGGACAAACACTGCATGGTGCCACTGTTGTAAAACAGGACTGACATCAGGGTTGGGGAGAGACTGAGAAAGATGGGTTCAACAATGTATACTGCATGAGCAAGAAAACTGTTTAAAAGGGATATGTGATTAGGTATTTTTGTTATGACAGGAGTCTAGAGCAAAGGCTACATGGTGAAGTGGACCTGGGGGAGGGTTTGTAAAACAATGAAAGAATTTTTCTTTTACTCTTCCAAGAGGGTAGTGTACTAGGGGGAAGGGTTGGGAGGGGAGAACAGTGCAACAATGAATGAATGAAAAGCCAAAGTGTCTGTAAATTTTTACTGAAATTAATAATAAATTTCAATAAATTAAAAAAATAATAACCTAAAAAAATAAAAGAAAAGGTCTGGAGAAAAACTATAGCCTATAGACCTACCCTACAGACAGATAGGTGTTATTATTGTGTGCCATTGAGTTGGAAGTGGTCCATAGCTGACCCTCCAACAGGTTTTCAGAGGCAGTAAATCTCATGAGAAGAGATTGCTACTCTTTCTCTCACAGAGCAACTAATGGATTAGAATAGTGTGTCTCTGGGATTGTACCACACCTTCTTACAATTAGACCTTCAGATGGATAGGTAGAGATAGTAAATCCACAACTGGCAAATCAGAGGAAAGGCAAGATATTTCCACAGGCTTATAGCTGAGGATGGCAGTTCAAATAATAGGAATAGCACAAAATCTAAAAAGTTAATTTGAGCTTTGACAAATATCAATTTGATTCCAGAGGTAGATCATAGCTCCAAGGAAATTCCTCTTTCAACTGATTATGTAATTCCATCAGATCACATAATGAAAGGTGATTACATCACATCACATTAAGAAAATAAATCTAATATTTTCCCAAAACACTGAGAGCCATTGCCTTGGCAGTTAATATGTTAAATTAACTATTGCATTTATAAATTAACCTACAAAGCTTTAAAATTATATCTAAAGTTTATTTTTTATAACTCTAGACTATAATACTACAAAGCAAAATGAAGTGTGTCAGACTGATTTTTAGGAATTTCATACTCTATCCCTAGCTCTGCCCAAACTATAGTTTATTTGCAATCTTCAGCAAGTCACTTCTCAGAGGCACAACGTTTTCATCTATAATATGAATGAGATCTATAAGCTGACGGAATGAGGATTTCTGATCTCATTTAAGAATGATAAAGTTAAGGATTAATTTGCTAATTCTTCATTGTCTCTTTAATATCAGGTGCCACCAAGTCAAGTGCAATTCATAGCGACCCTACGAACAACAGAACTGAATCTTGTCCTGTCCTGTGCCATCCTCACAATCTCTGACACACTTGAGCTCGTTCCTGTAGTCACCGTGTAAATCCATTTAAATGAGGTTCTTCCTCTCTCTTGCTGACTGTCCATCCTTCAAAGCATGAAACCTTTCTCCAAGGAATAGCCTCTCCTAGCAACATGTTTAAAGTATGAGACATGAAGCTTTGCCATCTTTGACTCCAAGGAGCACTCCAACTGCACTTTTTCCAAGACATATCTGTTCATCCCTTTGCCTCTACTATATGTCATTCTAGCTTGAATAATCATAGGGAATATTGCCTGGATCTAGAGATGTAAAGCTTCTATCATCATTGACCTATGTGTTAAGAAACTAGCCTATCTCTCCCACTTTTAACATTCCACTAGATTGATTTAATTTGAAGATGTGTTCTCACTGAGCTCTGTGTGAAAAGAAATTGCCATCATATGAATATTTACCCATTCACATTAAACTGTTGTTGTTGTTGTTAAGTGTCGCGTGTCGCCGAGTCGCAGGTGACTTATAGAGACCCTATGAAGGAGAGTCCTTGACGCTTGGGTGCCTTTCATCCTCCCTCCAAGTTCATAGGGTTTCTGGAGGCAAGCTATTATGGAAGTGGACAATCGGGGAGCTCCACCCCACTCTCACTCTGCATTGTAGCCAACCATTAACACATTTGACACATCCTTGTCACAGTGTTCAGCCTCACAGCAACCACAAGTGACTGCGGGACGGCAACTTGTACACCAGGGCTATAAGACCTAGAGGAATGTCTGAAGAAAATAATGAAAGACTGTCCCAAGGGCCGTGAACTAACATGAAAATATTCCAACTACTCTACTCATTCTAATTTAATATTCAAGCCTAATGGATATGGAAGAATCATTGACTCATGATCTCTTTACAGCTAGTCTCTCCAAAAGTAATGGGAACAATGTGGACATGCATTTCACTTACTAATTGAATTGGATATTTCAAGATCACTTTGACCCTCTGCAGATCAAGATACACTCGAATAAAAGATTTCTGGGTGGGATAGTCTAATTATCAAAAGCTAATGATTTATTTGTTAGAACTTTTCTAATTGCAAGGCATAATAGCTATTTCCTAACGCCCTAAATTGAGGAGGATGTTAGAGCTTATTCTAATTTATATATATGAACATTTGTATGATTTTCCAAGTTGATGTTGTTTGAGTTTTTCTCTATTTGTTTATTTCTCTACAGATTATCCACATTTCTTCTATGATACTGGAGACTGATTTCAGTGAATTATTTCATTTATAATCTTGCCAAGTCTCTTTCACCAAAGCAATAACAATGGGAGATACTAGCTAGAAAAGAGAAACACATTGAGAAAAGGAGCAGAATATTTCTTATATACCTTTACATCCCTCTTCACTGCATCACATTTTCTGTCCACTGTTGTTTGGTGCCATTGAGTCAGCTCTGATCCATACCAAACCCATGTAGAATAGACATAAGTCCTTCCCTACCCTTTTCTACCATTACAATCTCTGCTTTGCTTAATTAAGCCTATGGTTATCTCACTCCTGTTGTTGATGTGTGCCATCAAGTCAGAAACAACTTATCACTACCCTTCAGTGTGTTTTCAGAGGCAGTTAATTACATGGGAAAAGACTATCTATCCTTTTCCCATGTAATAGCTGATGGATTCGAACCACAAATATTTGGGATCGTAGCATAGCTTTTTAACACAAGACTACCAGACCTCCCTTCCTTGAGTTCCTAAAATAATTTCTCCTGAATTATTGCAGGGCTTACTGGTCTACAATAACACTATTTTCTCCCCTTTTCATTCAATTTTGTAGATGTTATAGTTTTCTTTTTCTTTTACATTTTCTCCCCCCAGATTTCAAATTGTTGTTAGGTGTCATAGTGGTGGCACCAAATTGTTAAGGAACTTGCCTACAACAGAACAAAACCTCATCTGATCCTGCAACATAAAAAAAAAAATCTAAAAAAAAAAAAAAAAATCTCTGATATACTTAAACCAATTGTTGCAATCACAATGTCAGTCTAGCCCATTGGCATTCTTATCCATCATTGACTCTGCACTTTCCCAAACATGATGTCATGTAGTATGCACTGGCCTCTGCTAACAAGGTATGCAAGGCAAAGTCTCATCATCCTTGCCTTAAAGGAACATAGTGAAAGGAGGTGATGCACCATGAGGGAGGTCTAGTGTGATTTCTACCCTCTTCAGAAATGGAAACTATCCCCACCAATAATGTCCACAGCATCAAACAAACAGCTGCTTCATCAGACATACCACCGTCCATGATCCTGAACCTCTTTCTAACACTCACAGACTTTACTCACAGTTGTGGGCTTTACTAAGGAAATAAGTTAGGAAGTGAAAAAGGCAAAGACTATTCAGTGGAAGTCCAGGTTTAGACCAGCAGTCTCAAAACAGATTAATACGGCACAATTCCACGATGAGTGAAAGCTCAGGTTCAGTTCAGCAGCAAAAATGCAAGAAGCCTCTGGTTTCCTCAATCATCCAGCAAACATTGTCTCAGAGTAACTATAAGTCACTTTTTTCTCTTATCAGCCAGGATGAAAAACCTTTAATGGTGTCCTTTATCTCATAGCAGTTACAAGTCAGCTTTTCCTGTTTACACTTTGCCACTGTGTCTTCACAGCAGTGCTACAGTCTCTTCACAATCTCTCCACCACCGCTGTTGCTAGGGTACCTCACAGCACAGAAAGCTCTCTATCTAATAGAGGTCCCATAGTGGTTGATGATTTGCAAGAACATCTGTCTGCAGTTAAGGTACCTGGAAACCATACATTCAGTGACAGCTAACACAATGGCTAGAAAAGCCAATTTTCAAAAGTTCTAGAATTACAGCAGACTGACTAAATTTTTTTAAAGACAGTTTTGTTGGTTCTTTATGAAGTCTAGGGTACACTCAATTTGTTGTTTTTAGACGTTGTCAAATTGACTACAACCCATAGTGACCACAACTGATTTGAATCTGATCTATGCCATCTTTACAATCTCCATTATGTTTGAGTCCACTGTTACAGTCATGCTGTCAATCTATCTTTTTTTTCATTTTTATTATTAATTTTAATGAGAATTTACAGAGATTTTGGATTTCCATTCATTCATTGTTGCACTTTTCTCCCTGCCCACCCCTCTCCTTCAGTTTGTTCTTCTTTTGAAAAGTAAACGAAAAATTCTTTCACTGTTATATAATCTACCTTGTTGAGGATCTTCCTCTCCTTCTCTGACCCAACACCTTTCCCAGCAGGATGCCTTTTTCAAAAGCTTGATCCCTCTTGACAACATGCTCAAATATGTGAGACAAAGTTTTAAGATCTTTGTCTCTAAAGAACTATCTTGGTTACAAGTCAACCAAGTCAACTTGGTTGTGTTGTGGTTGGTTTGTTTTGTTTTGTTTTTTAGTATTTCCTGAAATAGTCACTATTCTGCTCCAGTATAACAATTCAAAGCTCTGTAATCCTTATTAACTATTCAACTTTCAGATGCTTATCAACCAATCTAAAATATAATCTTTATCAAGAATGCCCCAGTTTCGAGTCCAATAACTCTTCTTCTGGTCTCCCAATTCCTTATAAAACTTTTGCATGCATTTGAAGCAAATAAAAATTGATGTTATTATATTTCAGTCTGAAGACCAAGATATTCCTCATTCAGACCATGATCATCTCAATTGCTTGCTGTGCATCAGATAGTCCAACTATGACTAAGAATGACAGAAGAAAAATTAATGCTTTAATGACAGTCATGCATGCAAGTATCAAGGACTTTCATTCATATGGTTGCTATGACTCAATGGCACTTAACACACAGAGAGAGACCAGTTGGCCTAGTGGATCAAAAACGATGCTACCAAGCCAAAGGTGGGTGATTCTAATCTGTGGCCCTAAGGCCTGTTTTAAATTGTTGTTGGTCAAACATTCTTCTAGGTTGTATAGCTCTGATGTGTGTCAACTTGTCATACAGAGGTAACTTGTGGTCACTGTGAAGCTGAACACTGCGACACTGATGGGTCAAATGCAGTAACGGTTACCCATGGTGGACTGTATTTGGTGGCACTTCCCAGTTAAAACAAGCTTGGAAGCAGGAGTGACATCCACTTTCATAAATAGCTTGCCTCTGGAAACCCTATGAACCTGGAGAAAGGACGCAAGTCATGCAAGCAAGCTTCAAGGAGTCAAGGGTCGCTATGAGTCACCTATGACTCGACAGCACTTAACAACGATAACTTTGCACTGAGGAGCTCTGAGGTTGTAGTCCATAGAGAGCTGTGCTGCTAACCCAAAGGTTTCACCTCTTTGGTGGTTCAAATTCAGCAGCAACTCTGTGGAAGAAAAATGAGCAAGTTCCGTCTGTGTGATTTACAGCCTCTAAGGGAGGGACAGCTATGAATGAGTTCCAACTTGAAGGCAATGAGTTTTACGATTTTTTTTTCCTTTGCAATATGAGTCTCAGCCTTCTCATTTTGATATTGGTGGCAATAGAATTTTTACACTGGTGTTATGGAGAAAGTATTATATATTATACTGTTGGTATATTATATCCTATTGATATAACCAAAGTAAAATACTGTTGGATGCAGACATAATCTCTCAGTAGATGCTGGCCACTACTGATACTACTTCCATTACAGTCTGCATTACTCCATGAATCTGAAGAATTAAAAAGATTTATCATCAGAATCTAATCTAAATGAAGTTGAAATTCCTCCAAACTTAGGATTTATTCTTAAATGCCTGTCAATCTGGGAGAAAAAATGATATACTTTTCTATATGTATGTTTTTTCTAATATATTTCTTTGAAGTATAGCTTTATCATTGGCAAAATTGGAAAAGTAAGCAATAGTAATCTCAGAATTATTAATATAATTAATTAAAAGAAATTAAAACTAAACAGGTTGGAGATAACACTAACGCCAAATGGTTATTATTAATTCTGTAACAAGATATTAAGGCTAGAACTAAAGAGATTTCTTAATAATTGTGACAAATTTTATTGGTCCTGGTATGTGTGTGTAAAAAGCTCTGGTGGTGGAGTGTGCAATGTCTTGAGCTGCTATTTTAAAGGTCAACAGTTCAACTCCATCAGCAGATCGGCAGAGGAAAGTTGGGACAGTCCCTTCCTGCATAGATTTACAGCCTCTAAAACTTGAGGAAGATGTCTGTAAGTCAGAACTGACTTGATGGCAATTGTTTGAGTTTTAGATAGTATTATATGCATGAAGGAATGGAGGCTCAGTGAAGCTTCATTGACTTAGGGAAATGTAGAAAAATGAAATCTTGCTCTCAGGTCATTGCAAATCAATAATACCTTTACTCTTTTTAACCACACTATGTCAAATTTGATTTGTGGAGTTGTTGTTTTTTTTTTCAAAGTACTTGGCAGACTAAACAAGATTGATCTACTATTTGTCTGCTACTTCAATCAAGGTAAAAAACAAAGGAGTATACTAACAAGGACCAATACTGATATAACTCACATAATGTTCTAAACTATCAACTTGATAAGCATGCATACATTTTATCAGAGAAGAAAATTATTTAAGGCCAAAAACAGAGAAAGCCTTTGATTCACTTCCCACTTATTGTTAATGGTTTCACTTTTAATGTTGGTAAAATCATGACTGATCTCACATATGGCTACAGGAGTCCTCTAAATTCCTAATTAAATGAATAATTGCAACCAATTGAGAAATTGGGGAAGCAACCAACAGTTCTGAGAGAGGGATATGGATAATCTCTTCCCATGGTGATTTATAGCCTCAGAAACTCAATGGAGGGTCCAATGAATCTAACTGATGACAGTGCGTGAGAGAGCTTCTTTATAAGAAAGAAGTCCCTAGATGGGAGGGATGTGCTGATTTTTCATCTCTAAGAGTTTGTTTGTCCCAGTGTTTTGTAACACAAACTCCCCTTCAGTCTGTATATGATGGCTTTTCACGATCATGATGGTGGTGATGATGATGATGTTTCTTTTATACACTTTTCCTGTATCTTCATTAAACCTCTTTCCTTTCCTCTTCTATCACCATATTTCACAGCTCCATGATTTGCAATTTTTGTTCCTTAACCTGGAAAGTTTTATTTCTCTGAGTCCAGTTCTTATTTTTTATTCCATATGCTCTAACAAGATATTTATTACTTTCAATATACTGACTCTCCGTGTCTTTGTAAGCTCTCCACCCAAGACTTCCTTCTCTTTCACCACAGAATTCATCAGAACGAAGAAGCTTGAATATCTTGTTTGTATGTGAGCTATACAGTAGTGTCTTTATTTTTCCCAACAAATACTTATATTTAGTTTCAGGAATGATCACAAGTGTCAAGGATGTATAATGAACAAATCAAAAACAATTCCTATTCTCCTCATTCTTTATTGTGGATGCTATAAAAATAGGCTGAAAATGTGCTTGAGCAGGATAAAGATTATGGGGATGGCACAAGATATGGTAACATTTAGATATGTTGTTCACAGGGTCACTATGAATCATAGTTGATGTAATGACATCTAAAAAACCAACAAAAAAACTCATAATAAAAGTAGAGGGCTGTATTGGCTGGCATAAATTAGTTCTTATTGCTATTGTTAGGTGCCATTGAGTTGATTCTAATTCATTATGACACTATGGACAACAGAGTAAACTACTGCCCTCTCTTATTTCATCCTCATTAATATAACTATGATTTAGTATTCTTGTAGCAGCTATGCCCATCCATCTCATTGAAGGCCTCTTTCTTGTTTGCTCTCAACTTGACCAAGCATTATGTCCTTCTCCAGGAGATTTCTCAAGGTCTAGTCCATATGGAATTGTACTGCAAACCTAAAGGTTGTGCCTCTTTGGTGGTACACATCTACCAGCCACTCTTTGGGAGAAAGAGGAATAATCTTTGGCACTTACAGCCTCAAAAACCCAATGAAAGGCATACTAACACTTGGTTATGACTCAGGGCAGTGAGGTTTTTTGAGTGATATATTTCTCCAAGAACTAAACACACCTGATAACATATCCAAAGTATGTGAGACAAAGACTTGTCATTTCTATTTTTAAGACAAATTCTATGTGCACTTCTGAGAAAGATTTGTTTGTTCTTCTGGAAGTGTATTATATATTCAATATTCTTTGCCAATATCACAATCCAAATGCATCAATTATTCTTTGTTATTCATTGTTCAGCTTTTTGCAGGCTACAAATTAGTTATTGATTAAATATTTGCTGAATCATAATTATTAAGATGAAGTCCATATTATTGTAAGAATTTTTGCTTCAGAGGCAAACAATTCATTCTAAGATGTGATTTATTTGCACATTCCAAAATAATCTGCATATCTTACATTGAAGGCAACCTTATATGCCCTTCAGCATAATTTTGTTGACTTTGACAAGTAACTTCTTCAACTACTACTCTAAGTTTTGCCTAAATATAATTTACGGGGGTCAGGATAACAGTTTTTACTATAGACTCATTCTCATGGCCTTTCAGGTTAGGAAAGACTGGAAGGAAATCATATCAAGAACATTACAGATCAGGGAAGCCCAGGTTTTATTTCACAAGCAGCTAGGACATAGCTCTTGTTTCAGAAAACCTCTTGGAACAAGCTTTCTATTTTTCAAGTCAACTGGAAACAAAGAATCTTTGCATTTTCTGATTATCTTCAGAATTACGTTTTCATTTTTGTGGTCAAATTTGCACTTACTCTGATTTCCCTTTTCTTTCTATGAACAAGCCAAAACTCTAGTGACAGATATTACATTCCAAACATAGCAAACACATGGTGGTACGGGGGGTGAAGGATTTGTGCTGTCAGCCCTATCGCAGGCACTTCAGGCAGCTCAGTGGGAGAAAGATGGGCAATCTTCTCCAAAGTGAATTAGAGCTTCTGAAAACCAACTGGTAGGTCAGTTAAGAGTCAGTTCCAACTTGATGGTCTAAGTGAATGAGTAAGTTTGACTCCACAGGTGGTGACATTTATCTGAGATGTAAAGGATTAAAAAGAATAAAAGAAAAAAATCTCTACAATAACCTAACTTAATTTTTAGAACCTTTCGTCCATCAACAGCGTTGTTGCTGTTTTTGCTGTTGTTGTTAAGTGCCATCAAGTCAACTCTGACTCAATAATTCTCTGAGCAGCGGATCTGAACCTATCCTGCCCCATCTTCACAATCACTGATAGGCTTGATTTCACTGTTCCAGTTACTCATTAACAGATGTCAGTCCATCTCGTCCAAGGTCTTCCTCACTTTTTCTAATCCTCCACATTTCCCAACCATGATGTCTTTTCAAAGGACTGGTCTCTCCTGACCACGTGCCCAGAGTACGCAAGGCAAACTTTCATCATCTTTGCCTCTAAGGATACCCCAACCCTGGTTTCAGTTTCTACAAGACAGACTCACTTGGCAGTCCATAGCATATAAAGCCACCAGAATAATATCTGGTAGTGGAAAATGGGTCATTTCACCATCCTTCTTTTCATCTCACTTAAAATTTACTTCTTACCATGGTCTATCTGGTCTGACACTTGGCTACTTCTTTAATTATATTCATGTCTTCCTTTACACAGTAAGTTCCAGAAATAAAAATATTTCTGTTCCTTGGACAAACTAAATTAGCGTTTATTCCAGTGTTTTTGCGCATGATGTCCTTTCTGTCTGGAACTCTCAGTCCTGTTTTTATAGTTGCCAGTTTTTAACATTTAAGTTTCAGCACAAAAAGTATAGCTCAGAAAGGCTGTTGTTGTTGTTGTTGTTGTTGTTGTTGTTAGGTTCCATCAAGTCACCTGTGAGTCATAGCCATCCTATATACAACAGCTCTGAAGGCAGTCCTAACCTGAGTCATTCTCACTGACTCCAACACACCTATCACCATTGCCCTAGTTACTGTATCAATGCCTCTCATTCAGGGTCTTCCTCTCCTGCACTGTCCCTCCACCCTTCCAAGTGTGATGTTCTTCTCCAAAGATGGTCTTTCCCAGCCACATGCCTTCAGTATGTGAGACAGAGCTTCAAAATCTTAGCTTCCAAGGAGAAACTTGGTTTCACCTCCTCCAAAACAGACCTACTTGTTTTCTTGATGGTCCATGGTATGTTTAAAATGTATCTCCAGCACCACAACTCAAAGGCATCAATTCTTCTTCTGTCATCTTTAGTCATTGTCCAGCTCTCTCATTATAGCAAGTAATTATGAAGACCATGGCTTGCATTAGACTCCCATTTGTCACTAGACTGACATCATTGCTTCCCAGTTCTCTGGAAAGATCCCTGACAGCAGAATTTCCCAGTGAAATTCACCTTTTGTTTTCCTGACTGCTGGTGCCATGCCTGTTGATTGTGGAGCTGAGCAAGCTGTACTCGTTAACTTCAATCTCTTCTCCATCTATCATGGTGCTGCCAGTGGGCCCAGTGGGAAGAATCTTTGTTTTCCAAATAGAGTAGACTTTTTTCTTTCAACCTAATCTTTTAAATGAGAGTTCAAACATCGGAAAAGAATGGGTTCGTGACTCAGTCTGTCTTGGACATTGCTTTATCCTCATGTCATAGAATGCTTCCTGGCACATAATAAATGCTCAATAAATCTCCCTTATATTTGTTTCTAATATCTCAACCATTTAATGTTATTATATCTAA
>NW_006399779.1:22249487-22257900 GCF_000299155.1 Elephantulus edwardii
CAGTTTGCATGAGGTCAGACATGTTATCACACTCTTGCTCATTTTTCTACTCATCCCAACACCTATCTTACTACTGTACTGAGCCCAAAATCTGGTATGATAGCTCATAACACACAAAAACATGTTAGGGAAGGCAAAAACTTTAATTCAGGTTGGCAGAAAGATACATTCACTCAGTCAGGATTGTTGTTGTTGTTATGTGCCATCGAGTTGCTTGTGACTCATAGCGACCCTATGTACAACAGCCCTAAACCCTGCTCTATCCTGTGCCAATCGCACTGTCTCCGACACTCCCATCCCGATTACACCAGTCACTGAATCAACCCACCTCATAGAGGGCCTTCCCCTCCTGCACTGTCCCTCCACCCTTCCAAGCATGATATCCCTCTCCAAGGACCAGTCTCTCCTCACAACATGTCCAATGTATGTTAGACAGAGCCTCAGAATCCTAGCTTCCAAAATATGCTGTCAGGTGCCTCAGCCTTGAGCCTCACAGCGTTAGGCCAATGTCAAATTCTCAGTCCTGCCAGTTATGGCTCTACCCCCTCCCCGGCTATTCCATATACTTGGGCAAAGTCTCCTAGTTCTCGCTTCATGGGGTAATAGTCCCAAAATCTGCTCCATCCCATGGATGTCAGGTCTCTCGTTCTCTGCTGCAGCTGCCATGGCTGCTGCTCCCACAGGCTCTGGTCTAAATGGAACAAGAAACTCTGGTCCAAAGGAAGCATCATTCTCTCGCATCGTCTTTGCCGGTAGTATAGTTCTCAAAGTCTACTCCTGGATCTGCTCAATTTAATGATGAGACAAGTCAATCCTTTGGATAAACTAACACGCCCTATTGGTATATTTGTCCTCATCCACATGGCAAAGTCAGGCAATGGCTAGGGATTGAACAATTAACTCTTAACCCAATGATCACTTTACTGGTAAACATGGAGTTCACAATAAAAAGTGATACATAATTCTTAAAATATTCTTAATTAGAATCTTAATAGCTCCTCTTTAATTTCCAAATCTATGAAGTATTAGAAAATATCTAAGCTTGTATGACAGAGACTTTTTTAAACAGTAGCTTAAAAAATCTGTATATCTTTTTATCTGTCCATTGATAAAAGGATAATTCACCAAAGAGAGGCAGATCCACTCATAAGTGCCTAGGAACTCAGGTTATTTCTATTTTATTAACTTACTATTTATTAAAATGGTCTTAATTTGTTCACATGGCTGGAGCTAGCTTCCTAGCACAATTGTAACCTTGGTTATACAGCGAACAGTGCAAAAAAAATGGAGAATAAACAGTCTTACTTTTAAAGATGTGGTATTATTATTATACTATTATTTATATTCATATTACCTTGCTAATTACTCACGTGATCGTTCATAAGAAAAGTTTGGGAATGCAGTCTCTACCTAGTGACCATCTACTATGACATGACTAAGACTCTATGTTTAGTGGTAGAAGAGTTATACTACTGTAAAGAATAAGACGAGGATGGAAATTGAGGTGCATATGTTTTGTCATAGTAGATTTTTGTAGTATTCTAAAAAGTTTTAGATCAATGTAGTCCATGTCACTGCCAAATGAACCTAGTATTATTTTCCTTCTAAGTTTGGCATAAATTTCACTTGCCTTGATCATTCTTGATTGTTTACAACTGAAATGAAAGCCTAATTTGGTGGTTTTTCTTTTACATTGTGTTATATCAATAAAATGCATAAAGTAAGTCAAACATAAATTAATAAACTCATTAAACATACAATAGAGATAATGCCATATTCATTAAGAATAAAATTTTAGAAGTGACATCAAACGTTTACTGAAGAGTGATCATGGGTAAGGTGCTTAAGCTTCCTGAGTTTCTGAATGAGTATAATATTTATCTATAGTAAAAGCTTGTACTAAATAATGAAAATAAAACTGTGAGATTGCTATATAACTTGGTGTAGTTTAGTGGTTTGCTTATCCTAAGATCATGAACTCTTTCCAATTTCCCAATATTTAGCATTTTGATATTAGACAGTGTCTTAACCTCTCTAAGATTCATGATTTTTCCACTATAAGTTATAAATAACAATAACACTGAGTTTATAATTAATTCAGTGAACTTTGAATAAAAGCAATATATGTAAGATGCCTACCGAAGCACTTGGTGCATCTTAAGTATTCAGTAAATATTACTACTATAGATTTTCCTTAACTGTGCATTTACCCAGGTCATTGTGATTAAGGCTATGAGTCTTCTTCAAGACTACATCAGATTCAAGCCCTGTGTAAATTAACTTTGCTGCTACAGAAAAAGCAAAAATGAGTAGCACTTATGTTTATATTTATGTTTTTTGTTGTTTGTAACATTAGGTTGGAATGGACCGATAGCTGACCCTCCAGCAGGTTTTCAGAGGCAGTTACTTTCACAGGAGGAGATTGTCCATTCTTCCATGGAGCAGCTGGTGTTATTCGAACCACTAGCTTTCAGGATTGCAGCACAGCTTCTTGACACTAGGCTACCAGAGCTCCCTTCTCTTCAGGGTGTGTGACTTAAAAGTGAAACTCCTTTTTTACTATCAATATCTACATGATTTTTTTTATTATTGTTTTAATTTTTTCTTTCTGTGGTGAAATTACTCATTTTAGAGTAGAAAATGACAACTTCCAAAATTGAATCCCCAGGGGAAATCTAATGGGTATGTTTTTATTTGGTGTCTTTCATAAATAATTTCTACAAATTTAATAAATCTAATTAAACCCATGGAAACTTTCCTACAGAGAGTAATGAGATAGAAAACTGTACAGCCTACACCTAACTATATTCATTGCTCTGTCTCCCTTTTAATTCAGTTATTCAACAAGACTATTTCTTTGTCTTATTTACGGTAATTGAAGCACAAAGAAGATACAAACTTCTGATTGCAAGTAATTGTACATTTTAGGAAACTAAAGTCAGGTATTAGATTAACCAGGTCTCTTTAACTGCTACTGGATCAGGACCTCCTACTAGATGATGCTCCTGTGGGGTTTGGAGGCTTTAATTGTACTGGAAGAGGTTGCTGCCTATCATTCTCCCAAAGAGCCACTGGTGGATCTGAACTGCCAAAACCGTGATGCCTTGGCTTAACAACGCAACTCCCGACAGACTAGGTGCCTGAAGAAGGATGAGCAGTAGGAGAATATGGCCTAGGTGATCAACATGAGGACAGGGTTCATACAGCAGAATTTCATGTGATCAGTGACATATTTATTAAAAATACCTTATTTAGGAAACATAAATGGTGGCTATACACTTAGACCTTCAAATTGTCTTCCTGTCAAACATTCTTCTAGGTGGTATAGCACTGGTCTGTGCGTTGCTGTACAAAGGTAACTCGTGGTTGCTGTGATGCTGAAGCCTGTGACAGTGATGTGCCAATCGTGGTAATGGGCACCCATGGTGGACAGTGTTGGCTGGAGCTTCCCAACTAAATCAAGCCTGGAAGCAGGAGCGGCATCCACTTCTGAAATGGCTTGTCTCCGGAAACTCTATGTACGAACAGTGTTTTGGCTGTTCATTCATAGGGTCGCTATGAGTCATCTACGACTCGACGGCATTAAACAACAACAACAACAAACACTTAGACCTTACTCTGTGAAAAACACAGGAATCGATTTTACTGCATATGCAAAATGAGTTGGAAGATAAGCTCAACACCTGTAGGTTGGAGCAAGGCCAAGTGGCCCACTGTTGAATTGACTATGAATTGTTCCTGTATAAGCTTATATTGATGGAGAAGAAAATGGAAAAAAATGCAGAAGAGGGAAAATATGTTGTTGTATCTATCCCACTTGAATTTATAAAACACCTCAAGAAGTAATTGGATTCACTGAACAATAATGACCAGAGACTGGAGGAGCTGTGTGATGACTTCAAGGGCATCATACCTGAAGAAGGCAAAAGTTCATTACTAAGAGGAAAGAAAATACCAACATGCATGTCAGATGTGGAAGGAATAAACGGTGAAGTAAGAGAGCTGATGAAAATATTTCAAAAGGCAGCCAGAGCAGATAAAACAGAGTTTTATTATAAAATTTGAAAAAAGCTGGAGCGAAAATTCCAAAAGAGAAGAACATGTTAAAGACTTTTCAAGTTGAAAAGATGGAACAACAAATTCAAGACTATCATTGAAATATTGAAAGATTCTATAAGCAAAATACTGAATGATATGGTAAAATATGGAAGGAGAATGGTGGGTGGAGGCCGCTGAGTGAGACTGCAGTCCTCGTAAAATAGGTCTACCTTCCTCTCATTTTCCACTGTCCTCTACTGCTGAGCCCACCAGCATGTCCATGGTGCCCAATGGCTTACAGACCACTTGGCCCCAGGGTGTCAACCAACTAGGCAAATAAATACATGCAGCAAACTAAGCACTTCGCCTGGACATGCACCATCAACCTCTACCAGTTATACTTTGGACACAAAAGAGTCCTTTTATGAGAAGGATAGCTCTGTTACAATAAGGTTTCAATGCATCGGGGAAGAATATGATAACACTAAAATGAGGAGAACCGTAGGAAGTGTTCTCATTATACATGAACACTGCCTATCCAGTGTGCTTACTGCTACAGCTGGGAACAACTTTCTTCAAATTACCTGGTGGTGAACTTATTCCAAGAGAAGGTGAAATTGAAGGACTAAAACACTTAACAACAGAGAAACTAAGTCATCAAGATGGAAGGCTGCATCGCTTAGTGGTAGAGATCAAATTTTGAACCACCTTAGTACTTGTATGTTCCTGCATACATCACAAAGACTAAGGAATATAAGATGTTGTTTCTGGTGCAGCCTCAAGAGAAAGCCTTATTTCCAGTTCCCAAAAATTACAAGCTGGTAGCTGCACCAATTTTCAATTGTATGAAACTGCCCAGGATATGGACCCATCATTTCTAGTCTTCCTCATTTCTTGAGAAGGTTCAATTTTATATACAACTGAGTTCCTGCACAATGGAGAAGTAAAAGTAGCCATCTCTGTGAGTATAGCTAACAGTGTAGATACCATCTCACTCCAGTAGCAGTGGCAAAGTTTAACAGGACAGCAAGTAATAAATGTTGGAGAGGATGTGATGAGATAGGAATTCTTTTATATTGTTGGTGGGATTTTACAATAGTACAACCCTCTGTAAGCATCAGTTTGATGCTTTGCCAAAAGCTGAACATAGAAATTCCATAAGAACCAGCTATTCCATTGCTTGGCATATACCCCAAGAAAATGAGAACTGGGTCTCAATTGGAAACGTGTGCACCAGTGTTCATAGCAACATTATTCACCATCTTAAGAACACGGAAATAGTCCAAATGTCAAACCACAAATGAATGGATTGAGAAAGTGTGCTACATTCATAGAGCGGAATACTACACAGTACTCAGGAGTAATAATTTTGGAAATTACTACCTTACTTCAGAGGGACTGGAGAACAATATGCTGAGTAAACTAACTCATCCTCACAAGGAAAAAAAAACCTGTATAAAGTCATTATTGTAGAATGAGTATGAGGATTTGGGGAGGGGGGAGAAAAGGGTGGGAAGAGGATTGTGTGTTAATCACAGAACTGCACAATTCATTGGATGAGTGGGGAGAAGGAAATGAGAAGGATCTTTTGTGAATAACAATGTATTCAAACTTTGTAAATAAATCAGAGTAATAAAAAAAGAAAGAAACATAGTTGTGGCAGAAAAAGATTTGTTCCCCTTTCCAAATGCCTCTTTGCTCCCTATTTTCTATTATTTGACTAATAAAAATATTAATAACTAGATAGTGCTATAACATAGGGTACATGCATATAGTAATGTTTGAATCACTTATAGTTCTTATCATGCTTTCTTTGTACAACAGTAACACTCTAGACTTTCATTTGTATTTTTATTTTTCATTTCAATGTGTATTGTTGTTATGTGCCATCAAATCATTTGTGACTTAAAGTGACCCTATGCATAATAGCTCTGAACTCTGCTATATCCTGAGCCAATGTCACTGTCTCTGACACACCCTCATTACCCAAGTTATTGTATCAATCCATCTCATCTGGGGTTTCCCTTTCCTGCACTGTCCCTTAACCTTTCCAAGCATGACTTTTTTTTTCCAAAGACTGGCCCCTCCTAGCTACATGCCCAAAGTATATGAGACAAAACTTCAAAATCCTTGCCTCCAAAGAGAAGCTTGGTTTTACCCTTTGCAGCACAGACCTGTTAGTTCTCTTAGCAGTCCATGGTATATTTAATACTCTTCTCTAGCACTATAGCTCAAAGGCATCGATTGTTTTTTCTATCATCCTGGTTCACTGTCCAGTTCTTTGATGCATATAGGAAGTAATTGTGAAAACCATGGCCTGAATCAGATGCACCTTAGTCTCTAGATTGACATCTTTACACTCTGGAGATGTCCCTGACAGCAGATGACCCTAATGAAATATGTCTTTTGATTTCATGACTTCTGGTGCCAAGAGTGTTGCCTGTGGAATCAAGCAAACTGACATTGTTAACAATCTTAATCTCTTCTCAATCTATGACAATGGTGCCACTGTCAATGTGTCCAGTCCTTGGAGAAAGACATCATGCTTGGAAGGGTAAAGGCACAGTGCAAGAAAAGAAGACCCTAGATGAGATGGACTGACACTGTGATTGCGGCAATAGGGGCAGATATATCAAAGACAATGAGATTTGCTCAAGCTAGGGAAGGATTCAGAGCTATTGTTTGTAGATCCCATAAACAATGGCATTGCCCTAGTGGTGAGAATCCTTATTTTCTTGATGTTGAACTTCAATCCATATTGCAAACTACAGTCCTTGACAATCTGCAGCAGATGCTTCAGGACCTCCTCAGTTTTACCAAGTAAAGTTGTGTTACCTGCATAATGCACGTTGTTGATGAGTCTTCCTCCAATCTTGATTCCACGTTCTTCCCTATAAAGCCCAGCTTCTCAAATGATCTATTGTGAATACAGATTGAAAATTTGTATGCAGTTTAATTTCACATTAACATTTTAATATTCCTAAAAAATCCATGAAAGGGATATATGGAGTTATTGTATCCAAAAGATCTGGTAAAAACATTGAATCTTTTTAGGAAATAGCATATAGTAAAGCATCAGTGAAATCAACAGAATGCCCATTAAGATGTTTCAGCAAACAGATTCAGCCCTGGACATAGTCCCTCATTTCTGGCAGAAATTTGGAAGAGCTACCCATCTAACCAATAGAAAAAGATCAGTATTTGTGTCCATTCCTTAAGAAGTATTGTAACCAAATATGAATATTATCAAACAATATAATTAATGTCACATGCCTTTAAAATCTTTCTAGAGACATCTAAAAGCAGCTAGAGACTAAGATAGACAAAAGAACTGCGGAAATTCAAGCTATAGTCTGAATAAATTGGAGGAAAAGGGATAGATAACCTGACTGACTTCAGATGAATTTTCAGTAAAAACAAGAGACTAACAGAAGGACGTTTCATTTTGTTTAATGACTGTGCAAAGGCATTCAACTGTGCAGATCATAGTAAATTATGTATATCATTAAGAAAAATGGAAATTCTAGAGCATTTAATTGTGTTCATGAGGAACCTGTATATAATCCAGTAAGTGAAAAACAGAATAAAACTGTGTGGCTTAAAATCAGAATTTTTTTTTTTTTTTAGGATTCTGTCTTTACCAAACCTATTCATTACCATACTTATTTAATCTGTATGCTAAGCAAATAAGGTGGGAAGCTGATCTATATGAAAAAAAATTCGGCATAATCACTAGAAGAATTCATCAACAGCCTTGATGTGGTTGACACAACTGTGCTTACTGAAACTGAAGAAGACTTGAAGAAGCACTTACTGAATATCAAACACTATAGCTTTTCATATGGATTATTATTGTTGTTGCTGTATGTGTCACCCAGTCAACCACAGCTCACAGGGACCCATAAACAATAGTTATGAACCCTGCCCTAGCTTGAGCCAATCTCATTGTCTTTGACATATCTGCCCCTTTGACAAACACTGTGTCAGTCCATCTTATTCAGGGTCTTCTTTTCTTGGACTGTCCCTCTACCCTACCAAGGACTGGACACTCCTAGCAACATGCCCAAAATATGTGATATTAAGCTTCATAATCCTTGCCTGTAAGGACTAACCTGATTTCACCCTCTCCAGGACAGATGCTTTTTGTTCTCTTTGCAGTCCATGGTATGGTATGTTCAATACTCTTCTCCAGCACCACAAACCAAAGGCATTGATGATTTTTCTGTTATTCCTAGTTACTGTCCAGCTCTCAGACTGAGAAAACCATGGCTTGGAATGGCACACTTTTGTCTCTAAACTAACATAACTGCTGCTTAGCACTCTGGAAAAGTCCCCATAGTAGATTCTCCCAAAGGAACTCATCTTTTGTTTTCCT
>NW_006399779.1:22260350-22269273 GCF_000299155.1 Elephantulus edwardii
ATTAAAAAATAAAGGTTCCTTGGAAGAAGTAAAATCAGAACTGTAGAATCAAGGATATAAGACATACATTGTCACGAGAGACTATGCTTGAAAAATGACATCCCTTTTGCACAGAGCATCAGTGAGGGAGAAGTGACAGCAACAATATGTCTAAGCTTAGCAGAGTTTGTGACTATGACACAGGCAGGCATTCATTCAGTTGTGTGTCGGATCACTCAGTCAGAGCCAACTTCACAGTATCTAACAATTAAAAAGATTTTCAACTCACTTTGAGACTTTACTGTTTCCACCTCCTGACTTCTTCTTTTATTCTAATGTATTTTATGACTCTCCATTGTGACTGAGGATGTTTTGATGGAGCTTGATGTTAGGAAAGATAGAATTCCAAAATGATAGCATCTTTCTTTTCCTAAATGACCAGAGTGAAAGAAAAGAGCGAACCTTTACATCTGTGTTAGAGATTTTTTCCAACGGTATTCAAGGACTGGTACCTAGCTCCCAGGAAACTGGTTTACTTTCATACATCTGACATAAGACTTGATAAAAGAAAATAATGTCCCTGAAGAAATACACAGCACATTGATTTTTAGTCAATAGTACTTGCCTCTGGCATTTGTCAACTGTATATATGAACCAAGTCCTGGCTTTGTCATTGGTATAGAAACATATCATCTCAAATAATAAAAATGCTATTCTTTCAACAGAAAGTAAGAAAAATGAACAGCATCCTAGCAAATCTAGTCTAAAATGCAGTTTAGCCCTCACCCTGTGTCTTAAGTTCTTGGTTATTGTTTATAAAGAAAGGGGGGGGAAATTAATAAAACAGCCTTTATTCTCATTTATATGTCTATGACTCTTCTCAAAACCAGTTTCCTCTTTTTCCTTGCAATATGCTTTCAGTATCAGGAAAATAGTTCCACTTCTGCTAGATGTTAAGTCAGATTGTCTCACACGTTAGGAATGATTTTGTGAATCACTGGGGTAGAGATTGCCAATTGTACTGCTTTATAAGAATCAAACATGCTCCCTGGGAAATGGTTGAAAGAAATCTATCACCAGTTGACCATCTCATAATTATTATTCTGTTATCCAGCAGTCTACTCTGTTGACTAAATGGTTCAGTGTTTTGTAGGAAAATGTCATAAGGAACAAATATTTTGAACAAATAAACTAACTGATCCAGGCCATGGCCTTTGCAATTACTTGCTATGCATCAAAAAGCTAGACAATGACTAGGGATGACAGAAGAATCATTGATGCCTTTGAGTTGTGGTGCTGGAGAAGATTGCTAAAGGAATAAACAGATTGGTTCTGGAGAGTGTGAAACCAGCCTGCTCCTTGGAAGCAAGGATTCTGAAGCTTCATGTGACATACTTTGGACATGTTGCAAGGAGGGACCAGTCTTTGAAGTGGGACATTATGCTTGGGAGGGTGGAAGGACAGTACAAGAGAGGAAGACCCTCAATGAGATGGGTTAACTCATTGACTAGTGTAATGGCAACAGGTTTGTCAGAGACAATAAGGTTGCCTCAGGATAGAGCACAGTTCAGAACTGTTGTACTTAGGGTTACTACGAGTCGTAACTCAGTAGTACATAACTGCAAACTCTGTCAAGAGAACAATGAAGTCAGTCTGGGAGAGGATGAAACCACACGCTACTCCTTAGACACAAGGATTTTGAAGCTTCATCTCACATAAATAGGGCACATGGCGAGGAGGAATCAGTCCTTGGAGAAGGGCATCATGCTTGCAAGGGTGTAGAGATAGCACAGGGGAGGACGACCTGGATGAGATACATTGACACAGTAAATGTTATAAAGAGGGTAACTGGGGTAACAGTGAGACTGGCTCACAAGAGAGCAGAGGTTAGAGCTGTAAATAGGGTCACTCTACGTGATTTGCAGATGAGTTGATGGCACATAACAACAATAATCCACTAGCCATCCAACTTTTTTTCATTTTTCTTTTATTAATTTCAATAAACATTTACAGAGATTTTGGATTTCCATTAATTCATTGTTGCACTTTTCTCCCCGCCCACCCTTCCACCCCCAGTTCGCTCTTCTCCTTGAAAAGCAAAAGAAAAAAAACCCCTTCATTGGTATACAATCCCCCCACACACCCCGACACCTACCCCAAGTATACTCCACTCTGCAACACTCATTCCAAACTCTTATGATAATCATAATGCCCTAAAATATATTACTTTTAAACTATTCTCTATCTCATCGGCTTCAATGCAGTATACATAATTTATCCAGTTTTTCTCAGTCTTACCTCCACCTTGATGTCAGCCTCATTCCATAACAGTGGCATCATACAGTATTTGTCCTTTTGTGACAGAGATATTTCACTCAGCATAATGTCCTCCAGAGTCACCCATTTTATATAATATTGCATGAGTTCCTTGTTTTTCAATGGAGCGTAGTATTCCATTGTGTGAACATACCAGCGCTTCTCTATCCATTCATTTGTTGATGGGCACTTGGGTTGTTTCCAGCTCCTTGCTATTGTGAACAAAGCTGCGATAAACATGGGTGTGCATATATTGATTGGATGCCGGTTATGGTCTCTTTGGGGTATATTCCCAGCAGTGGAATTGCTGGGTCAAATGGTATCTCTATTTGCAACTTTTTGAGAAAGTGCCAAACCACTTTCCACAGTGGTTGCACCATTTTACACTTCCACCAACAGTGAATAAGTGTTTGTTTCTCCACAACCTCACCAGAATTTGTTGTTTCCTGTTCTGTTAAATTTTGCTAGTCTTACTGGGGTGAGATGATATCTCATAGTTGTCTTGATTTACATCTCTCTTAGAGCTAGGGATTTTGAAAATTTCTTCATGTGCTTGTTGGCCATCTGAATGTCTTCTTTGGTGAAGTGTCTGTTCATATCCTGTGGCCATTTATCAATTGGATTATTTACCTTTATCTTGTGTGGTGCTCCAGTATTTTATAAATTCTAGATATAAGTCCCTTATCTGGCATGTCATTACCACTTTTTCCCAGTCTATGGCTTCCCTTTTTTACCCTATTAGAGACGTTTTTGGATGTGCATAACAACTTTTAATCAAAACATTGATCTACTTCTTTTAGGATAGTCTATCCATAAATGTGAAATATTAAAATTCTGTCAACTGTTACCATCTTATGTTGACCTGTAGAGGCTTCAAAGAGGACATAAGAGGACAAAAGAAGAGAATAAAAATTGAATAAGAGTATTAGGTTTTGAAATCAAACTCCTCTCAAATATATTTTGTGTTTGTTTTGGTTTGGTTCTAGTTACAATATTGAAAGTATTTTATATATAAGTAGCTTTCTGAATGGTTATTGTTTGCTTTTTTTTGTAACTCCGATCTAAAGAAGCCAAATTTTATTTATTGTTTTTGTTGTGGTTGGTATATGCCATTATGTTGACTTCAACTCATAATGACCCTGTGAACAAATCAAAACCTTGTCCTGTCCTCAATCTCTGCTTGGCCCAAACCCATTGGTGTAGTCACTATATCGATACTACTCATCAAGGATCTTCCTGTTTTTCATTTTTTTCTATACTTGTCCAAGCATGATGTGTTTGTTCAAGGACCAGCACCTCCTGTGAGACAAAGTTTCACCATTCTTTTTGTCTAGACATTTTTTAATTGTTATTTTACTGAAAATTTACAGGAAAGTTGGGTTTTTATTCATTCATTGTTGCACATTTCCCCCCCATCTCCCTTCTCTAGTTCACTTTTTCTTTTTTTCTTTTTTATTCATATATTGTTTCACAATTTCACCCTTCCTGTCTCCAAGAAGTACCCTTGTGATATTTCCTCTAAGATATAGCTGTTTCTTCTTTTGGCCAAACATAGGATATTCAGTACTCTTCACCACCACCACAATTCAAAGGCATCAATTTTTCTTCTGTCATTCCAAATCATCATCCAACCTTCATAAGCATGTAAAGCGATTGAAAATACCTTGGGTTAGGTCAAGTAAACCTGCGTCCTTAAAATGACATCCTTGGCTGTAAACTTTGATCTTCTTCAGTTAACGCTTCAAGTCTTCACTTTCTTCAAGCAAGGTTGTGTTGCTTGCATAATGCAGCTTGTTTATGAACCTTCCTCTAATTCCCTGTTCCTATGCCACATTCTTCTTCCTCTAGTTCATCTTCTCAAATTCTTGGCTCAGCGTACAGACTGAACAGGTATGGAGAAAGGTACAATCATGATATACACATTTCCTGATTTTAAACTTTCCACTTGGTCTGTTTGAATGAACGCTTCTTAGTCTATGTATTACAGGTTCTCCATAAACATAACAAAGTGTTCTGGGACTCCCATTCCTCTTAATGTTCCTCAGAATTCATAATAATCCACATCATTAAATCTTTTGCAAAGTAACTTAAATACGAGTAACCATCTTTCTGATATTCTCTGCTTTCAGTCAAGCTCCAGTTGGCATCAGCAACGATAGTCCTTGTGCCATGGCCTTTGCTAAATCTAGGTTGAATTTCTGGAAATTTCCTGTCAATGTACTGTTTTAGAAATTTTAAAAAATAATCTTCAATGAGATTTTACTTTTATGAAATGTAATGATATTGTTCCATAATACCCACACTTTGTTGGATCACTTTTTTTAAAATGAACACAAATACGGATCTCTCACAGTTGGTTGGCCCTTGTTGCTGTCTTCTAAATTTGGCATAGAGTAGTGAGCACATCCAGGACTACATCAGTTTCCTAAAACACCTTCACTGGTATTCCAGCAAAGCATAGAGATTCATTTTTGCCAATGACTTCAGTGAAGTCTTCAACATCTTCTGATTCCTTTGGTACAATGACTCCGGCTCCTTTTGATGATTCCTACGTCATGTAATACTTTTACCATACACTCTTTCAATATTGCAACTCAAGGTTTGAGTCTTCTGTCTTCAGTTCTTCCAGCTTGAAAAATGCAGAGCATGACCTCGTCTCTTGCTTTTGTAACCCTGAGTCTTTGTACATTCATTTGTAAATATTTTGGTTTGTTTTCTTGAGCTGTCCTCTGAATCTTCTGCTAAATTTTCTCATTTCATCATTTCCTATTTTTTTTTTATTTTGCTTCTTTACACTCAAGCAAGATTTAGCATCTTTTTCAACATGCATTTGGTCTTTTCTTTCTTTCTTTTTTAATGACCTTTTGCATGATGTATTTGATTCCACAAATCTTCTGGTCTTCTGACCTCTCTCTTTAGTTTACTGGCTTCCATTAATGATTGCTGAATTGCTTCACATTGATACATTAAGTCATATTTTTATCATCTAAATGATTCTTTCCATGGAAACAAGTTCATATGCCTCTTTTTAGGAGACAAAAGTCTCAAGATTTGCAAAGGCCACAAGTTCAAAGCAAAACAGAAAACACATACGCTACAGCTTTAAGAGGAATTGAAACAAAGATAATTAGAATAGTTTGTTGAACACTTCCAGAGAATTCAATTTCATTTTCTTAACAAGCCTTGAATTTGCTTTCATGTGAAATCTGGCCATGTCTATTTCAGCAATAATGAAAAATGGTTCTATTTGGCAGATACAAATATTTATTGGATAGAGCTAAATGTCTTTTAAGATTGTCAGGTGCTGCTAGTGTTTATGCCCAGGGAAGATGTAATCATTCTGCTTTCATCACCTGTTGCTTTTTAATTTCCTCCTTCATTGAAAATCCTATTGATGCACAGACAATAATAGTGCCGTCTGTATGTATATATAGACATTGTATTGGAGTTTTGGTGCTGGGACAAGATATGTTAAAATAATAAAAGAAAATAGAATATACCTCCCAAAGGGCTATTTGGAAATGCTAAGGAAAAGATTGTTATCAGTGGCCATGTTTGCACAAGAGAAATCCTGAGGAAAAAAAAATAAGAACTATATATTTCAGGAGATGTATAAGACTATATTTCAAGTAGAAATTAGATTTATCTAATAAAAGTCTTGTTATTATTTAGCTTTAATCATACTTCTCTGAGAAATAAGTGACTGCAGTGATTCTTATCCAAAGGACCTAGATCAAAGTTTCAAAATATTAACCACAAAGTGTCTGTGTGGCCTTGAACTATTTATTTCCTTATTTTCTGTAAACTCCAGTCTCATCATTCAGAAAATAAGTAGCAAACACTTCTTTTCATATTTGCAATAGATATAACATGGAATCACAGAGGTGAAAGTTCAGTAAATCCTACAAATAAGAATGGAAAATAGTAGGTAGTGTTTTGTATCTGTGGGAATATGTACCTAGAGCCCTGGTGGCATAGTTCACTGCATGGTGTGCTGCTAACTCAAGCTTGCACAATTATAGAAGTTCAAATCCACACCCAGCTTCTCAAAAGAAAAGTGGGAAGTGTCCTTTTGTTGAGGTGACAGTCTCAGAAACCCTACGGAGGGCTGCCGTGAGTGGAAAAAACCCAATAATGTTGTGTTTAATTTATATTTAATAATTTGCCACTCACCTATTAGTTTGCCTTCCTGTAGCGGTTTATACTTTACTTTGGTGCTAGATAGACCACCACCAGTGTTGCAGATAACAAACAATCACCTTAAATGGCCACAATGATGATTAAAACACACCCACAATTTTAAAGATGACAAAGAACTGGGCAACATTCCATCCTATTGTATTTGAGGTCTCCATGAATCAAAAGTCTACTTTACAGTAGATTATCTATCTATATATCAGTTCATCTATTTGATCTGTTCATCAATCATAATAACTTCCATACAGAAAAGCAGTGGTTATTCTCTTTTCTCTCTTTCTTTCTTTCTCTTTCTCTCTTTCTTTCCTCTTTCTCTCTTTCCTCTTTCCCTCCCTCCCTCCCTCCCTCCCTCCCTTCCTTCCTTCCTTCCTTCCTTCCTTCCTTCCTTCCTTCCTTCCTTCCTTGTTTCTTTTCTAATATTGCACCATCACTTCTAAACCTAATGAGGATAGGTGGATCTCTACCTTACCCTAGTCTAGGTCCGACTGAAGATCTGGATCAGAAAACTGCAATGAGAAGAGTTAATGATCTGCTTCAGAAAGGTAATCAGTCAAAACTCTAAGAGTCAAAACATAATATAGTCCCATAAGCTCTAGTAGAGAGTCCTCTAGATAGAAAGGCCTTTGAAACACTACATACACAGTGGCCACAACAATGAAATCAAACAAGTCAAGGATCTTGGCACAGAACTTGGCTGCATCTCATCGTTATCACAAGGCAATGCTAATTTGGTAATCATTAACGTTGTTGTTGTTGTTATGTGCCATCAAGTCGCCTGAGACTCATAGCGACCCTATGTACAACAACCCTAAACTCCACTCTGTCCTGTGCCAATCGCACTGTCTCTGACACTCCCACCCCAATTATCCCAGTCACTGAATCAATCCACCTCATAGAGGGCCTTCCTCTCCTGCACTGTCCCTCCACCCTCCCAAGCATGAGGTCCCTCTCTAAGGACCAGTCTCTCCTCACAACGTGTCCAAAGTATGTTAGACGGAGCCTCAGAATCCTTGCCTCCAAGGAGCCACCCAGTTTAACCCCTTCCAGGACAAATCTGTTTGTTTTCCTAGCAGTCCATGGTATTCTCAATACTCTTCTCCAGCACCACAGCTCAAAGGCATCAATTCTCCCTCTATCTTCTCTGGTCATAGTCCAACTCTCTGATGCATAACAAGTGATTGCAAAGACCATGGCCTGTATCAGACGCACCTTAGTCTCCAGAGAGACAACATTGCTCTTCAGTACTTTGGAGAGGTCCCTAACAGCAGACTTTCCCATGGCAATGCGCCTTTTAATTTCCTGGCTGCTGGTGCCAAGACTGTTGACTATGGAGCCAAGCAAACTAAAGCTGTGTACAATCTCAATCTCCTTTTTTTTTAAAATTTTATTAGTTTTAATGAACATTTACAGGGATTTTTGGTTTTCATTCCTTCATTACTGCACCATTTTTTCTACCCTCCTCCCCAGTTTGTTCTTCTTCCCCGCCATCCGAATGTCTGTTTTAATTGTCCAATCTCTTCACCATCCATCTTAATGCTGCCAATTGGTCCAGTGGTGAGAATCTTTGTCTTAATCATTAACGAAAAGTCACAAATCTAGAACATCGTACACCATAGATGATCCTTTGTGAGGGTTATGCCTGAGGCAGAATCAGGGAAGTAATTATGTCTAACTCTGTCAAGACAAAGCAAGGAGTGCCTTCAGATAAAATCTCAACTCTCTTGCTAGTCAGCTCATAGGCAGAAGGATGGGAGTCTAACCAATTAACATTAGACAGATCACTTTTACCCTACACTTGGAGTACTTTAAAGAGTTCACTGAAACAATGAAGAAGATAATGGCATTTGGCAATGATGTTATAAGACATAGTCAATATCAAGTATTTGCTCTTCCCAATTCACAGAAATGACAACATTTACAACGTAGAAAGCAGTGGCTGAGTTGGAGGCTAATAAACCTACATTTTAGGACCCATTTGGTTATTGAAAAATAACAGTAATTATCTGGGGGATTACTTCTCTTCTTTGGGCCTTGATTTATTATCTATAAAATTAGAGTTACTGAAGCATAGACTTTGTGATGTATTCACTAATCTTATTTTCGGCTTCCCATTCCAACTCTGTTCCACCTTTATGAAGCTATTGGAAGATTTAAACTTTCTCTGAAAGCCTACTCTCTCCAATTCCCTCCATCACCACTACTCTCATCTACTTTCTTCTCTGGACTCAAATAGATCATCACTTCTTTCTAGAGGCCTTCCAAGATATAGTGTTTGTAAGTACATTTTGTATTCTCCCAACTGATATAGTAGTATTCCCTCTTCATGCAGCTAGCTCCTCTTTTGAAAATAAGCAACATAATCTTGTCTAATGGGGCTACTAGGGAGCTCTGGTGGCCTAGTGGCTGTTCTGTAATCTCAAAGGCACACGGG